>NC_088792.1:69571357-69881357 GCF_011386835.1 Chrysemys picta bellii | reverse complement strand
AGTGTACAAATAGACCAAATTATCCAAACTTTCCCTAATAATGTTTTGCAATTTAGTTGTACCAAGGTGCTCAATGCCTTTTACAAACATGAATTAATTTAGCTTCTCAATGGTTGTGAGAAAAGTATAGTAAATCTTTAGAACATAAGAACGGCCATACTGGGTCAGACCAAAGGTCCATCCCAGTATCCTGTCTACTGACAGTGGCCAATGCCAGGTGCCCCAGAGGGAGTGAACGTAACAGGCAATGATCAAGTGATCTCTCTCCTGCCGTCCATCACCACCCTCTGACAAACAGAGGCTAGACACACCATTCCTTACCCATCCTAGCTAACAGCCATTCATGGACTTAACCTCCATTAATTTATCTAGTTCTCTTTTAAAACCTGTTATAGTCCTAGCCTTCACAACCTCCTCAGGCAAGGAGTTCCACAGGTTGACTGTGTGCTGTGTGAAGAAGAACCTGAATATCTTTGCCCTACATTAGCAGCCAGAGCTCTGTCTAGACTAGGGTTTAAAGGGCTGTTGGTGGAAAGTCTTAGTGAGCGCGCTCAATAACTCTAGCATAGGCAAGGTAAGCTGTGCTTAGCACGCGTTAACTGGTTGAGTAGAAGCCCAGAGGAGTGCCTAGACTTCAGTTTAACCACCGTAGCACGTGTTAAAACCTGCGCTGCCATGCTGATGCGCAAGTTCTGGAATATGTTGGTTACCTAACACATTCTGAGCCCAGATGAACAGCCCTTTAGCCACCTAATGGAGACAGCCTGGGACAGAGTCCCACACCCTGCCAGCTGGCTCAGCTCCTCTGGAAAAATCAGTTGTGAGCATGAGATGGAAATTCAGTCTCCATGGATCATTCTATCTATGGCCTCTCTGCTGAGACCAGAAGCAAGGGGAACAGTTACAGTGTCAATTATGCTGGTAGGTTTTTGGAGGTCAACTGCAGTCTAACGGGCATTTAAATTAGGTTGCTAAACCTTCTGCATAGCTCATGAACCAACTACCCCATTTCACAGATGAAAAAATTGAGACTCAGTGACTTGTTCAAAATTATGCAGGAAGTTTGCGATAGAGCTGGGCCTAGAATCCTGATCATCTGACTCTTAATTCTGAGTCTTACTCACAGAACCATCCTTCCATCCCCAAACATGCACCATCTCCCAATGAATTCATAATATACAAGTGTGCATGTACAAGGGGTAGGTGTACATGGAAAGTATTGCAACTGCAACTAATGGCAACACACACCTTTTTTGTAGCCTCAATTTACTGTCAGTTTTTAAAATGAGATCTGTCTATATTTCTATTATGTGCTCATCACTGTGGTTTCTAGATCTATAGAAGATGAAACTAACAAATGCCATGACACTCGGATTCTCTTCTGCTGTAGTCTGTATGGTATATGATGGCAGCCACTTTTTTCAGCACTAAGGAAGCAGTGGGAGGAAAAAGAGAAGGAGAAGGAATTCAGGATTTGAATTCTAAAATTCTTGGCTTTTGAGAGTTCTAATCAGATAAATGATGGGCAAAGATTTGGAGGTTCAGTTTGAATAACCCTCACGGTAACCTTTTGAATTACAGCTCACATCTTGACTAATGCAACCTCCTCCTCTTTGGCCTGGATAAATGTCATCTTACCCTCCCCCCCACACACACTTAAATCCATGCAAAATTTGTTGCGAAGTATAAATTCTGCAAACCTACTACTTTATCTTCCTTCAAATATCTCCTTAAAACTCACCTGTGTTGTGATGCCTACAAAACGCTTGACAATAGCTAGACAGCTGGTGTGTTGTGACTTCTTCTTATGTTAATTATAATAATCTTGCTACTATTTTGTGCTCCCCCATTTCGTTGTATTCACATATTGTTTCTTGTCATATACTTAGTCTCATTGAAAACTCACTGAAGTCAATGTAAAGACTCACATTGACTTCAAAAGACTGTAGACAAGGCTCTTAGATTGTAAGCTCTTTGGCATAGTGACCTCTTTTCTTTATGTGTGTACAGCAACAATGGGGCCCCAGTCCTACTAGCTATGACCACAATACAATAAATACAAATACAAGCAGATAAGAAGTCTGACAACACTTCTGATTCTTCCAACTTGCAGTTGGGCCAGCAATTACTGTACTGGGAGGACTTTCTGGCTTATAATGTTCTTCTGGCTCTTTCACTTCTCGTCCTGCAGAGCGGATAAAAACTAAGCATTAATTTAAAAATAAGTTAGTAGCTGAATTTTCTCAGTTCCCCACATATTCTTTTGAGTCTTGTCTTGAGCTTTTCAGGCTGAGGTCTGTGTCAGTTCTTATTTTATTTATACCCATTTATCCATCCCTAATTTTAAGGTTTGTCTCTTTTAACTAGGAATGGGCCCAAACTGAAATGCTGGTTTAGAAGGCCCCCAAACTTCAAAATCCAAACCCAGAACTGGATTCAGATTTTGCACATGTCCCCTGGTCAATGCACAGAGATTCTAGAAGGACTTGAATCACAACCTGCCTGTTCCAAACAGGGGGGAACCCAGACATAGAATGTTTCCTTGCCTCCCTGCAGAGAAAAAAGGGAAAAGAAAGAATAGCGAATTTAAAAAATCACTCCCGGAAGAGTTTGAGAGTCAGTACAAGAGACTATAATGTCTCCAAACCTTTAACATTATTTTAATGCTATATTTAAATATGTATGTGTCATGTAAAATAACGCCCATGCCCTCCTCCCATTTGCTATTATTCATTTCAGCACTGATGCAACAGCCAAATGGTTTACCAGCCTGTGTCGCTAACACTTGCATAATAACTTGAGATCTCACAACCCCTCTATTTATCAAGCAACATTGTTACCAAAAATAACTATCTGCATAACTATGAGGGGAAATGAGGAGGGGGAGAGGGAAAGGGGATGGGGAGATTTGTCAATATGGTTTGAAACATGCACTAAAGAGCTGGTGTTGAAGCTTTAACATTGTGTAAGTCACTTTTTCAGATGGAGCAATTATCACAACATGGAGTCAGAAGAAAAGGGGGCCATGCAGGCCACTGTACATGCTGCTCCAATCACGTGGCTTGAGGCCAGGACTGCCAGGTTGAAGTAGGGCTTCAGAGCTGTGCCACCAACATGTGTCACTTCATACCAGCGGCAAGCTAAATGGAGAAGGGCTTAAAGGCAAGATTCACAATATCAACGTAATAAACCCATTGAAGCCCTGGCTGTGCCGTATCTTCTCAGTACATGGCTCATGGTTATTCATTCCTTTGCTATTCTCCTGTTCTTAGTATCATGAATCATGACAGGCTTGCTCAGATTTAGTGCAGACAGGTTAATCAAGGAGGAAGGTCACTGTGGTGCATTGTCCACTTACTGTAAAGTGTTTCTCTCTGTGTGTGGTGGGGGGGTTTGTTTGTTTTGTGTTGTTTTTGTCAAATCTTGAACATTCCTGGGGGTGGGAGAGCCGCAGGAAGGGAGGCAGCAGCTCTTTAGAAAGGCTGCTTCATCTGTGAAGTTTGCAAAATACTATCAGCATTGTTGAACTAATGAATAACAAGAATGCGTTGTCTCTAGCTTTTATGCAGACTGCTCTGAAAAGATTCAAAACTGAGTGGGACCTGCAGTGTTGATCTGCCTATTCCAGGTACAGCTTCAATGATTTTTATCTCAGCTTGGAACACAGAGTGTGTTCTGATACTAATACTGATAAAAGCATAAAGGCTGATGCCATCTGCCATGGCAACTATCAAGATGGCAGCTGCTTTTCATCAGCTTTATCTGAACTTTGCATTAATGGGAATTCAGACACTGTGGGTGCGTTTTCAAAAAGGACATAAAAATGATAGCACTCCTCTGAATAGAATCAATTCATCAAATATCAGCCTACTCTTATCTCCTTAATCTTTCTGGTAAGAAAAATATAAAAAAAAATTCTGTGTGTACCTCTTTAGATCACCTTGTCTCTTTATCAGCCCTAGTCTCTGATGCCAGTGGCATTAAGAGGCTTCCACTCACACAGGAGTAGCAGCAGGGCTGTAACCCTAAGAGGGTCTGACTTTGAATCCCAGCACTGGCATTGCTGCTACAAATGGGATTCAAATATGCAGTCTCTGAGGGCAGTGCAATCAACAAAATAGCATGCTAGTGTTCAGCAACTACTGCAGGTAATAATAGAGGCATTTTTCAAAAAAAAAAGAAAAAAGAAAGAAAGAAATCATGTTCTAGTAGTAATGCTGAGGGCTTTTTTTTTTTTCTCGGCAACAGTTTACAGCAGGTTCACCTTCTCCACACTCATTAGCAGTGGTAGAACATGACAATTCACTACAGAAAGGATGCTAATTACAGCACACAAGCTTTTGTTGCTGGCCACAAAAGCATATAGGTAATATAAATATAAGATGGAAACACACTACTGCATTAGAATGCTGGTGCACTTCTACCGATTCCTGTGTTATTTTCCAGAAGGTTATTTCCCTGATTTTTCCCTCTGCTAATTAAATCTTTATTTGATTTATTTTTTGCGTTAAAGTTAGCATCTGGCTCTCTCCTTCTCTGAATAAATTTTATTGAATTTTAAGTAGATATAGATATATAATGGACATATCTAAATACAATCATATAGAAAAATAATATAGAAAACCACACTATACATGCACTGGCATCCCAAAATGTACAGAATCTATTATTAAAACTGTTCGCTACTATTGCAGATTTCTTTAGTAAGGAAGACTGAAATGCTTCAATCATAGTAAAGCGAAAGCCTAGTTAGAGAGAAGGATCAAGAGCTAAAGGCTAAGGAACAGAGAAGAAGAAGAATACCAGAGACTGGATTGTGCAAGATGCTGAGTGCTTTCACTGACGTCAGTGGCAAATGAACGAGCACTACATCTTCCAGGATCAGGCCCACATGGGCCAGAACCTCAGCTGGTATAAATCGGCTTAGTTCCATTGAAGTCAATGGGCCATCTCCTCAGCGGGTGTAAACTCAATGTCGTTATGATGATTTACGGTAAGGATCTGGCCCAATATTTCTGAATCTCAATATATAGAAATCTGTTGCCCACATCTCATCTGAAATCATTATAGAGGTTATTGGTGATGGGGCTTGATATGTCCAAGATAAAATATTTCTGTTCCTCCTTAGCATGGGCATTTCAGAATGGCACTGTAAAATTGGCTGACTCTGTCACAAAAACATGGTTGTTGGGGCAGGGGGCATTATACCTACAACAGAGATGACTGTTTTCTGCCTTGCAATTTGCCATTTCAAATATGCACTCATTCTGATCTGTCTCTTTGTGTCATGAACCAGACAAAGGAAGGTTTGGGGCAACCTTTATTTTCAATAGGTTAAAGTGTCAGAGGGGAAGACCTTTCTGCACTTCGGCAAAACAATGAAATGTTAGTTAAAATATACACTTTGTATGCTATTGAACAAAGGTGAAATACAGCCCTGATTAGTAGTGATGGAAAGCTGTGTCCAGCAGATGGCTGTCTGGAGTCCGAAGTAAAATGGGAGTGGTCGTCCCAAATCAGTTCCCAGTAGAAGATGCCCATGTAAAAACAGAACAAAAAACCAAATGCTAATTGTCGTCCTTGTTGTCCATCTCAGCAGAAAGACCAAGGGTTGGATGAGTATGGAGGCTGACCTATCCTCTTTTCCCTATAGAGGGTCCTGCCAGGTCAAGGCTGAGACTGATATGTAGGCTGCGCATAGAAGTTTGCTCTACCGTTGTTCTTGCTCTGCCTGTTGTGTGGCTAGAAGATTTTTGTTCTTCAAGGCTGTTAATCCAACAACATTCACAAGCACAAAAACTTCATTAAAAACACCCCCTTGCATTAGGAAGTTATAATGTTCGAGCTGTAAAATGAAAAATAGGAAACAATTGCAGCGGGGGTAAGCTAGGACATAACTGACACCAAATAGACATTTAAGACACAATTCTGTACGTGAAACAGTCGATTCACCTCTCCCCTTGCAAGAACATAACATTAATGTTTAATGCTAGTAGCAAAAGTTCAACATTCTCTGGAGTGGGGTGAATGAAAGTGTACATAGAGTCAACACAGTGCTCTGTGCTAGCCACTCATAGAGAAGCTGGGAGGGCATTGATTTAACAATAAAGGAAACAACAGGGAGAGTTCTAAATGCTTGTTACCAAAAGAGAGGCAATTCTATTCTCTAATAAACCCTACTTCATAATCCTAGCTTCTCATTCTTGATAGCCCCATGACTTTACTTCTAGGTTCCATTTAAGCCAGTCAGAGTTTTGCCATTGTTTTCCATGGAAAGAGGATTAGGCCCATAATCAACAAATCAGATCTTCTTTAAAAAATGTCAGACATCCATAAACATAATTTTTTCAGGCTAGCTAATGGACTGGTTTTCACATAAAGGTATTCAGATAAGATACCAAGCCAGAGAAAGATCTGATGGTAGTGGCAGAGAAAACACTAAACCAAACAGTTAAACAAGCAAACAAAATTGTTAGTTGTACAAATAGAGCTATTGAACAAAGGTCAAAGAAAATTATCCTACTGCTGCATAAGAAGCTGATTAGGAGACTGCATTTGGAATACTGTGCACAGTATTGGTCACGTTAATATGAAAAAGATATTATAGAAATTGAGAAAGTACAACAGCGGGCAACCAGCATTGAACAAGGACTCATAGATCTTAATTATTTTAAAATGTTGGAAATATATGCTCCCTGCTCTTTGGGGAGAGGAGATTAAAAGGGACTAAAACAAAATTCAAAAGAGAACAGAGCAGAGGGAAGTTACAAAGGCCTTGTGTCAGATGGAAAATCATGTCAGATGGAAAAATTAAGCCAAGGATAAACTGGCTGTTAAAAAAATTAGAGTGAAACTCTGGCACTTATTAAAGTTAATGTGAGTTTTACCACTGACTTCCATGGAGCCTGGATTTGAAATGTCTTTATAACGAGAAAGCCTGAATGAAATGTCTTTATAAACTGAATAGTGAATTTAGGTGGTATATACTAAATTAAGAGGAGCTACAGAATCCCCATCCATTATAAACTCAATTATATAAATATTTGGAAAGTAAAAATAATAGAAGGGAATAACCCTTCTATTATTATTATAACCCTTTGACTGTAAAGTCAAATACAGATGGACATTCTGGGCCAGCTCCTCAGTGGATATAAAATGGTGCTGAAGTGAAGCTACTGGTTTACAGCTGAGGAACTGGCCCTTTGGCCTAAAATGTAATGTGGAATTTTCAGTGCTATATAAATGAAACCCCAACATAGATGTTAAAATAATACACCCACAAACCCCTACTGGCTGAGCAGTATCATTAATGCAGCCTGCTGGGGCCAGATTTTCAAAAGATTTTTTTTGCCTTCTAGATGCAGATAGGTGCCTGGTGGGATTTTTAAAAGCACATAAGCATAACTTTCAATGCAATTTTGCTTAGGCATTTTGGAAAATTCCATTAGGTGTTTATCTGCATCTTTATGTGCCTAAATTCCTTTGAAAATCTGGCCCAATGAGCCTAAGCAGCTCACCTGATATATCGAATCCCTGCCAAGGTTCTCCTTAGGGGGGCAATGCCTGCTACAATACCTAAGCACAATGGGATGGAGCCCTACATTAACGTATATTTTTCAATCTTTTATGGTTAAAGTTAGAGACTTCGTTATCTCAAAACAATTTTTGTTGGTCAGATCCTGTTCACCTTATGTGTGACGTTCTGCTTATTAAGGCAGAGAGAGCTTGTGTTTGATTCTTACTTTTTTTTTTTTTATTTAAACAGTATATAACTCAAACACTAGAAAAACCAGAGCCTAGTAGACTGTGGCTGACAGCTCCTTGCTATCCAGAGCCCTGCCTTCCAAAATGTAGGATGACCGTTGGCCTCTCTGGTCACATCCCTACACAACAATGAAAAGCTACACCACACATCAAGTAAGCAGTCTCATTCCAATTCAATAGGACTATTTGCAGAAGTAAGGCAAGTAGGATACAGACCTGCGTATGTATATTATTAATAGTGGTAAAAATCTGATGTCTGGCATTGAAATTATTTTGACATGTTACTATTGCATTGTAACTGTGTCACCAACAGGGCAGGAGGGTTCTGCCTGTTCTTGCGCTTCAATTAGTCTGCAGTTATAATGGTCTGGTAATGGGGTCTCCATAGAGTTACATTTAAATTGCTTTCCCCATCCTCATCTTACATTGTAATGGCATTGGAACAGGGTCTTCATAGACATGCCTTGCAGTCATCATTCATCATCGTGAAACTGGTGTTCTGCTAAATAAACTTTCCATGACTTTTTAAATGATGAACTCATCACTCAAGTGAACAGAAAGTTCATGTCATCTTGAAAAACAGGGTGAAAAGGAGGCTTGAAAGATGTTTTGTAAATGCAAATATTGTCATTGTTAGGAAACCTTTTTGTTTTTCAGATACCAAAAAGGTCTTGGTCCATTTTAAGGATTAAAGACTTAATCCTGGATCTTTTCCTCAGGGAAAATTCCCAAGCATTGTATATATTATATTTGATTTAAATTAAATATTTTAATAAAATAACATTTTAAAGCTTATTTTGGAGTTTAGGGAAAAAGATCCAAATGTGAATATCTATATATTTACTACTGATTAACTACATTACTTAATAGATCCATACCAGCCCTAAATCCCCTCCAAAACATAACTGTAATAGTGCAGATGAGTGAACTGATGTGGCCAAGTATGTCAAACTGTGTAGTGGTTTTGTAAAATGGATAGACTTCTAGTCAGGATTATGTTGATCCTGGCAAACTTTTTCACTACTTACCAGATTTCACAGCTCTCCAAATAAATTTACTGAGCCATCTGGCCCTTGGGTTTACTTAATCAGCTGTGCTTTATCAGGAAAGAGTATGTGCCCAGTTTTGGCCTCAAGAGAACTGGTCTGACACTGGTGGAATTTCCTTGTTTTCAGTGGGTCTACTCCTCATTTCAGTGGTGTAAATCCAAAGAGAATCAGGCCCTGTGACTCTGAGACTTGGGGCTGCTACTACAAATAGGATTCAAATTCTCAGCCTAACTCCTGCATAAATACTTCTCAACTCAGAATGCAAACATCTGTGACCTAACACTGGGTTGCCATGGAAAGGATTGTAATGTATAAAGCTGGATAGAATAATGGGCAAAAGAAATATAGTGAGTTTTTCTGTTTAAACCAAGTTTATTGAAATTCCACATCAGGCTCACAAACTATACTTCAGGGACAGTGCCTGTGTCACCACATGGAATGTATTGTGCTGCAGAGTAGAATGTCGTAACAGTGAGACTAGACTAGCTTTTCTTAGCCAGATAATTGGTTAAGGCTATGGATTTTTTTTTTATTCTCATATGACTAGTGGGCCAGATTCTCTTTGCACCTTGTACAGTTATTACCCCTGTGCAATGTGAGTGTGCAACATGAGGAGGGGTTGTCACACACCACCATTCTGATTTGTTAGCAATTTCTACCCACTTCACAAAGGTGTAAATGAATGACACCAGATGCAAAACTGTGGAGAATCAGACCCAGTAACTTTTGACAGCTCCCAGGATACTAAATGTAAGCAAGAGAGAGAAAGAGATGGGTGGTAGTTTAGCAGGCTAGCAGCAACAAGAAAGAAAGAAAGAAAGAAAGAAAGAAAGAAAGAAAGAAAGAAAGAAAATGAACAGCAAGGGGCAGAGGACACTATTTCCATAGGTATTTAATCACACAACTCAGGAGCATACAATACTTGATGATACTACAGTATTTGACAGGCCAAAAGCAGAAACAGTTCCTTTTTGGTATTCCTGGAGGAAACGGCGTAGTGAGCCGTGACTCACCACCTGCCCGACATGAAAACTACCACAGCTTACAGCAAGCTTTGAAAGAGATGTGCACTTGTATCTCCAGGTCACAAATGTTTCCTGCCTCATTAACATAAAGATTCTACAGCAGAAAAAAATTGCCTATTTTCTTAGGATATTGCAAAAATAATTGAACAATCAAAAGGTCTTTCACCTGTTACAATGTACATACAGAGAAACTTAAAGTATTTTTTTTTAGTCAAAGTGATCATGCTGGGACTAGAATTTAAGATACAGATTGATTGATCTCTTTAATCTAATATTTGTTCATGGGGAGGCTGCTTTCTTTATTGTGGTGACACCTGCTAGTGTCGTTAAAGTTAGAGGCTTACTGTATTTCTATTATAAATGCTGGTTTGGGGATTTAATATCTCAGCAGATTTGCATTGCTTTAGGTTAAAAACTGGCCTGGAAGTTATCAAGCCAAAGGCACACACATTTAAAAAAAATCTATGCATTTGATTGCTTTTAAAAAGAGAGAGTTACTAAAATAGGGAGGGAATAGATAGAACATGGATTTCAGTGAAGCATCTGATACAGTGTCTCACAAAATCCTACTCCCAACATGAATTAAAATCAGCCTGACTATGAACATACCGTCATCACCTATACTGGAAATGTGCTGAAGAACCATATACTGATGTAATGATAAAAAAAACCTATGTGAAAGACCTTGCAGTCCATAAAGGCTGATCTGCACCAGATGGCCAATGTAAAGCCAGCAAATCTGGCCACATGAGGATTCACCCTGCATGGAGGAATTTTCCAGTGGCGTAGGCAGCTGTGGCGGCTCCTGCCTCATACTCGTCTACCTGTTGGTGCAGGGTACAAGGCTAAAGCATTCCAGTGCTCCAGCATTCCTACATTTCTGAGCCAATGTAAATCAGAGCAGTCCTGAGGCTGTTCTAATCTCTGCCAGGGACCGGTCCAGCAACTGAACTGCCCTAGTATCAGGAGAGGGACATAAAGGCAGTCTGAGGTCAGCTAGTGCCATCTTTCTGAGCTGAGCTAAGCACACCTTGGCTGCAGCTGAGAATCTGGGCCAACTGTATCGAGCAGGGGGAAGATAGCTAGTGTGATACTGTAAGGATCGGTTTAAGGTCCATTGAATATCTTCATTAATGATCTAGAAAAGGAAGTAAGCAGCATGCTACTGAAACTTGCAGATGATTCTAAACTAGGAGGAGCTTGTTAACATCAGTCAGTACATGGAAATAATACAAAGGGATCCAGAGAGATTAGAAAAATGAGCAGAAAATTACAAAAGAGGCCTAACTTGGAATAATGCAAGCGAACAAACCTGCGGAAAAGCATATTTGGTGCTAAGGGGAAACTTAGAAAGCAGACAATCCTGAAAGAGTTTGCAAAACAATATTCATTTAATTTATTCACATTTATAACTCCCTTCTCAGACTCTGTAAACTATATAAAAATGGTGTCCATTCTAGGATTACACTTGAATCTGTAAGCAACAAAAAAGAGAGTGTAAGCTGACTTGGGCAGAGACTGTTTTCTTTTATACTGGTTTGTACAGTGCCTACCACAAGGAAGCCATGATTCTTGATTACTGTACCTAGGCACCACCAAAATAGAAATAATAAACAATAACAAGAAGTCCATTGGGTGCTCTGTAGAATGAAAAATAATGGTGTCAGCAATGCCTAGCTATCTGACTGGCTGAATAGTCTTAGGTGCTTTGCCTAAGCATGAAAGCCATCGATACTGCAAGCCTGGATTCTATAAAAAAAAAAAAAACCCCTAAGATTTAAACTGTTTCTTTTTTGGTTTTCTATTTTCTTTTCTTTTTTAAAAAAAATTTAAACACTCTAAATTCCCCTTCCTCCACAAGTCAGTCCTTGCAGCTTCACCCACACCCATTCCCAGCTTCAGTTCTTGTACCCTTATTCCATTTCCTTGCAACATACAATGCCCTCTCTCCATAGAGATTAGCAGAGGTGATACCATGTTTCATATCAAGCAAATTCAAGTAATGTTTTTAAAAGCTCTGCACCTAAATTGTGCCTGCAAATTATTTGTGCTTTGTGAAAAGGCATGGTCCTCCTCCCACTCTCACAGCTAGAATGTACATTCACAAGCACCACACACACACACAGAGAGAGAAACCTATGTGCAAACACAGACACATAGTGCTAGTGTCCAAAACTCATTCGCTTCCTAGGATTTTCCTTTATTCTTAACTTAAACACTGCAAATATGCTGAGCTTCTCCTTGAGTTGTATATTTCTAGGGGTTGTTCCCTACAAGACCTCTTTTTCTGACCTCTATCCCCAATCTTGCCTTAGAAACTGACCAGCTTTTACCATTCTGAATTGAATCTAATGAGATCCACCTGATCTGGCTGCCAAGTTGAGTCAAAAATAGCTCTGCACTGAGTCACCACAGAGGACCCTAGAACCTGACATGCTGTCACATGTGCATGTGCAAACAGGTTATTGTGTATGCAAAACACAGAGTGTGTGTAAATCAGATGTCAATTTTTTTAAAACAAATTAACGCTTCTTGATCACATCTACAAGAGAAAGCAGTTATTTATTTTAGAGGGAGGTAGAAACAGGAAACTACCCTTCTCTAAACTATTTGTTCCCTAGCTCTAAATGTTCAATAACCTCCCAAACAGAGGATGTATTTTTCTTCATTATGCTTATTTTTCTGTAATTTACATTCTTATTGACTTAACTATATTTTTACACATCATTTACCTCTGTCGCCTTCTGCAAACTCTTTGTAAAGCTTCTACCTTTCTAGGAATTTCACCGATTTATCACTGGGAGCATGGCTATTTTTTAACCACTATCCATACTGTAGTAAATATAAATGACAAAAATCATCAAACATATGTTGCCTAAGTTGTATAAATATGCATATATGTTAAAGATGTGGTAGCAGGCAGGTGCACAGGAAATCTGCATAAAGTTAACAGCTACTGCAGCAATAATAAACTGATGTCACCCTTTCAAATGCTAGTCAGGATTTTGCAAACATTAGCCATCACCATGTGCTTTGAGCAGTGACACTAATACGTATATCATGAAGCTGGCAACCTTTCCCCCCTCCCCTCCCCTCCCCTCCCTGTAACAAAGAAACGGAGTGAGTTCATTAAAGTATAAATGCCATTTTCATCTTGTAACATTAACTGTGTTGTCTGTATCCCAAAGGTACTGAGCCAGTCAAAGCAAACAGCTGTGCCACCTACTTGCAACAGTTGTACGCCCACCACAAAGCACCAGTAGGAGGAGCAGGTTAAAGAGAACCGTAAAGCTGATAGTGTACCTCACTTAGCAGTTTACTCATTAGCTCGAGGGAAATTTCATCCCTTTAGAGACTATGCACAGTATGTAGAGCTCGTAGCACTGAGTATTCTTTAGCAACTCATCTCCTATAAACTACCTACTGCATTTTTATGTTCCACAATCACATACACCAAAACAGTGTTTAGCAAATTAACATCAAGCTAAATAAAAGGCATATCAACCAACTTAGCAGGCAGCTTTAGATGCTTCTGTACAAAGGGTGTTGTGTGATCCTTAGGCTAAGTTAGTTGTATTTTCCTCACATTCTCATTATTCGGTTTTGAAATAATTGAGGAAAAGTTTAACACTAACATTAATTTATTTTCACAGGTTTTAGCAGTAACCCTGATTCCTGAATCATGTGTAAATGGAGGAATAAGGCAAGCGTGAGGAGAGAGGATAGGCATTGATTCAGAACATCCCCTGGAGTAGCCGCCCCAGACCACAAGCTAAAGCTGGCTTATCACAGTCATCCTCTCCTAGGGTGAATCCTGGGGTACAGTAGGGTTACCAGATGTCCCAATTTTATAGGGACAGTCCCGATTTTGGGGTCTTTTTCTTATGTAGGCTCCTATAACCCCCCACCCCCTGTCCCGATTTTTCACACTTGTTGTCTGGTCACCCTAGGGTACAGTGATTCTGCCAGGCTTGGAGAAGTGCAAATTTCATATCAATGAGCAGTGTGTGTGTGTACATGAGTTCACCCCTTGATTTGCAAATTTCCACAGGCAGGCAAAGCATGCTTTGTTTTCATTCTATGAGAGGTGATGAATATAAGTCTCTCTCCTGTTTCAGACTCAGCTTTCTAGTCCCTTATGTGCCTATGCTGCACTTAAACACCCAAGTCTGGCCTGTGTCAGCTGACTCAGGCTTGCAGGGCTGGGGTTGCCGGGCTATAAAACTGCAGTGTAAATGTCTGTCCTCGGGCTGGAGCCCAGGCTCTGGAAACCTCCCCCTTCATGGGGTCTGAGAGCCCAGGCTCCAATCCAAGCCTGGACACAAGGCCGGCTCTAGGCACCAGCAAAACAAGCTGGTGCTTGGGGCGGCACATCTTTAGGGGTGGCATGGCCGGCACCAGAATGCCGCCCCTAAAAATGTGCGCCGGCCGCCCTAGCTCACCTCCGCTGCTGCCGCTCGTGTGCCACGGCGCGCAAAACAGCTAATTCGCGCGCCGCTACTCGCCCTCCCTCCCAGGCTCTCAAACATGGGAGGGAGGAGGAGATCCCGAGCGGCCGCAGCGCACAAAACAGCTGATTCGCGCACCGCTGCTCCCCCTCCCTCCCAGGCTCTCAAACCTGGAAGGGAGGGGGAGATCCCGAGCGGCCGCGGCGCACAAAACAGCTGATTTGCGTGCCGCTGCTCCCCCTCCCTCCCAGGCTCTCAAACCTGGGAGGGAGGGGGAGATCCCGAGCGGCCGCGGTGCACGAAACAGCTGATTCGTGCGCTGCTGCTCCCCCTCCCTCCCAGGCTCTTAAACCTGGGAGGGAGGGGGAGATCCCGAGCGGCCGCGGCGCACGAAACAGCTGATTCGTGTGCTGCTGCTCGCCCTCCCTCCCAGGCTTGAGAGCCTGGGAGGGAGGGGGAGACTCTGAGTGGACGCGGTGCGCATGCCGCTTCTCCCCCTCCCTCCTCTTGAGAGCCTGGGGGGAGGAGGCAGGGCTGGGGATTTGGGGAAGGGGCAGAGCTGAAGTGGGGCCGGGGGTGGGGTAAGAAAAAAACGGGGGGGGGGGGGAGGGGCAGCCAAAATTGTTTCTGCTTGGGGCGGCAAAAATCCTAGAGCCGGCCCTGCCTGGACATCCACACTGCAGTTTTATAGTCCCAGTGCCCAAGCCCCACAAGCCTGAGTCAGATGACATGGTCCAGCCAGGAGTGTTTAATTGCAGTGTAAACATACTCTGGTGTAGTCCTGTAGAAGCAGGAAGTGTATGCTAGACAATGTGAGTGGTGAGTCAAGGACTATATCAGGATGAGAAGAAATCAGAGAAATGACATGCATACACACACACACACACACACACACACATGCAATGATGTTTGCTTGCCCCATAATTTTATTTTGGTAAGTCTTATACGATCTAAAAGCAATAGCCCTACTCGCAGCTTCTCATAAAGTATTACATAGAAATAAGATTCCCTAACACCATTAACATCCATGGCACAAATACAACTCCTGCAGCTCTCCTAAGTGATGTTTACTTGAGGACAATATCTGCATATCAATGGATGTTTAGGCCCTGTAATCCTGATCCTTTGATAGAATAACAGGAACCACACAATCAGTATTGAGTGTTCATTTAAAAAAAGAAAACACTTTTAACTCCAGCATGATTAGTTGTGAGTTTCTTCCTGCCTGTTCAATATAATTAACTAGGGCTTTATCTTACCATTATCCTTGTATGCATTAGGGACTCAGGCAAGGAACTTCCTCCTCCCAGGACTCTAATATACTCTTATCTTTTTGTACTAATTGAGTTATCTCAGACTGTCACACAGGCAGCAGCTGAAGGAAAGATGGAGAAAGAGAACCAAAATCACTCATGGATTATTTGAACTCAAAGAACTTTAGTTGGGTAAGTATTTGATCACCCACTAAAACACTTGCTGTAGCCCATGAAACCTTATGCTCAAATAAATTTGTTAGTCTCTAAGGTGCCACAAGTACTCCTGTTCTTTTTGCAATATTCTAGTTTCCTGACCTTTTAGAAAATGGTTAGGGGAATCCCACTGCTTAGCTCAACCCCACTATCCTACCGTCTCCAATTTCCTATTACTTTAGAACTGGTTATTTCAGTCTCCCTTAGTAGCACTGAAGACTACCATTACTTTTCCAGGAATTCAATTTCAGTAAACTTTATTGGCATGCCAGCCTATACAAGTGTTGCCAAAGTTAATCCATTAAGGATCTGTGTATTGGACGTGTTTATCAATAGTAACGAGATAAATAGGTTCTATGCAATGTTTCCATTTTGCACTACTGTCTATTTCTGATTTGGCTGCAGGATGGCGTTTGCTGTGAGGTTCTACTATTACTTTCTTTTCTCCTAAAATTCTATTGAATCTCATATCTCACTATTTAGGGAACTATTTGCCCCCAAAAAAGACAGTTCTGCATAGCAATTATACTTGTGCACTTGGCGCTAAATTTAGAAGCATTGCTGCTGTACTCAATAAAAAGTTAAAAGCTCAGTAGGTCAAAAAGTAAAGATAAGTTGTGGGATCAGTGACACATTCTTGCCAGAAGTGATAGCGCTGGCAGAATGTGCTTATACACAATGTAATGCACCTAACTATATAGTTACCTTTAATTTAGCAATACATGCTGTACATTCTTATTTTCCATGACCTTTTGGGGTGAGACCTTGTTTCTTCAAAGAATCTATCTTGGTTTGGTATGTTATCACTATAATACCACATTAAGATGACGGCAAGGGCTTGTAAAACTGTCAAAAGCCAAGAAATTCAAAAGGGTAAAACATCTCAAGCAATCTCATTGTGCCATGTTATCCCCAACTGGTTAGTGATTCCCAGATGGACTGATTACTGTACCTGTCATTTAAAAACACAAATCATTGACCTGGGTGACTAGTTGTGAACTATTCCATATGTCTCTACTGGGGCAGCTTTTTTTAAAAAAAATGATAAACTATATAAAGTTTATATAAATAAACCTTTTTATATATAAAAGGTTCAAGGGATCAATGTGTAGCTACTGGGTATGAATGTTCACATGTCTCTGTGAATTAGGAATGTATAACAAAAATTCTTAGGAAATATCTTGAAAATAAGCTAAAGGTTTTGGGATTTGTCCTTTTGGCAAAAACCAAATCCATTTAAACTACATTTTGGTCTAATAATAATAATATATTTTCAAAATTCATTTTCTTTAAAAGAGCATAGGCTATTTTTAAATTAAATGAGTGGAACAGAATGATCAATAAAGTTCTGTGGATCAAATTTTCAAAAGCCTCTGAGAGACTTAAGTCATTTTATCTTAGGTGCTTTTGAAAAATTTACCCTATATTTTCTGTTAAATTGGGTATCCTGACTATATATTATATTGTGACCTTAGGCACAGTTCTGAGCAAAGGAGGGTGAATAAACTGTACCACACCAGAAGTAGCCTCAGACAAAAATCTACTGCCCATACATATAAATAGCCATTTTAAATGTTCATCTTTAAAAAATAAAGGATTGATTTTCTTTATACTTGGCTTCATTTTTAAGTTATGAGATCTACAAAACAGGCCAATTTAGAAGTCTTTAGCTTCAGCACTTAACAGGTATCTGAATCTAAAATAGCTAGTTGGAACACACACAAAAAGTATATTTTAATGCTTATATAATTTAATAATAAATTTACAAATTATGAACAAACTTTCCAAAAAATATTTAGCATTGGGCTGAGATCAAGAAAGTAGAATCTGAGGCCAAAAGGTATCTGTCTTAAAAAGCTTTGAACAACAGATTGGTAGAGGGGCATAGAATACAAGCCGGAACATAACTAAAATGGTGTCTGCACTAGCCATATCCACTATATTAGGACAGATGATGATTTTGACTGATTTTCAACTTTCCTAATTAGATGTAGAAATAGTAATTGTGTTAGTACAGATTTAAAAAATATATATATATATATAAAGAAATAGAAAACAACAAAAATATATGCCATTGGAATCAATATAAATGAAATGGACTGGCTTTGTAGAATCATACTTTTCTCACCAGACCATGGAAACAGAGAATGTCCATTGGAGATTTATTTCAGGCGTCATTGTTTAATTCAAAGATATGCCTACGTCCCTATGTTTTCTGTAGAGCTGATAGAAATTTTTCATGCAAAATGTTTTTTCAGCACAAAATGGCTTTTCAAAGGCATGGAATTTTTCACAAAATATTTTCATTTTTGGCAACAAATCTCAATTTTTTTCCCAGTGTAAATTGTTTTTTTAGCCGAACTATTTCAAGTTTTGATTACTGAAAATAACAAAAAAGGAAGGGAGGGGTTCAGTTCTTCAACAAAAAGAATATTTTGATGAAAAATTTTGACAAAACAAAAGTCATATTCAGCAAAATTTGCTAGCTCTATTTTTTGTGACCTCTCTATTTGGCAGTTCATTCCACTTCTGCAGCAAAACTGTGTTCCAGAATCTAAGCTTTAGTTTAAAAGGAAAAAGAAAACTTTCTAGCCTTTGTTGTTGCAATAACAAACCTACCAAACATGAACTGAATGTAAACCAATGCAGTGTTGTCTTTCTGAGGCCCTGTCTACACTTGTGACAGCGAAAGGCTCCAGTAGTTCCCTGCGGTGGGGAAAGGCATTAGCAGTGCGGAGCTGCCAGAGCCTTTCCCCACTGCCAGAGCTTTTCACTGTCGCAGTGGGATACCACAGTGGGAGGCACTGCTTGGGCATGTAGAGAGCCATAGAGGGTATATTCCCTAAGGTTTTGGCGTATCTATAGTCTTCTCACCTAAGCAGTGCCTCACCATCTGCACTGTTATTGATACCCAGGCAAGCTGGGCATGCAGTGTCTGTACTCTACACACTGCCATAACTGTAGACATACTTTGAGTCTGCAGACAACTCGAAACAATAACTCTAAGGGAAAGACTCATCCCCTACAGCCATGTAAGTTCCCAGGGAGATAAACAGATGAGGTTCTGCTGTGCAGGAAAAGGGTCTGGATTCCAGAGGTCTGTGTGGGATGAGCACAATAACTGGACAGCACAGCGCTCAACTCCATGGGAGCTCTCTGTGCAGTAACTTACTGATGGGGATGGGCAGGATATGGAAGGCTTAAGTATAGGGGGCAGAGCCACAGCATGGCTGGAGAGCCCTGCAGCTCCCTGAGGCTTTTCTAACTTACATTGGAGTCTTGGAAGGCCCCTGTATTGTGCCCCTATCCCAAACAGTAGGAAGAGTGTAACTGAGAATCAGATCCAATGCGTCACCGTCTTAGACGGAGTGGTGGATAATGGAGCCATATTGGGGTGTCTGATGTCTGGCAAGTGGTGGTGAGGCAAGGAACTAGAAGTTTAAGATTCCCAAAATATTTCAAGTCACCCATTCCTTACCCTCTGAGATCTTAGTAGGTGTGTCACATTGCTCAGGCCAGAACCCTCAAATGAATCTGAAATGCCTCCTGCCCCCTCCCAGCGGCTCACTCTCCAGTTGCCATCCCCTCTAACTTTGCACCCCCAACTTCTGCAATTATGCATTGTCAATACAAAATTCTGCAGCACCGTGAATACTGTGGGCCATTGAAATTAATGGAGCGAGGCAATTTATACCAGCTGAAGATCTGGCCTGTAAATTTAGGGAGAATGTCAACTAAAAACATTCCAACACTGAGGTCTGCATTGAATACCAAAATAAATAATGCTGTTGGTAGGATTCCTTTTAATATAAGAGACCCGATTTGTTGGGTCTGTCAAGCTAAACTTCCTGATCCTGGGGCTGGCAAAGGACTGGTTTAGTCCCAGGCACAATTTAGAACAGCCCATTTTTGCCTGGCCACACTTTGGCCCAAGCATGCCCGTTCTATATCAGCTAGAGGTTGCCCCCATCCCCTGCACCCCCACACATGCTGAATCCACAGGAGGTCAGTTAAGCCAGTTTCATGGCTCTTTTGTGTTTCCAAAGCACAATGCCTCCCAGCACTCCCCTTACATGGCTCCATACTTCTTACTAACTGCACTATCTAACTCCAAGACAGTACAGGCGAGTCGCATCATACGGGCATTTAACTTAGGCAAATTCAGCTATACGTGCTCGGCAAAAAAAAGAAAAACAACAAGATACCTGTAAATAGTGCGGGTGATTCCACCCAATGAGCGTATGCCCCGGAGTGAGCATGAGATAGGAGACATGAATCTGCTGTTCCCTCAGTTGGTCTCAGTTCCCGCGTGCCTCTCATAGTGTGAACATCTCGCCGTGCTGAGTGTGATTCTAGTGTTTAAAGATATGTATTTTTCGTACAACATGGCCCCTAAACGCAAGCCAACTACTTCATCTGGTGCTCAACCAAAGAAACAGCGATCTGTTCCAACGCTGGAGGAAAAGCTGGCTGTGTTGGACTTATTGAGAGACGGTATGTCGGTCTCCAACGTGGCATGTAAATATGTCCGCAACGAATCTAGCATCCGTGCCATCAAGATTCGAGAGAGAGAAATTCGTCAAGCCGTGGCATCAAGTGCTCCAATAACTGCTAAGGTGACGAGCCAGGTGCCTGATAAAACTTTAGTGAAGACTGAACAGGCATTAAACTTATGGCTGGAAAACATGAATCGTAAATGTGTGCCTATCGATGGCAACATGTTGCGAGAAAAGGCTCTTAGCCTCTGCGCACCGTTCAAACCTCCTACCAAAGAGGAGAAGGACAGCCTTCTGATGAGAAGGAATTCAAAGCCAGCCAAGGTTGGCTTAACAGTTTTAGGAACTGCTTCAACCTCAAAAACATGCAGACTACTGGTGAAGCTGCATCTGCCAATGAAGAGGCAGCAAAAGCCTACCCCCAAACAATTAAAGAAAATCATAAAAGAAAAGGGTTATCTTCCGGAACAAGTTTTTAATGCTGACGAGACTGGGCTATTCTGGAAAAAAATGCCCAACCGCACTTACATTTCGAAATCAGAAAGACAAGCCCCTGGATTCAAAGCAGCTAAAGACCGTGTGACTGTGTTGTTTTGTGGTAATGCACCTGGGAATTTAATAAAGCTGGGCTTGCTCTACCGGGCTGCAAATCCCTGTGCCCTAAAAGGCAAGAACAAAAATCTCCTGCCTGTGTTCTGGAAATCAAATAAAAAGGCTTGGGTGACGACAACATTATTTCTGGATTTGTTCCATAAGCGTTTCATTCCGGAGGTCAAGCAATACCTCGAAGAGACAGGACTTGACTTTAAAGTGTTGTTGATTGTAGACAATGCTACTGGCCACCCTGCGGCACCCCAGTTTGCACATAACGATGTTGAAGTCATCTTTCTCCCCCCAATACCACCTCCATCCTCCAACCTCTCGACCAATGCGTGATTTGCTGTTTCAAGGCCACGTACATGAGGCTTACGTTCTCACGGATACGTAGCACTATGGATGCTGCTCCCAATCTTAATGTGATGGAGTGTTGGAAGTCCTTCAACATTGCTGATTGCATCACTTATATTAAACAGGCAATGGATGCAATCAAGCCTGAAACAATCAATGTATGTTGGCGAAACCTATGGAAAGAATGTGTGAATGAGTTTAAGGGTTTCCCGACCATTGACAAAGAAGTGAAATGCATTGTTCAGGTGGCCAGGCAAGTGGGTGGTGATGGCTTCATCAACATCCTTGAGGAAGAAATTGAAGAATTGAGAGTCATAGAGAAACATTGACTAACGAAGGGTTAGAGGAACTGATAAAATCGTCTACAGAAGACGAAGATGATGACGACAAATGGGAAGAGCCAGCAAGTTGGAATCTTCATAAATTTGCTGAAGTGTTCCAAGCAGCGAAACACTTGAATGATTTAATTTCTGAATAGGATCCCTCTATGGAACAAAGCCTCAAAATCACACGTAGTATTATGGACGATTTGAGACCGTATCAAGAAATGTTTGAGTAGCTCAAGAGACAACAGCGACAGTTGCCGATTACCATGTTTTTCAAGGAAAAACAGCCAGCAGCAGATGAGCCTAAGCAATCAACTTCTCAAGCTGAACCAGAGCCAACCACTTCGTCTACGACTCGCTCTCCATCACCTCTGTTTCCTGGATCAACATCAAGCCCTGACGACCCCCTGTAATTACCACCTGTAATTACCGCCTGTAATTAAAAATACAGTACTGTAAAATTATATTTTGCATATGTACTCTATTATATACTGTACATTACTGTATACATTATACATTTAAACATATTACTGTACAGGGTTGTATACACAAAACCATGTACCGTATACTGTACTTTATGGGCGATTTAAGGGATTTTCAAGGGTAATTTTGACTATACGCGATTTTCGCCTTATGCGCTGACTTTAGAACCTAACCCCCGCGTAAGATGCGACTCCACTGTACAACTAAATTAGAAGTAGTTAAATTAGAAGGATCAAGTAGCCACAATTAACTACTATGGACATGATCTGGATATAAGGAAAAACAGCATTGCTTTAAAAATAACGAAAGGCTTAATGTTCTACATGGGCATGCTTGAATGGAATGTGAGACGGACTTAGACAAATGGACTAGCACCAAATAATAAAGTACCAATTTAAGAAAAATGCACCAGCCAAGATTACAGCAAATTATACACTCCTGTACCCAAGCAGCATTCACACTCTTGAATTAGATATATGCACGCTTAACTCCAAGGATCAGCACAGAGCCCTTCATCTGTATGATATTTCCTTAGCAGAGAAAACTGCATTTTTCACTCCTCTTGTATTTGCAAATGGCTCAACCATTTTTGATTAAACTTTCTGAAAAAAAATTGTTCCCTGACTGACAGGGAGCATACCAAATTTCAGCCCAAAAGGAAGAACTTTGAGATAGTTTTAGTCATTTGGAAATAACCTTTTTTGTGGGAAACGATTAGACAACCTTACATATAGAGATCATTACACATGGCCTATAAACTGTATCAGGATCTAAGCAGAAAACTTCCCCATATCCTTCCTGACTCAAGCAGAGAGAGGAAAGGACCTGGCTGCATCTTCATTCTTGCCCACTTTTCCCCCTAGTTAACCAATTCTCCCACTTTATGTTTGTGCAACATTGACCACACAAAATGAGACAGTTGGAAACTCATAGGAAAGAACATTGACAGCCAGATTCTGATCTCAGTTACACTGGGGTATTGTCATCAGGATTCAGAGTCAACACATTACTGAGGAGAGTGGGGCAGTTCACAACTCTCTTGGAGCTGTTGTCCCAGGCTGGGTCTCTTTAGACTACAGAAGAAAGCACCAAACTGCTTTACAGTTAGAAGATTTTCTTCACAACCCTAAGTGCTAGAAAACATGTTTTATTTTTAACTGCAAACTTAAATTTACCAAAGGGTGAAGGCCCACAAGGAAACATATGCAGGACACTGGTTGGGCCCTACAGCCTTAGAGGACCCTCTCAAGAGTGGGAATAACCTCTAAAAAGGAATAACTATCTGATTCCAAGTGCCACTTGACAAATAACAAGATATTCAGAAGTAGCCTTAATTGTATCTATCCAGAGGGATGAGACTATCATCTTCCCTAACAACCAAGAACCCAGCAGAGACCTTTTAAAGAGTATCATCTCCATTAACTTGTTGCCTGCTTGTAAGCAGCAGCAATAATGGCATTCACCAGCTTTCAGATGGAAATGATCAGAGGAGAGTTCAGCAGGTAAATTAATGCTTTGCTGGGACATTACATATGTACCCATGGAATTAGCTCATTGTGGCACTCAGCCGTAGAGCCCAAGGGCATTAGCAATCACTTCTAGGCCTGTGCCTAAGGTGCTGTGATTCCTCAGAATGTAGAACACACACATACACGCACACAAATCAGCTTTCACAAATATGACATAATGCCAGTGAAATATTACTTCAATGAAAAATTAAAATGAAGATACAACGCCCTGGAAAGCCATCTGCAGCCTGCAACAGTGCTAATGCATACTGATGGCTATTTTTAATTTATATCACAATAACTTTAAACTTAAAATGGCAGGAGAATGACCACAACTTAATTGTGCCTAAAGGCACAGGGGGAAAAAATCACAAACATCTGTTCTTTTGGAAAGTAAGTCTCCCATTACTGGTGGATTTCAATAATCAGCAACCAAAAATAACTTCTGTCATCTGAACTTTTTGGGCAATCAGTTTATTTCAATTTATCCTGCCAATGATAAGAGAAATAAGATTCTTCTCTGGGAGATGAGATGCTCTTTTCCCCTCACCAGTGCTTCAAAGAAAAAATCAGAACCTCTCTCAAAAGCTCAAAGTGCCCACTTGTGTTGACTGATCAGGGACCAAAACTGGATTACGCAAAGAGAACAGTAAAGAAGAAATTCCAGTGCTACAAGATATCCTGGAACCAAGATCAGCCCGAGAATAGAAATGGGGACCCTTAGGGGTGAAAAAGGAGATTGGGATAGACATATTAACAGAAGAGAATAGCTTGAAATGTTCAAGAAGCAGAGGAGTCTGAAGATTTGATGGAGAGACCAGCGCAATATATAAAGACGTTCTATGAGTAATGAATGTAGTAGAGAATGAGAAGAAAATGTTGATTTATAAACAACAACAAAAATCTGTAATCAAGGCCTGAAACTCTTTAGGTCATTTGGTTCATCCCAGTGCTCTTTCAGCTCTGCTTCAAGATAGTAATCACAATTTCCAGTGCCCTTGATTGAGTATCTCACTCCTGTGAGGTTAGAGTTCAGATATCTGCCCCAACAGTGCTTCACCCCATCTTGCGAGTTTTCATATCCAATTCCAGTCATCTAAAATAAAACAAACATTTCAATCCAGTCCTGCAAGGTGCTTCACCTCTCACATAGGTCACTTTGGGACTAAAATGAAGACTATCTCCCACAAAAATTTGGTACTCTCTTACGTGTAAATTATGTGCATCAGAAAAAAATAATCTTGAAACGGAGGTTATATAAACAGTCATTTACACTGAAGGAATGAACCCCACAGCATTTTAATTTTTCTGTATCAATATTTTATTTGTGTCCTTCATTTGGGGTCTTGTCACACTTTGTGTCCTACATTTGAGTGTTGGTAGTTCGGCAGGCAAGCTGAGTACCCTCAAATCCAATATGCTTCAGTGGGAGTTGAAACAACGAGGAATCCTTGTGGCACCTTAGAGACTAACACATTTATTTGGGCATAAGCTTTTGTGGGATATAACCCACTTCATCAGATGCATGGAATGAAAGATACAGTAAGAAGGTATAAATATACAGCACATGAAAAGATGGGAGTTGCCTTACCAAGTGGGGGGTCAGTGCTATCAAGGCCAATTCCCAACAGTTGACAAGAAGGGGTGAATATCAACAGAGGGGAAATTACTTTTTGTAGTGCTAATGAGGCCAATTTAATCAAAGTGGATGTGACCCACTTACAGCATTACAAAATATGAAAATATTATCTATTAGATGGCATAGTGATGTCACTCTCATTCTAACAGGTTGTCCATTACTGGCCAATTAGTCTATGACTTCTTAGTCAAACTGTGTTAGATCAAGGTCATATGTCCAGGATGTCAAAAGTGGATTAGTTAAATCTCCTCCATAGTTGAAGGGAAGTGATTTCTTTGTTGTATCATAGGCAGCCACTACCAATACCTCATTTTCCAACCACTAATATGGGTCTAAATCATCCTTCCTCCTTGAATAATTTTGTATGGAAATTGGGCAATATCCACCCAGTTTCACAAAAGTAGTTATTATGGGCTATTTTTCAATGACTCTACATAAACATGGCCACAGGCTAAATCCCTAGATGGTCTGAAATGGGGTTTAACTAAATAACATGCAAGTTATGTCAGATTGAAACAATAAACAGCAATATTTTCAGAGCTAGTAAAATTTGAAGCCGACAGGACAGTCTGTCACAAGGTTATAGAAACATCTCGAGATTCTGGTGGTGAAATCTCACATTACCCAAGCTTCAAGATCATGGCAAATTACTCTGATGTCAACTGTAGAATTTCTTGCCTAACTACAGTATATGCATTATGTAAACTATGTGGCTTGATTACGCCAGGACACTTGAAATCTATTGCTCTCAATTTACATTGAGATGTTGGCTGGTCACACCTACTTTTGTGATCAACCAATCAAAAATATGTATGTGATTTTCCATAGAAACACCTCTACCAATAGCCTGAATATGCTGAAATAACCAATTACATCCTGGCACACTCAGAAAATACATAGCAACAGCAATGACAGCATGGCAACAGCAGCTGCTGCACAAAGGAAAAATTAGAAAATTACTCTTCAGAAAAAATACATTCCGCTAATTCATTTTGTTTATATTTTTGTGCATGAAGGTGCAGTAGAAAAAACAGGAAGATATATACTGTATATACAGTTAACCTTATTTACAGTAGAATCCTCTTACTGTATAGTGACTAAATTTTATTTAAATAAAAAATAATTTCTCTATAAGAGGAGATTCACTTTAATCATAAGTGCAAGCTGCACAATGCAGTTCATTGAAAGAAATGAGACTTTCCTTTTACTTCACTATAAACAGAGTTTCACGGTATCAGAGTTGACCATGAGCCATTTGCAATGTGTAAAATGTATGATGACTTGAGCATGAAGTAAATTATCTTCACCAATGGGAAGACACCTGATAACTGATGAATGACACAACCATTGAGTCATTGGATGTGTCTCTTTCCGAAGTAAGTTAAACAACGTATCAGGCCTAAGCTATCATGTTTTCTTTCCATACAGCATGATGTTTGCATACTATCAGATGTATCTGCATGATTTTGCACTTGTTTGGAGGTGTTTTTAAATAGCCATACATGGAAGCGCATTCAGCCAAAACAAATTGTTATGGTCCAAATTCTGCCTTTGGATGTACATGAATGGCTGCCATTCCCTCCAATGGGAATTTCTCATTTTTATAAACAGAATTTGTCCATCAGAACGATTAGATTGTATTTGATTTATACCACACCAGCCTTGAAAAAGCAGTGAACCAGCAAATGGTGGTTGTTGTTCTCTTTGGAGTGGGCGGAATGGGCATTTCCTCATCAGAAGTATCATTTGAATTTAAAAACAGAGCTACGAGATGTGGTAACATACAACATACATTCCTATTGTGAGAATAACAAGAATGCAAAAGAGATTCTGGAAGAAAAACTTATTTTCACAGTGACTGTGTCATGTGTCTAAATAACATTTCTTATATTTGTCTCATTTATAGATTTATAACATATTCTCCTGGGATACTAAAGTAACTCATTTGTGCCACTCTAGTTAAGAATCAGGTAGTTCTTTTAGTCTAAATCCAGACATTCTATAGCTATTATCATCAGCAAAGTTAATCTATTCCATGGTTAGGCTTAAGTGGATTCTGACATGCTAGAAAACTGACTAAATAAGGGTTTATCTCACAGTGTATAGTTATGTAAATAATATACAAGATCATCTAATGGATTCCAATGTAACAATAAGGAGGGCTAAAGTATGGAGTTTCAGCCTTATCCCTGCACTTCCTGGCTTACAGAGCAGGGCCGTCCCTGCGGGGGGAGCGGGGCCTGGGGCAGAAGTGACAAATCCGTCACTTCCAGGACCGACCGCGCCAGCCAATCACACCAGCTCATGGAGCCCCTGAAAGCGTGGGCCCCAATTCGCGATACCCAAGGGACGGCTCTGTCCACAGTTTAAGTCTGATTCCTGATACATGTCTGCTTTCTGTGAATAAATGTATACATTTTTCTTCTTTGAATTCTACAACCTCTTCAGACCAGTTAAAAATTATTAAAAACTCAGTAACCTCAGCAACATATTGATGACGCCAGTGATTAATTATGAGCCAGCTGGTTTGGTGGCAAGAATTAAAAAGTTAGGAATTTGAACTTTGTTTATAAAATAGCCCACAATATTGACTTTGTAGACAGTAACAACTATGTCCATGATCCTGCAAAGACTGACACACATTGACTTCATTGGAACTACACTACTTAGCAGGAAAGGACAGGTAATAACTGATGATGTCAAAAAGGCTGTGGTGTTTAATGCCCATTTTGCTTCAATCTTCACTAAAATGGTTAATTGTGACCAGATGCTTAATACAATTAGTATTAACAACAAGGTGGAAGAAACACAAGCCATAATATGGAAAGAACAGGTTAAAGAACATTTAGATAAGTATTCAAGTGGGCAGGGCCTAATGAAATTCACACTAGAATACCTAGCTGAAGCAATTATTTTCAAGAACTCATGGAGGACCGATGAGGTTCCATGGGACTGGAGAAGGGCAAACATAGTACCTCTCTTTTAAAAGGGGAACAAAGGAGCCCAGGGAATTATAGACCAGTCAGCCTAACTTTGATACCTAGAAAGATACTGAAACAAATTATTAAACAATCTATTTGTAAATACTTAGTGGATAATATGGTAATAAGTAATAGCCAACGTGGATTTGTCAAGAACAAATCATGCCAAACCTAATTTCTTTCTTTGATAGGGTTACTGGCCTAGCAGATGGGGGGAAGCAGTAGATGTGATATATCTTTTTTTAATAAGGCTTTTGACACAATCCCACATGACATTCTCATAAGCAAACTAGGGAACTGTTGTCTAGAAGATGGAATTACTATCTTGCTATTACTATTACAACTGAAAAGCCATACTCAAATAGCAGCTATCAATGGTTCACCATCAAACTGGAAGGATGTATCTAGTGAGGTCCAACAAGGATATGTCCCATCTCCAGTGCAATTCAATATTTTCATTAATTACCTGGATAATGGAGTGGAGAGCATGTTTATAAACTTTGAGGATGACACCAAGCTGGGAGGGTATGCCAGCACTTTGGAGGACAGCACTAGAATTCAAAATTACTGTGATTAATCAACAAGATGAAATTCAATAAAGATAAGTGCAAGGTTCTATCCTTAGGACGGAAAAATAAATGCACGTACACAAAATGGGAAATAACTGGCTAGGCAGTAGTACTGCTGAAAGGGATCTGGAGGTTATTGTGTGTCACAAATTGAACATGTGCCAGCAATGTGATGCAGTTGTGAAAAAGGCTAATATCCTACTGAGGGGTATTAGCAGGAGTGTCATATGTAAAACGCAGGAGGTAATTGTTCCACTGAGCACTAGTGAGACCTCAGCTGTGATATTGTGTCCAGTTTTGAGCACCACACTTTAAGAAAGATATGGACAAACTAGAGAGAATCCAGATGAAAGCAACATGTTAAAAGAGACAATCTGATGTAGGAGGAAAGGTTAAAGAAACTGGGCATGTTTAGTCTTGAAAAAAAGAAGACTGAGGGAGGGTCCTAGTAACAGTCTCCAAATATGTCAAATGCTGTTATAAAGAGAACAGTGATCAATTGTTCTCCATGTCCACTGAAGGTAAAACAAGAAATAAGGGGTTTAATCTGCAGCAAGGGAGATTTAGGTCAGATATTAGAAAAAAAAACTTTCTAGCTATAAGAATATTTAAGAACTGGAATAGGTTACCAAGGGAAGTTGTGAAATCTCTATCACTGGAAGTTTTTAACAACAGGTTAGATGAACACCTGTCAAGGATAGTGTAGGTATACTTAGTCCTATCTCAGAGTATTGTGCTAGTGATCATTCTGCTTATTATTTGGCCCTGTCTTGCAAGGTGCTATATAAACATAGAGGCAAACCTTTCCCCTGCCCTAAAGAGGTCTGAAGCATAAGTTCAGACTTTAAGGCTTGAGATGATCACCATCTGAAGGCAGGAAGACACTTTCCTTTATTTATATTATTGCACAGCAAGACACATGATGGATGTTAAAACCCTTTCTTCTAATATCTAACTTTGGCCACTGTTGGAAACAGATTCCAGACAAGATGGACCTTTAATCTGTTCCAGTATAGCATTTCCTCTGTCCTTTTGTTCTTGCTCAATAGGTTGTTTGGGTGGTTCTGAATTTTATTTTTGGATCCAACAAAAAATATCTCTCCGTAAGGATTTTTGATCACGACTTCTCTGAGGGAAGGCAGTATTTTCTGAAGTGTTGTTTATTGTCCTTGTGCTACATATGTAATTTATACGCTTCATCTTCCACTTCTCTTCCTTTTATTCTATTGACCAGATTTATAGCAGGCATGGCTATGATGAAGATCATTATCATCAGTTACAATCACTCTCTTTTATTTTTAGCTAACACTCCTCTTGGTTGTGAATGGTGGGGTGTGCATTGCTGCTAGCAGAGTACCTAATGGCTGATTTGGCTATTATCATTTCTCAAACCATCAATGAACAGTCATTATTGTCTTTCCACTTCTCTTTTTATTGTGAGAACAGTCACTTATCTTATTTCTCATAAAGCTCTCTATTTTGTACATTAGCTGCCATTTTAATTCTCTTTCATTCTAATATGGAAAGTTGTTCAACCCTTCCCCCACACAATCCATTTCCTCTACTAACATTTACGAAACACTATGCAGGATAAATTACCCATCGGCCATGTGAATCAAAGTAAGATGCAAAATCAATAAGCTCTAGCAAAGGTTCTGTTTTCTCCCTCCCTTGCTAGTACACAGAACCAATATCTCTTTTAAAATCTCACCTGAAAACATACCTTTTCCCCCTTTACCATGTAATTTTCCACTCTCCTCCTGCTGTTAATTTAACTCCCTATGGGCTAGATTGTGCTTTTGCACTTTGCCCTGTGTAAGGGGCTGCATGTAGTTGCACCACTCAGGAGCAGTGCAGAGCCGGAAACATTTCTCAGAGAAGCATAACCCTTTCCCTACTCTCTCTTTCCCCAGAGGGCTACTGCTGAGGTCCCTGCCCTGCCACTGCCTCAGCTACACTGCCTGATGGAAGGGGGGGGGGCACTAAGCCAAAATTCCATACTCCCCCCCCTCCACCCACCAGTTTGCTCAGTGCTCACTTATCCCTGCATACCAGACACAAGATCCATCACCTCACAAAGCTGTGGCGAGGTGGAGTCACTCACCTTCCACTGCTACATGGTCATAGAGCCAGGCTCACAATTGGGCCCTACTGGCTTCCTAATACACTTTATAGCATATGTACCATAGAGAATAAGTTTGTTTTGTGTTTTGTAATCTATGGCGATTGAGCTGGTTAAGAGAGGTTGCAATCTCCTCAGAAATATTTTCTCACCATGCTTCTCCAGAAGCATTGGTGCTTATAGGAATTACCACTGGTATCAGGAGAAAATTAGGATCTCCCCTCCACAGATGAGAGATAGGCCACCTGACTCTGCAGCCTTTACTTACACACTCAATGGGAGCTGTACCTGAGTAAGGGATTCAGCAGAATCTGTAATGACAGTTCAGTAACCAAAATGTCAAACATAATGATACAGGAAAAATCACAACAAGGAAAGTTATTGTCAGTCTCACCTCAAGAATTCATGGTCCTGTCTGGTTACTAAGAGAACTGGGATATTGGTGAAAGTTTCTGACACCATCTCTGTTGTCCACCATCTGAGGGCCAGATTCGGATACCCTTTTCTGCTGTTGAGTAGCATCTTAGCCTAGGAATGTTGCCATTGACTTAAGTTGAACCTCTCACAGGGTAAGGTACAACTTACTGGGAGCAAGGACATCAGAATCCAGCCCTACAGTAGCTGTCATTCCAGCCATATTACCTCTAAATCCTTCCACTGACTTTCCCTTGACTTCTACATCAAGTTTAAACTTCTGTTCTTTACCTTCAAGGCCCTATACAACTTTGCACCCTCCTGCATCGTAGATCTTGCCTCTTATTGCTTGCCTACCACCCCTCAATTACAATGCCAACAATGCCAGCCTTGATGCCCCATTCATCACCTTCTCTGTGCCATTTTCTCTCACATCTATCTATGTATCAAATGCTGCCCCAACCCATTTCTCCAAGCCACCACTTTCTGCTCAGCCAGCTCTTTTCTAAAAATTCACTTCTTGAAATCACTCCTCTTTTTATGCTGCTGCATGTGTAATTGAAGTAGAGGGTTTACAGTTTGGTTCAATGGCTCTCAGAACCCCCACTATAAAAATTGTTCCAGCATCCCTGCACAGGTCTGTTCGATACTGTCCAATGAGAGAACACCTTTTGAGTGTAAACGCTGGCCACCCACTTGATAAAAGCAGGCATAGTACTAAAAATACCAAAAACCAACTGTCTCTTCCTCCTCACCCTTCACATACCCATCTAAAAAAAATTGAGATCAATAGCAGTGCTGAGGAAACTGATGCACATGCAGCAGGTGGCAACACCTGTGTCCTATTTCTAGCTCAGATGATATTCAGAAGAGGTGAAGAATGAGATAATGATGCAGAGTCAGAAAGGAAAGGGAAAGTATTGCTGTGGCCCAAGCAATGACCCTGTGATGGGGGAAGATTATTCTGACATGGGCAATTGAAGTGATATGGGCAATTCTCTTACTCTTTCTCTCATACAGCCAATGTTGACACACTCCACAGAATCCGGCTGCTTTATTCCAAGCTATTCTATAAAAGAAGATAACACCTGTGTACCAGATACATAAAGATGTATGTAATCTGCTCATGATCTATTTGCAGAATGTGCTAGCTGTCAGTTGCTTGATGTATGGTGGGTTGGTGGGAAAGAAAGAAAGAAAGTAAAAGAGAGACTGGCTGACTCCATAGCAAAGATTTCTTTAATTTTCACTGTTGTTTGGGTTTTTTCATTCATTCTATGGCTGTTTGGACCCCACATAATCATTTTGGGGGAAATAACATCAGGTTAATCAACCCTTAATCCACATTTTTTGTAAACTGAGATTTACCAGCCTAATATATTTTTGTGGTGCCCACAGATCCTAGCAAGTTGGATATTTCAATACATGACCATCTCTAAGCCACAAACAGATAATGACAATAAATACAACGCAACTCTAAAATGAAGGATTTTTGAGTTTTCATATAAATACATCAATATATTCTGATTTCGTAAGAGCAGTAGTTTCTGTCAATCAGCCTGAATTCCCTTTAAGCCTCAGACATAAATCACATTGAAAGGTTTATGCATTTTCACAAGTGGATTTATGTATAAATACTTTCTCTGGGTCCAGTTCAACACAACAAGAGAAGTCAAACATTAGTCTGTATTTGTAGATCATCACTGAAGTGTTTTGACATAAACTGCATACAATCCTAGCTGAAAAGTGCCATGCAGTTTGGAACAAACTGCTACTTACACCTTTATTGTTCATGAAATCTTGAAGATTTTGCTTCTTAGAAACTTAGAGGCCTCGTTTCCAAAAGCTTCATAGAGACAGTTTTCTCTCTAAAAGCAACACAAACCTGTAAAAGTCCCTCTTCCCCCCTTTTTTACTTTTAATCTCAGAAATACCCCTACCTGACTAACACAATTAATAGCTAAAAATAAAATGTACGCTAGATACAGTGATCACTCTCTGATCACAATGGAGCTATCTTTCTCACAAGCCTCTCATATACTAATACTTACCATTTATCTAGCACTTTTCTATATTGTATATGATGATTTCCTGGGTCAAATTCTGAACTCAGTTATATTGGTGTAAATGTAGGATAACTTCATGGAAGTCAGTGAAGTTACTCCAGATTTACCCTGGAGAGTAAAATTCCCTCATGGCCCCCAGATTTATAATAAATAAAGATCTTCCGTCTTCAGCTGATCCCAGTAAGAGCTCAGTGGAGGGGCTGCTTCTACTCAGTAACCATCCCCATCACAGCATAGAGTAGGGGTTCTCAAACTGGGGGACGAGACCCCTCATGGGGTAACGAGGTTATTACAATGGGGGGTTGCGAGCTTTTCAGCCTCTACCCCAAACCCTGCTTTGCCTCCAGTATTTATAATGGTGTTAAATATATAAAAAAGTGTTTTTAATTCATAAGGGGGTTCACGCTCAGAGGCTTGCTGTGTGAAAGGGGTCACCAATACAAAAGTTTGAGAACCACTGGCATAGAGCAACCTAAGGGCTTCTCTCAACTAAGATGGCTGGCAAAGGCCCCAAGGGGCTGGTATGCCACTTGAGGATTGTTGAAGCACAATGAAATTCTGGCTATATCATTTTCCTCCTGGGCTGCTCTGCTCTGTTATATGCTGGGGACAGCATATAGACTAACTCCCAGGACTGGCATAGAAAGCCATGACAGGCTCTCTAATGCCCTCTCCCCAATTCTCTGTGCCAAACAGCTCAGACACAGGGGGCATGTTAGCCCCATATCTCTGCAATGAGGAATTCTGCTAGAAACAGTAAAATCTTTCAGAACAGTAGAAAATGTTAAGGGTGCTTGACTTTACTTAGATTAAAATATTTGGGCACAGCCCTGAGTTGTATTGTCTGTAAGAACATGTTCCATTCCACAAACATGTTGCTTTTATAAGCACAGTATATTCACTGGCTTGAACTAGCTTTCAGTGGTCCCGATGAAAAAGGGCTTCATTAGACCGCCAATACTGTTGTTTAGTTCAATTAGTTTAATTATCAGAAAGAACAAAATGCAAGTAAGATGTATATGAGCCTGAATTGAAAAGGGCTGGTTTTGGAAAACAAAGCATTGGTTTCAATGAAAATCTACTGGTGTTAGTGAAAATCTTCTGCCTTGAAAGAAAATCTATTAATTTCCATAAAAATATAGTGGCTTGAGTATGTATGCATTGGTTCCACTGGGGATGTTTTGGATTCAATGAAACTGCATTAGTTTCAAAGCATATTTATCCAGGCAGTAAAAATGTATAGGTTAGAAGAATTAAAGAGGCATGATGATGGCTGCCCTGAAGTCTGTGATCTGAAATAGAACTCCTATTAAAATTGATTAAATTGACTTAACAATGATATGTTCAAAATTCCCAAATAAAACCTACATTGATGTGGCCATATCTGCACCTTAGGAAAACTAACTGTATCAAGATTCTTCAGGAAGCTGTGAATACGCGATGTTACTTACCTCCTCTGCTCCCCCCCACCCCCCCTCAAAAAAAATGTAAGTATGGGCAATTTAGGCTCATTTTCAATCAAAAGTGCAAGTAAAATATAACGGTTATTTTTTCTTTCTTAGGGTGAAATTTATCCCTGCACAGAGGGCCAGTACAAGGTAATGCACTATTCAAATACCACTGATGCCCTTGAGGTCTTAAGAGGGGCTTAAGTAGAGCGCAGGCTTGTGTTGTCTATCTTCAGAGGGGAGAATTTCACACTTAGGGTTGCCAACCCTCCCGGAATTGGCCTCAATCTCCCGGTGATTATTAAAGGCAATCCGGGAGATTTTAGTAGGCCAAAGTCCATTCAGCAGTGCAGCGGGGCTAAGGCATGCTCCCTATCTGCCCTGGCTCTGCACAGCTCCAGGAAATGGACAGTATGTTCGCTCCTAAGTACAGGGGCAGCCAGGGCGTCTCTGCTCGCTGCCCCCACCCTGAGCACCAACTCCGCAGCTTCCATTGGCTGAGAACCACGACCAATGGGAGCTGTGGAAGTGGTGCCTACAGGCAAGGGCAGCACGCAGAGCTGCCTGGCCACCCCTGAGCCTAGGAGCTGCTGCCAGATATGCCGCCGTTTCCAAGAGCCACCCAAGGTAAGTGCTGCCTGGCCGGAGCCTGCACCCTTCACCCTCTCCCGCACTCCAGTCCCTTGCCCCAGCCCTGAGCCCCCTCCAGCACCCAAACTCCCTCCCAGAGCCCACACCCCCTCTTACTCCCCAACCCCCTGCTCCAGGCTCAGCCTGGAGCCCCTTCCCACACTCCAAACCCCTTGTCCCCACCTCTCAGCCCAGAGCCCGCACCCCCTGCCCCAGCCCCACCCCAGTGAAAATGAGTGAGGGTGGGGGGAGAGTGAGCAACGAAGGGAGGAGGGATGGAGTGAGTGGGATGGGGCCTTGGAGAAGGATTGGGACAGGGGCGTAGCCTCAGGGAAGGGGCATGGCCTCAGGGAAGAGAAGAGGGGCAAGGGTGTTTGAATTTGTGCGATTAGACAGTTGGCAACCCTATTCACACTAATTGACTACATCTCTAATATCAGAAAATATATATATCTGTCATATAATACTATAGAATAATAGAAGGCCTGATCCTGCAAAGTGTGTGCAAGGAATGTTGGATCAGGCCTATAGTTTTGTTTTGTGTTTTAAACTTACATCTGTCTGCGGCATTGAGCTGCTTCCAAACACTTACCACACTGGGCAATAAAAACATTTAAAAAAAACAACAGCTTTCACTATATTTTCCCATGTATATTTTCCCAGCAGTGTTTAAAAATGCAGAATTAATTGATAGGTGTTTCAGTTGCAGCTTGTTTCACGATAGGTCTGTGGCTAAAGTTATAAGTAGGCTTGGCAAAATTTTATTTTTTTTATAATTTTGATGGATGACATAGATGTTTATTTTTAAGCATTTTTATTTATTTAAATTTCCACAGTTGCATTAAATTACAGGGTAGGGGTCCAGACAATGGAAGGGATCAGACAATAATTATTTAATGACAGTCATTATTAAGATTCAAAAACTTAAAGCTTTACAACTGATAAAATTATCAACATCACATGTCAAAATATGCACAGTAAATATCCTTAAATCAGACTCTAAGGTCTCAAGAAGCATTTTTCTTACATTGCCTATCTGTAGATATCTATTATCATCAATGGAAATATTTTGTCATCGGTTTCTGTGTGTAGAGAGAAATCGACATTTACCGGCATCTACCAATAAAAATTGAATCCTTCCAAGCCTAGTTATAAGTATTATATTGCAAACACAACATATGGAATCACTCAGGCTTCTGCAGCTGTAGAGAAGGATCCTGAGTGATTCTAAAAGCTCAGGTATTTGTTTTGATTTGTCTATAAAAATGTATCAGTAACTTTATTATTTAGTTTGTCCTGCTGACTAACACAGCTACCCACTCATGCTAAAGAATGCACATAATACAAAGGCTGCTAAGTGCCTGTACTATTTTTATAAGCAAAAACATCAATAAGTACTTGACTTTGAAGTTTTTACCATCCATTTTCCAGTATGACTCTGAATGATAAAAGAAAACAATCTTCAACTTGCCGGTTTGCGGTGCAGAATAAAGCATGACTTTTTCATAATGGGACCTTTGTTTATCCCCAGATAGACATGCTCATTTCCCCTAATTCACAACATAGGAATGAGAAAGGTAATTTTTACATAGTTATAGAATTGGACCTTCCTGATAGCCAGAAGTATCCAATATTTTCACGTTAGTCAGTAGTAAATATCCCAGGCCCCAATCCTGCAACTGGATCCCTGGCAACAGACCCATTATGACAATTACAGGATCACAGTCCAGGCCAGTCTGCATTTAGTACTTACTTCTTATGGGGAAGGGCAAACTGTTCTTCTCATCAAAGCAAAGAGCATTTGCCTGTTGACGTCACCTCTTTTTTACTGGCATGTCATCAGTTAAAAGCTTATGACTGCTACATATGAAAAATAATGTTTTTGATTGTATTTTAATGTAGTAATTAAGCGACATTCAAGGTATCTTTCACACAGAAAAGGATTTATGCATGAAGAGTCAGAGGACTATCATTCATGAAAAGAGGAATCATTTCTTGTCTAATTACACCTTTTTTAGTTGAGCCAGATTCTCAGTTGGTGTAAATAAGCAGAGAGGAGAACTATGCCATTTTTACACCATCTGAAGATCTGGCCCAGCTGACTCCAAGTTAGAAGCTTTAACATACATCCAATTCCTAAATAAAATGTACCCTTAGCAAACTGGATCAACTGGGTTTTACTTAGATTAACTTTGGAGAGTAGGAGGCAAAATGGCGCAGGGAAAATATACTTCCATTTTTAACAAATAACGTTACTGTTATAAAGCTTATTATTAAAAAGACACATTGGTCTGTGGTATCTGACATACTGCAGTAGTTCTCTAAACTTAGTGCAGAAAATAAATGTGCTTTTTCCAACATTGTGATGTGATAGCTTTTGGTAAGTTTTGATTTCATAGTGGGACTCACTGTACATGTGGGAGAAAGGCTTTCTCTTCAAGTTAATGGGAATTTTCCTCAAGTAAGGATTGCCCACAGTGACTTCTTATTTTTTAAGTTCTTTCTAAAATTGTCATCTACCTATTGTGATTTATTATATACTATAGCTGGGTGGAAATTTTTGAGATATCAGAAAAATTTCCCATTCCATATCAGAATAAAAATATACGTCTCAAAAATTTTCGTGAACTAAAAATCCAAAAAACTGTTGGGTTAGATCAATTGAGACATTCCGTTTTGATAATTTCTAAATGCCTTGTTTGAATTTTGACCTTTTTTATTATAATTAGTTTACATTTAAAAATGTAACGTCATTTGGAATTTTTCATTTTCATTTTGAAATTTTTTCCAAAAAATTTTCAAGTTGAATAATGCAGCTGTGTATATTAACAGAGTCATTTTTAGACCTTATTGCTTTCTCCTATAGCACAGCTATATTTTAGTCTTCTTATTTTTATTATTATTTCTGTATTTTTATTACTATAGAGACTAAAAGCCCCATTCTGGGAGGTGCTGTACAAATCCCAAAGAAGACATAGACCTTACCCTAAAAAATTTACAATCTAAGTGTCTGATCCAGCAAATGTTTACACATGTAAGTAGTTTCATGGATTCAGTAAAACTACTAACAAAATAAGTAACATTTCTCACTCAAATGTGTGTTTGCATGGTTGGGCACTAATTTAAGACATGGTGTAACAAATGGATATAATAAAACTTTGGTCCCAAACCTGTAATCTTATCCACTTGAGAAGATGCTTATTAAGCCAATGCAGGATCCCACTGAAATCAGTGGGATCCTACATGAGTACGGGGCCCACCCATGTGGACCTGACTGCAGGACAGTGGTTTATAGAAAGCAGAAAGGGGGAGAAAGGATGAGGAAAACAAGTGTTAGATCACTGTGTTGTGTCAGCTGGAGAGCGCGTGACTTAATTATTAGTCCCATTTACTTAAAAGTATTAGGTGGGTTGGGACTTTTTGTTTATAAAACTTCCAGTGTCTTCCCATTCCAATGTATATTGCGAATGTTTATTAGATATATAAATCTCTACCTCTGCCTATTTCCAAGTTTTAAAACAATTATTATAAACATTTTACAATTTCAAAAATGAAAACACTGCAAAATAGTATGATCAGAAAAGTCCAGTGTGTGTGCTGGATACAGTGTGTGTGCTTTTCCTCCTGGCCACTCCCTCCACAGACAGCCAAGCTCTCTTGAACAGAACAAAAGTAACACATGGTTAACAGCTGTGATGTCACTGGGGCCGTCATCCCCTGCTGTTCCTGATGCTGCTGCACTTCTCTGCCTGCCTACTAGGGCACGGTGTATAACGTATGTACTACTTTACATGCGACAGCTCAACTGTATCAAGCACTGTATGAAATAAGGACTATTTCAAATTCCACAGATCTCAATCTTGACCAAAACAATTCTCTAGACAGATTTCACTTTGAAAATCATTACTGCCTTTCCCTACTATTCATAAAGCCTCAGAATCAAATTCAGCTTCTGGCACAAGTGGGTGAAATTCCCATTGCACCAGGGGTGAATTTGACCCTGTGTCGGCTATTACCTGACCTCTCAAATGAATTGAATTATATACTTAAGAGCAATAGATAACAATGAGGACTAGCAAACCGTAAAGCACAGGAGCTGTGTCTTGTAAATCTGCAACTCTGAGCTACACCCTACTTTGGGCAAAATTCTGCTCTCAGTTATATCGATGTAAATGAGGATTAATTCCACTGACTTCCATTTAATTGCTCCAGTTTTACATTGGTGTAAACAAGAACAGAATTTGGTCGAGGAGCTCTAGGCAAGCTGAGAAATTGCCCTCCCAGAACATGTATTTCAATTCATGCCTTGGGTGATGGCAAAATCACTATCTTTATGTTTCTTTCATGCACTATCAAGCTTCCATGAGTGATACATCTTCGTGTTTCCTTGGCTGCTTCTTGGATTAAAAAAAAAACACTGGGTTGATTTTTTTTCCATTTTACAAGAATATACATCTTCAAGTCTAAATAAACAAAATGTATTCACTCCTTAATTGGCTTTTATCGGGAGACATTCTTCCTTTCAGCTAAGAAAGATGTATTCTTTGATGTCTTCATTAAAAGATCTCACCATTTTAAAAAAGATATATATATATATATTAAAGGCATGGTAAGCTTTTGTCTCCAACTTTGATTGTTCCATAATGCCAAGAATGCCATTTTAAATGTGTGTTATTTTTAACAGGGTTTATGTTAAGCAACGAGGTGGATATTATTCTTTAAATCTAAGTTTAAACAGTATAAGGAGTGGAGCCAATTGAAGTAAATCATAATTGCTAAACAGGATTAAGTTTGCAACAGCTTCTTAAAAGTCTGTAAGAAAGTAGATATAAAAATAGATCCAAAGAGCGGAAATACATTTTGTATGTAGCTTCTATGCGAGACCTTTACTCTCTAAAATTTCAGTATTATGAATCAGCTGTAGTGCAACAATAACCTTAGTGGTCTTACATTTTCACTCAGTACAAATAATTTATGTTTCACATGGTACTGCTTTCTTTCTGAACTGGCAAATGTCTTCTAATGGTAGAAATCATGTGCTACCAATGATGATGTGCTATCAAACTGAATTTCCTTTTACACATTAGTAAATTAGGGCAATCCAGCTCAATGGCTCTAGCTCATACAGTCTTCGGGTCTGATCCCACAGAACTCCATTAATTTTAAAGGAGTTCTATACATGAGGTGTAATTCACCAGTGGTGGAAAAAAGCACTGCAGTCCTGAAGAGTCGCTGCTCAAGGAGGCTGCATGCAGCGTGGATGGTCATGGTTCCTGGGTATGTGCTTAGCACTGTGGTAAGGGTTTCTGTGCCAGAAAGCCATGATGGGGAGAACAGGAGGAGGCCTCAGATCTGAGCATCCCCAAAATTGTCATGGAGAGGCTACAGCTGCTGGCCAACTCCTGCCCAGAGTAGCAGTTGCAGGGGTGGGATTTTGGTGGATTTTTCCTTCCCCCTCTTTGCCCTACACAGGACTCTGTTATTCAGATTTCTTTGTAGATGAAGTGGATTTCCCCCACTGGGATCCTGCAGGATCTGTCCCTTTATTGAACATTTTGTTAGAAAAGAATTAAGCTTGGAAGTGTGTTTCAATGGAGTCCAGCGAACAATATACCCCTCCCTCACAGAAAAATTACACTCTCTTTATAAAACAGACACCTTCAAAATACCCAAATGCTAAAAACGTTTAAAATGAACAGTCAGGCAGTCAGGCCAGTTCTGCACTACTGTGTCAATCTTCTTCACCTTCTCTCACCCCAACCAACCTTCCCTCTAGTCCTCTCCTGATCCCCTGCCCCCAGCCTATCCAATGATGCTCAGTCCTCTCCATCTCCCACTCCATACCCACCCTGGGGTCATTTGCCACCCTATCCCATGACCCCACATTCCATACCCTCTTGTCTCCTGTCCCCCATGCCAAGAGATGCTCCCTGTGTCAGACTGCTGGAGGCTAACAAGTGAGCCAGCCCTCTGCTCACTTAGGTCCCAGTTAATTCCCCTGGAGAAGGCTGATTGGGAAATATGTGGCTAATTAGCTGATCAGTCTGGAGGTTGATGAATCAATGACCCATCAGCTGAGGGCTACAAAAGAAGCCACAGGAAGGAAGTGAGGGAGAGAGGATTGGGTTAGCTGAGCTGAGCCTAGTATGCTCTGAGATCCCAAGGGAGGGAGAGCTCTATTCCTCTCTGGTCCTGTAGGAAAGGGAAAGGAAGCCCTATAAATACTTGGCTGCACAAGACTGTATTGGTGTTGGTGATGGGAATATAACTAAATAACATGGAGGTACCACTCGATGGAGGGTCTGGGCATCAGAGGATGGGGAAAGAGCATGCCCCATTTCACTCCCCATTTCTTGCTCCTTGCATAGCCTCCCTCTATGCCCCCAATAATTTGCACTCCCTCCTCTAGACCCCTTTCATGCACCACGCTATCTCTTAAGGTATCATCCAATTCTTTGATAGTCCTCTATATAACCCATACATGCCTTCGCCTGTCCCTTCCACACATAATCTCTGTGTCTCCCATGGATCCTGCACCCCATCCCATGAATTCCCAAATGTCCTTGTCCTTCGCACCTATTCTGTGCACCTTCTATGAACTCCAGTTCTTTGCCTCCCTTCTGTTCTCATCTCTATGCCCTCTATTCCTGTCTAAAACCTCTCTGTACCCCATCAATCTGAAATGTATTACAATTATATTTTACAAACCTCTCTGAAAAGTCATCTACCGTGAATTAAAGGGAGCAAGTGAAATTTCAGGGGGATTGAATTATTTTAAGGAAAGTGAATCGGACCAAGCTGAAAATCAGGTTTATAATAGGAAGCTAGCTTCTGCCTTAATTGTGGAGCTGCTACTGCCGTGCCATAACACAACAGATGGAAGAGAAGGAGACAGATATTCTATTATTTCATATTTACTCATTTGATCTCTGAACCTGCAAACATGCACTGGAGTAACTTTACCCATGTGAAGAGTCCTATTGAGTATGTGCACACATATACATATACACACATACACACATACACACAGACATATCTATACACACACACACACACAAAGTATCTATATATATTAGAATTCCATCATCTGTGTGGGTGGGCACTGATGTGGACTGAAGGGCAGAACTTGTGAGATGCTGAGTGCCCAACTCCCATTTATGGAAACATTTCCCATTGGTATCTGCAGGGAATTGGATCACGTCCTTAGTGGGTGCCATGGAGCTAACGTATCTTCACCCCTGACCTTAAGAAAAAGCAGAACTCTGTAAATATATATATTAATGGAAGAAAGAGGAATCTGATAATAATGAATATAAATCAGAAGTTAGGCATTGTAAAAAATTGATATGGGAAGCCAAGGGACACAAGCAGAAATCTATGTCCAGCAGATTTAAGGAAAATAAGAAGGAGGATTTTTTTAATATATTAAGAAAAAAAGAATTCTGACAATGATATTGGTCTATTACTAGATGGAAATGACAGAATTATCAATAATGATTTGGAAAAGGCAGAAGGGTTCAATATATATTTCTGTTCTGTATTTTGGGAGAAAATAGGTGATATAATATCATCATATGGTGATGATAACACTCTTTCCATTCCACTAGTATCTCTGGAGGATGTTAAGCAGAAGCTACTGAAGTTAGACCTTTGTAAATCAGCAGGTCTAAACAACTTGCACTCAGGAGTTTCAAAAGAGCTGACTAACAATATCACTGGACCATTAATCTTGATATTCAATAAGTCTTAGAGCGGGGGGAAGTTCCAGAAGACTGTGAGAAAGCTAATGTTGTGACAATTTTTTAAAAGGGTAAATGGGATGATCTGGGTAATTATAGGCCTGTCCGTCTCGTATCAATCCCGGGCAAGATAATGTAGCAGTTGATATGGATTCAATTAATAAAGAACTAAAGGAGGGTAATATAATTAATATAAATCAACATGGGTTTATGGAAAATAGATCCTGTCAAACTATCTTGATATCTTTTTTTGATGAGATTACAAGTTTGGTTGATGGAGGTGACAGTGTTGATGTAATATAGTTAGATTTTTGTAAGGCATTTGACTTGGTATCATATAGCATTTTGATTAAAAAAATAGAATCATATCAAATTAACCCAGCACACATTAAATAGATTTTAAAACTGGCTAACTGATAGGTCTCAAAATGTAGCAGTAAACAGGGAATCATCATCTAGCAGGTCTGTTTTTAGTGGGGCCCATAGGGATCAGTTCTTGGCCCTATGATATTTCACAATTTTATCAATGACTTAGAAGAAAACATAAAATCATCGCTGATAAAGTTTGTAGATGACATAAAAATTGAGGGAGTGGTAAATAATGAAGAGGACAGGTCACTGACTCAGAGCACTCTAGCGCGTAGTAAACTGGGAGCAAGCAAACAATATGCATTTCAATATGGCTAAATGTAAATATCTGGCAATAATGAACATAGGCCATACTTACAGGGACTCTATCCTGGGAAGCAGTGACTCTGGAAAAGGTTTGAGGGTTGTGCTGGATAATCAGCTGAATATGAGCTCCTAGTGTGACTCTGTGGCCAAAAAAGCAAATGCGATCCTGATATGCTGCAGTGGTTCAGCGGCGGGGTTCCTCCCACTCTGGGTCCGTGGGAGGCCAGTCTGCCTCACTACGTCTCTGGGTGTCCCCTGTTGTGGGGAATTAGCAGCATGGCAAGAGTCTATAGCTCATTCCTGTAGTCAGAGGCTGAGCAGCATACACAGCTAGATGGGCCCGAGCCCTCAGGCAGGGCGGGTCAACAAACATCAACATCTCGGGCCTGTGTTCAGGGTCAAGCACAAGGGGTTTGGGCATCCTAGCTCCGGTGGATGGCTGACACACACTGGCTCTTTGGCCTAGAGAGGGGGAGACTGCCATCCCTGGGTTAGGGTGGCGGGGGGGCGCAGGCCCACCCACTCCACTGCGCCCCGGCCCAAGGCCCTAACAGTGGTGGCGGGATTTGCCACTGGGTCAGGGGGGATCCTGACCACAACACACTGACCTATGCTTAGACGGTGCTGCAGCCAGACTAGGGTGGGCTGCCCCTTGGCCATTTCCTGACTCCCCCTTGGGGTGTACCTGGTCCTGTAGAGGGTCTCCAGATCTTCTGTCCGGATAGAAGGCCTGTGGTAGTGCTGGCAGCTTCTCTGCAGTTGGGTCAGCGTGCGGCTCAGTTCCCCAGGGGCTGGCAGCAGTCCCCCAGCTCGGGAGCAAGCAGGAGGCATCTGGCTCCTCCAGCGGCTGCAGCCCAACTGAGCCTTTTATACTTCCTGCACAACCCTCCCCCTCCGGGTCGGTGGGAGGCCAGTCCACCTCACTACAGATGCATAAAGAGGGTAATCTCAAGTAGGAGTGGAGAGGTTATTTTACCTCTGTCTTTGGCGCGGGGCAAATGCCGCTGGAATACTGTGTCCAGCTCTGGTAACCAAAATTCAAGGATGTTGATAAATTGGAAAGGGTTCAGAGAAGAGCCATGAAAATGTTTAAAGGAATAGAAAAAAATGACTTATAGTGACAGACTCAAAGAGCTCAATGTATTTATCTTAACAATGAAAAGGTTAAGTGGTGATTGATTGCAATCTATAATTATCTACACGAGGAACAAAAATTTAATAATGGGCTCTTCAATCTAGCAGAGAAAGGCATAGTATAATCCAATAGCAGGAAGCTGAAGCTAGATAAAATCAGACTGGAAATAAAGAGTACGTTTTCAACAGTGAGAGTAATTAACCTTTGGAACAAGTTACCATGGGTCATGGTGGATTCTCCATCACTGGCAATTTTTAAATCAAGATTGGATGTTATGCTCTAGGAATTATTTTGAGATGTTCTATGGCCTGTGGTATGCAGGACATCAGCCTACGTGATCACAGTGGTCCCTTCTGGCATTAGAATCTATGAATCTATAAATCCCTCTATGCCCCCAACCAAGCATGAAACCTATCTCAATCCACAAGAGCTGCAACTCATGGCACTCTACTCAGAGTAGGATCTCAAACAACAAACGTTCCAAAGAGACCCTTTTTCGGAAGACACTATCACAGCAGGGACAGCCCAACTAATAAGCTTCAAGAAGAAAGGCAATAGAAATGGAAAGAATTGATCAAAGGAGTAAATGTGACCCACACAAGTAGAAAAGCATGGTTGACCATGTGCAAGCTGAGTAATGATCTGAAGAAAGTAGATTAACACCACAACATCACCGCCAATCAGGTGGCACACCTGCTTCTGCTCAATGGGAAAGCTCTGAATAAGTAACCTACAATATTAATTAGATGGCAAAGCTCTGAATAAGTAACCTACAATATTAATTAGATCTGGAAGAAAATAATTTCAGCACGCCATACACCACAGATGAACTCAAGGCTGGAATAAATCAGTTGAAGAATGGCAAAGCAGCTGGACTTGACAATATATGAACGGAGCAGATTAAGCATTTTGGTCCTGCAACCAAGTTATGGGTATTATGCCTTTTTAACAATTGCGCATCAACCCTTAGAATACCTAAATTATGGTGATGAGCCCATGTAATAGCTATATTGAAGCCAGGAAGGATGCCTCTGACCCAAAGAACTGCAGGCCGATATCACTGCTATGTGACCTTTATAAACTTTAGAAACGCCTCCTTCTCAATCGCCTCTCACCTCATATCGAACAACATCTAATACTGCTGGATTTACTCCAGGCAAGTCCTATACTGGCCAAATATTAAATATCACTCAGCATTTAGAAGATGGATTTGAGAAAGGGATGATAACAGTTGCTGTGTCCATAGATCTATCAGTGGCATACGATACTGTCAACCATCAAAACATGCTTGCCAAAGTCTACGATATAACACATAACTACCACCTAGTGCAGCTCATCCGATCTCTTCTGGAGAACAGACTTTTTATGTAAAACGGTGCAAGAAACAGAGCTGCTGGAGGAGGTGCAAGAAACAGAGCTGTTGTCCATTTGGACAGCAAAATGGATGTCCTTGATGGCCTCTCACAGGGCAATGTGTGAGCACCAATCCTCTTCAACATCTATACCAATGACCAGCCCATACAGAGCAATATGAGGAGCTTTATATACACCGATGATCTATGCATCATGTCACAGAAGAAGGACTTTGACATCTGAACTGAACAACCTCTCAAATTTATTACAATAAGAATCAGCTTCATGCCAATCCGACCAACATACAGGTGACGGCCTTTCACCAATGCCCTCAAGAAGCCAAGCGGAAACTAATCATCACTTGGATGGAATCCCACTGGCTAATCACCCAAACCCTGTCTACCTGGGGGTGGGGGGTGATATTGGACCAGACACTTTCCTTCAAAGAACATGTAGAGAAGACTAAAGGGAACGTTAGTGCCCATAACAACATCTGCCAAAAGCTGGTCACCTCAAAGTGGGGAGCCAATCCAGTTACTTTGCGGACCACTGTTATTGCCTTGAGCTACTTCATAGCAGAGTATGCATGTCCAGTGTGGGAATGATCCATCCATGCTAAGAAATTAGACCCTGTTCTAAGTGACCATTGTCATGGAATAACAGGATGTCTAAAGCCAACACCAAAGGATAGCCTGTACTTACTGGCTGGCATTGCACCACCTGGTATCAGGAGGAAGGTAGCAAGCCAAAGGGAAAGATCATGGCAGATGGAAGATCCAAGGCATCCATTATATGGTCACATAGGAGTAATCAAATGTGTTAAATCGCAAAAGAGTTTTATGACTAGAGTTGTGCCTTTGGATTTGACAGCTGGCAAGGCATGACCAAGGTTATGGAATGAAAGACTACACGCAGTGGGACACACTGAAATAGATTTGGAATCCCAGGAAGACCTTCCCAGAGGGGCCAATACAGACTGGTCAACGTGGCAATGCCTGAATCCCCTGCACATGCAAACTGGCAGATCAAAGACTAATATGATCAAATCGGGTTTTTCTAATGACACGACTATATGTGAGTGCCGTGAGGTGCAGACCATGGAGCACCTGCTCATTTGCTGACTCTTTGGGAAGACCTGTACGAAGGAGGACCTCGCTACAGCGACAGAAAGAGCCATTGCTTGTGCACATCTAGTTTGTGACAAGGACACGAGAAGAAGAAGACACATCTGATTTCACACACAACTTTGCAACATCTAGGGCCAGCCCTGCATTTACATCATTTGCAAACACATAAACCAAAGCCATTGCAAAGACTTTGGATCCACATGTCTCTATTAGAGCTGATATACAAACGGCAGGATTATCATCAGCTCATCCTCTTCAGGATGCAGAAGAACATCTTCTAGCAACACAATGCATTTAATGGCATTCGATTGTATACAAAATTCAGTAATTTGCAAAGGGTCTCCAGTCATGAGTGAGAATTAATGAAGTTCTACTGTAATAAAATCTTACTTCAAAATACAGAGTTTTACCAGAACATATGGGATTATAAAAGTAAATGTGCATCACACATAATCTTATGCCACATTATATGGCACATTTTTTAAAAGGAAACACCCACAGGTCTGAACAACTTTACTTTTATGCAAATTCAATATGCACTGAGATGTGCTTACTTGTCACTTTTTTGTTGTATCACCACAGTGCCTTAGGGAGGTATCATGTCTCACTTTGCCTTGCCATTGTCAGTCTACCTTTACAAATACTCTTACCATTTCCAAGCAAAAGGACTTCTGGCACTGCAAAACAGTTTTCTGTTCACATCCATCTTATGTGACATGCAGAAAGGAGCCACTGTAAGAGCTGTGTAACCCAATCCTCCTTGGGAATTCAATATGCTGCACAACTTACGCCCAACCTTTCACGATTTTTATAATCATAGCCATCATCTTTTTATTATGTCTTGGACTTGAAGAGTCCTGAAAGCAGATGTAACTCATGATGACCTGACTTCAATGGGAGAATGAACCAGGTGGCTAATTGTCTCTAAAACAAATACACTGATAATTAGCAGGAGAGCACAATGCAACAGAAGCCTAACCACCAACCTTTATTTAAGTTAAGCAAATGGGTGAGCAAATGATGCAGCTGCATCGTACTTTGACAAGTTAATAAGGGAGCCATACTTCATCTAGTCAGCTACACTAGCCAAAGCATGCCCTCAGGACCAGATATCAATGACTCTAAAATTGTGAACATAGACAAAATGTGGAAAATTATCAGCTCTCACATGGAAAAGCTCTTCTTTGAAAACTCCCTGGTACAGCAGGTTAAATGCCTTAGCCTTTCACCCTGGAAACTGGGTTCAAATCCCCCTTAGGTCAGAAATGAAAATGAGTGTGATGGTCTCATCTTGCTTACCATTTGTCCATATTATAAAACCAAGCACAGTTGGCAGTCTTTACTGAGGAATAGTCTAGGAATGAACAGCAGAGCATTGTCTGTCAGGACTGAATTGCACTGGCAAAGGAGCATAGAGAAGCTTACATATTGCCTGCTCACAGTATGCCTGGTTTTAGCAAACATCACCAGTACCTCATCTTTAAAAGCACTAAGTACCAGATTTATCCCATAAAATGTGAGGGAAGAAAACAAAAGCTTAAAAGGTATTAGAGACTCAGGGAATATGCTCACCACTGACTGCTTTATAAATGGTGTCAAAACAACAGTCATAGCAGGGTACAATGTAAAGTACTTAGTACAAAACACCAGAACACTGTTGATGGAGAGGTGGAAAGACAAACATTTCCAGGTAATTCCTAATGGTCTTTTTTTTTTTTTTTTGAGAATGATCAGAGAATTCAATACCTTCAAGTGTTGAGTATAATGTTCCTGCCTCTGTCATCTTACTTCAGCATTAACCAGTTTTTATGGGTAATACAAATGCTAGGGAGATTGTTTGATGATCTGGAAATATACTGCAGAGTTGGAGATGAAGCCTCTTTATGGGGAAACTAGGTATCTATTGCATATATATTTCCTTAGACTTTTATACAAAAATACAAAGGGGGCACTTATCTAACATGCTAATTCCAGTTCAGAGTGAAAGATAGTTTAGTCACAGCCCCTGTTGGAGCATTTCACACACACATCAAAATTTACTAGTGGATGAGAACTGGAAAGCAAAACTGACACTAGCCAGAGGGCCCAGTTCACTGCTGTGTCACTCCACTTTTACCCTCGTATAACACCACTAGTGCAAACAGCAGGACACCTCACAGAAGTGTGCAAGGAGGTTAATGTCCAACGCATACTCCACACAAGCTTGCACGCTGGTGTAAAGTTGGCAGTGGTTAATCAGGCCCAGAAAGTGAGATTGTCCAGTCTATTTTCGCTGTCCAAGGCAAGCAAAGCATAAAATGGAAACAGACCGGGTAAGTGGTGAGAAGTAATTTTTTGCCAATGACATGTTTCAGACTTCCCGCTTTAATAGTCTATGGAACTCTTCTTAACATGATCAAAAGGGAAAAGTCATAAATGTGATAAATAGGACAACATTGCACTGAGCTTGTATGGCAAAGTGGATTGGTTCCCTTCCATTTCCACTTAATCACAGCTACTGAACTTCATTTTGATCTGGATTTTACAAAATTCTTGTTGTATTTCAGCTTCTGGTACAGAGGTCTCAGCAAAGAAAAAGAATAAAAGGAAAGTGTTCAGGGACCATCAGAACAATAGCTCCTTCAAAATCCCAAGAAGTCTGCTGAGGCTTTAGGTCTGCAGAGTTTACTTTGGCAAATAGAGAAAACATTGGGAAAAAAACACTTCTGTAGTCTTGCTGCCTCTTAAAACAATTGACTATTCACTAAGCCCCATGTACTTTCTTCTTAATTCATAAATAATTAGCTACAATTGAATAGTCTGGGTAAAGAATGGGTTAAATACTGCTCCTTTCCATTTTTATAAGCTGTTAAATAGGGAATACAATAGCAGGTAGGATTTTTTCTTTTTCCATATCATCGTCATTTAACTGTCACATTAAAAGACAGAAATCTAGACCCCTGCCAAGTTCAAAATAAGCTTGGTATTTATTATCCGCTCATTGAAATGTATTCAAAAATTAATAAATAAATAATAGTAGGCAAGAAGCAGTTTGCTAGCTTTGAATGGATATGTACTTCTCTGAGAGGAAGACAGATCTCCAGTTTACCCCACTTACTATTTAACTGTGGTAAAAGTTAGACTCATCAAAACGCCCACAGAGCCCAAATCTTCCTACACTCTGCCCAGTAAAACCATGGTTTACTATTGTCTGGCTCCTGCCTAGCATTTTTTGTTTGACTCAATTAATTTGCTGAATAGCTGGCAAAGTGCCAACATTTGAGCCACTTGTGACTTTAGTTCAGACATATTTTGAGCTTCCTTGCTATTCGTTAGGCATCCCCTTGTCTTTTCTAGATCTCTGGGAAAACTTTCTTTCTGCTGAAAGCGTGAAAAGAAGTAAATTGTGGGAACTAGGATTCCACAGTTCTTTTATTATTTGAGGGATTTAATGAGGATACTTCATGAATAAGGTGTGTAATATTCAAAATGTATCTCTTCAAAATGGCCATCATGGTTCTTTTCTTGAACCCAGTGGTCTAATTCCAGCAGGCACTAACAAACATCGATCCAGTTCTGAAAAGCTTTTCCCCTGGGAATAAAAGTGGGTAGCATCTGTCACATAGCACACTTTTCTGTCTGGAGCTACAGTCTCAACAGAATTAGTTCTGTTTCCATCCCCAATTATGCTGCAATTGACGGTAGAAAATGAAAGGCGGATGTTCAAAGTTAACAAATACATTTATTAGCTTTGGTGGAATGATTGTTCCTCTGAAAATAATCATTATAAAGATGGCAACACATCAGAAGTTTTTCTTTTAAAAAAATAATAGCATTTCCTGCAAAATAGCATATATATTTGTGGGGAGGGAACATCTCTAGAAATGATGAAAATCCTAACATTTCTTTTTTAACCTTTGTGTCAATAATAAGCTATATACCAAAGCACATTGATGCCTTTTAAATACAAGGCTGTGAACTTCCCCCTTTCATTCAGAACTGAAACAAATGCTCCTTTATAATTTGTATCTTCCTCTTTTTCCTCAGGATCATTTCCTTATTTCATAAAAGAAGTTGGTTATGGGGAGAAAAAATAGTGCACTCTCGCATTAAGCAGGAATCTTTATTTTCTTTCTTCTCTAGTCATTTTCAAAATTGTATTAGACACTTCATCGAAATATTGATGCCTTCATACAATCACCTGTGCATTTTGCCTGGATTTTATTTTCACTCAGTGGTGAACTGTAGTGCTCTTGTACATAAATACCATTAGCACCTTTATGTTCATACTGTAGGAAGCCATGGTAATAAATTTCAGCTTCATTTCCTCTGTCCCAATGACTTAAAAACAAAACAAACTCATGAGGGAAGGAGAGGAAGTTCTGAGTGAGGGTACACATCAGTACTAGGGAAACCACTTCCCCAAAATAGACTTGTGGGTATGAGGCCTGTCTTTCCTTCTGTCAGGCTTTTAAAAAGTGAATTATACACAGTGAACCAAATTCTGCCCTCGGTTACATCAGTATCTAGTGTTAGAAAATGTATATGTACTGTACTGATTCCAAATATACTGTACCACTCTACTGATATTACTTTTACAAGTTTGGAATGAAGGGAGTAGTTACATGTTGAATCTTCTGGACTTTCAGTACAGAACAAATGTGCAGAGGGTTAATTAACCTGTAGAACTCATTGTGACAAGATATCACTTTTGTCAAGACTTTAGCAGGATTCATAAAGGGATTATACGTTTAAATGAATAACAAGACCTTGAGAGACAGGCCAGTCCTCGCCTACAGACAGGCCCCGCAGCCTGAAGCAAATACTCACCAGCAACTACACACCACACAACAAAAAACACCAACGCAGGAACCAAACCCTGCTATAAACCCTGGTGCCAACTCTGTCCACATATCTATTCAAGGGACACCATCACAGGACCTAACCTCATCAGCTACACCATCTGGGGCTCATTCACCTGCACATCTACCAACGTGATATATGCTAGCATGTGCCAACAATGCCCCTCTGCCATGTACACAGGCCAAACCGGACAATCTCTACGCAAAAGAATAAATGGACACAAATCTGACATCAGGAATCATAACATTGAAATACCAGTAGGAGAACATTTTAGTTTTTTTGGTCACTCAATAACAGACGTAAAAGTGGCAATTCTTCAACAACAAAAACTTCAAAAACAGACTCCAACGTGAAGCTGCAGAACTGGAATTAATTTTCAAACTGGATACCATCAGACTAGGCCTGAATAAAGACTGGGAGTGGTTGGGTCATCACAAAACCTAAACTTAATTTCCCCAATACTAATTTCTCCCTACTGTTACTCACACCTTCTTGTCACCTGTCTGTAATGGACCACTCTCTTACTACTTCAAAAGTTATTTTTCCTCCCTTGGTATCCTGCTGTTAATTGATTTATCTCGTTAGACTGACCTCACACTTGGTAAAGCAACCCCCATCCTTATATTTACACCAGTTCCTGTATTTTTCACTTCATGCATCTGATGAAGTGGGTTCTAGCCCACGAAAGCGTATGCCCAAATAAATGTGTTAGGCCAGGTCTACACTAACCCCCTAATTCGAACTAAGGTACGGAACTTCAGCTACGTGAATAACGTAGCTGAAGTTCGAAGTACCTTAGTTCGAACTTACCTTGGTCCACACTCGGCAGGCAGGCTCCCCCGTCGACTCCGCGGTACTCCTCTCGCCGAGCTGGAGTACCGCAGTCGACGGCGAGCACTTCCGGGTTCGACTTATCGCGTCCAGACTAGACGCGATAAGTCGAACCCAGAAGTTCGATCGCTCGCCGCCGAACTACCGGGTAAGTGTAGCCAAGGCCTTAGTCTCTAAGGTGCCACCCGGACTCCTCATTGTTTTTGCAGATACAGACTAACACGGCTACCACTCTGAAACCTGAAGAATATTCAGGGTTATAATAGCAAGGATGAAAAACAACAGAGTTTTGGAAGGAATGTGATTCTGGGTATAAGCCAACGTCTAATAATGGAGGTTAGAAAGAAACTTTCCCAGGGAGCAGGTAATTCCATATATATCTACTACAGAGTTTCTTGCATCTTCCTCTGAAGCACTAGCTATTGTTAGACACAGGACAGTGGACTATATGGACTGTTGATCTGATCCAATATGAAAATTCCCATTTCTGTATGAATTTAACAGAATCTCAGCTGATACTTCTGCCTCTAACTCTACCTCAAATAAGTTTAAAGGTGGTCAGCTTTGTTTAATAGGGCTGTAGTTACTGTCCCTGTTTTACTGTTTGTGTTTATGGGAGTGTGGCTGTCTGTCTGTCTTTCTTCCTTTGGCTTAATAAACATACAAAAGAAGAATGATTTTAGAGACATGTTGTACCAAGCCATAGAGAGGATCAACAGAAGACACTGCAATCTGAAGATGTGGCACATTGGAACAATGAATGGGGATTGGAATTCTCCATGTAAAGCCCAGCAGAGATCACTGAACTTCTGAAAACAAGAAGCCCTTATCCATTAGTGAAAAGGTAGTTCTCATTATTTTTGTTTCTATTCTGGTGATATGTCCTCAGAGTCAACTTAATGAGAAAACGTTGGTGATGGAAATAAACTATAATAATACAAATATAACAGCAAGTGGGGAGGGATGGAGGTAAAGATGGTTTTAAAATAAGGAATGTCTCTTATAAGTGCTGCTAAAATGGTGTGGTGACGAGAGGCCAGATAGAGAGACTAACAATGTCAGCTACTAGTCATGTGTAATCATTCATGTTCTACAACCGCATGTTTTTGTAGAACTTTGTTTTTATTATCTACTGCTACTACAGCTTTTTGAACAATTATAAAAGTCTTGTAAGATAAAACAATGAAGATTAGATTCCACCTCACCCTGAGTGGATGTGCCAGTGGAGGGGAAAGGACATAAAGGGGAAAGGACAAAATCCTGTGTACAGGAGCCAAGCATAGTCTCACTGCTGGCAGCCCTGGCCTCCTGAATCCTCTCTCACCCTATGCACTGGCCAGCAAAATTCCTCCTGGGACCCCTGTTACTGTCAAACCCCTTCTTCCTCATTCCCTTTCTCTTCTCCTTCCTCAGTGCAGGCTGTGGCGTTAAAGCCACAGTCTGGGCCTATATACAGTCAAGACTCTTTGGCACAGTTACAAACTGGATAAAGGCATCATACTCATACTTATCATCCTAGGGTGGCAGGATTTGGGGGGCGGCATTTTGCCGCCCTCAGTGGAAATTCAGCTGCGGGGGGGTCCTTCCACTCCAGGTTTTTGGCAGAAATTCGGCGGCGGGTCCTTCACTCGCTCCGGGACCCGCCGCCAAAGTGCCCCAAAGATGTGGAGCGGAAGGACCCCCACCGCCGAATGCTCAGAGAAGAAGCACTGCTGCCTAGGGCAGCAAAAACCCTGGCACCGCTCCTGATCATACTTGTCAAAGGCTCATTGTTCAAACTTCAGTGGAGGTTGATGACATTTGTGGTGGGAGGGAGGCAGATAGTGGGGAAAGGATATTGCTTGGAAAAGGGTGTTCCACTCCCAGAGCAGGATGCTGTTTCAAACTGGTGAAGTTTATGAAGATTTCTGCCTGAGTCCAGCAAACACACACAGCTGGCACAAGCCCCACTACTGGACAATCTCCCAGGAGCTCCCACCACAGCCACTGTGATTACACCTTGCTGTGTCCTGGCTCTGACCTCTTCAGCAGAGTTCCAAGTCTTAAAGAGACAGGGCTCTGGAAAACACAACTTGCATTCCACCAAAAAAAGGCTACATTTATACTAACATCCACATTATAACTACTGAGTCCACAAAGAGAGGGGTCTTACTTATTATTGTCATTAGTGCTGTTTGCTCTCTAGGATGGATCTTCTTTATTCAGTCACTTTCCATTATCTGTTCTTCTAGCTAGACAGTGTCTGTAACTGAACATGTAAATCAGCTGGAAATAATCAGAGTAGACCCCCACCTCCCTTGCCTAATTTAACTGGGCATCTCCCTCTCTCTCAAAATCCAAACCCTTTCTTATTTTTAACTTCCTTACATGCTAAAGAGATTCCTGTTAAAGGAATAATTCACTTAACTGAATTAAAAAAGAAATCCCATGTCAGGAGTCCTTTAAGCATTGCAATTCCCAATCATTTAACCCAAGCTCTACGGTGAAGTGATAATTAGGTGTTAAAAGCTAACCAGATAACCGCAGAAGTCTCTCCAGACAGCCATTAAATATCCAAACAAGAGTTAAAGTAATAAAATATGACTTTCTCAGAAGCATTCCGACCCTAATAAATTTTAAAACAGTTTAAAAACATTTGGAATTACTGGCTTGTCTTTATAACCTCCCTCCGCTGTGACACAGCCCAGTATGCTATAAAGGCATCACCCACTTAGACAACTCAATATTCATGACAAATACATAATTCTTTTAAGCCAGTTAGATCTACTTTGGCCCCTTCTCTCCAGCAGGTATAACACACTGAAAAAAAAGCTCTCACTGATATCCACAGATAAATCAACATGAGTCCTTCATAGCAGTGGATTTTGAAATATGTTTTTCTTATTAAGTGTGTGTAAATGCTATGTTATAGAGACAACAATTCATTTTAGTTGTTTTCTGAGTTGACTGTAACTCCTTCATACAGTGCCTCTATATGCTGAATTCACAGAAATCTGAGATTTGCCATTACAAGGTCTTTATCATATACAATTCAAAGGTGTAGATTTCTGTACCTTTCATTCTCTTCCTTTCTGATGTCATTTTTACACTGATTCTATTTTTCTGCAAGGATTCCAAGTTTTAATTCACAAAGAAGACCCCCTGAGATATTTAAGTAGTTATATCACTTGAATCACGTCTCAGGTGATATGCCAATAATTTTGAAAGATATTTCCTTTATCATGATGCTAAGAAGTATCTGATAAATCATGATTATCACTAGTATAGAGTACTTACCTGATAAATCATTTGACCAGCATACCAGCTGATATTGTAGTAACTCTCTGATTAACTGGGTCATTTCAAAACAACATTTGAGTGTATGTATTCCACTATCTTCATAAGTACACAAACACATCTTTTAGATCCATACATACAGTGATGAAATTGGCCCACCCTCTTTTTGGTTGTTGTTGTGTTTCCCAGACATTATCTAGTTTTGTTTCAGGTAGATTCTTTACTTCAGGAAAGATGACAATACACTGCAATTCCTTATCAGATAATGTTTATTAAGCTACAGACCAATACCTAAGAAAACTAGGAACATAAGACTCAACATTTTCAAGTACTGAAAGATTTAGGACCAGTATTCTCCTTTCTTTCTAAAGACACTAACAATTTTGCCCAAGAGTCTCCAAATAATATTTTCTCTCAAAAGTTTGAAAAGATAGAAGTCTTTTCACAAGCCGCCTCAATAAACTGACACAAAAGCATCTTTGACTTTCAGTTGTCACCTTAGGTGTCTGGACAACTGCAATGAAGTCTCCACTGTTTTGTCTAGCCCAGTTCGGATCAATTCAGGCTCAGAATGGTTGTAAACTCGCCCTAAAAGGGTGCACAAAGGAAACATACATTTAGCATATAATTCAATATTGTCATATTCCAAATGCAATTAGAATCAAGACAAATAATAATTAGCTCGTGAGACACTTTAAAAACATACTATACACATTTATGTAGAAATTACCATAATAATATTATCACTAACACAAATATGCACATACGAAAACATCTAAAAGTAAACATAACATTTGCACATAGTAAATACCCATATGTCTCAGTAAACACAATTTAAAACTTTAATACTGCAAATGATTTCTTTAATTGATGCTGAAAGATTAAGTATGTGCCATTTTAGGACTAAATCCCAACCTCTGTTGTGTGGGTGCACTAATGAGGGAAGAGAACAAAGAGGACTACTTACCCCTATGCCCTGCAGGCCCAATACTTTGTTGAATCCAAGGAGAAAGGTGTGGCTAATGTTCATGCCAAAACTACACAGACCAAGAGGGTGTGGCCTGCTGTTTTGATGCTGCAGCAAGCCCCCTGTCCCCTGCACATAAGCTGTATTCAGCAGCTGACCGGAATATACACAGCTCTTTTTTGGAGCAACAGTAACATGTTCCCTACCATACATTTGTTCACTGCCTCATTGAACCATCCTGTCCTGTGCTGAAAGGATGACAAAGGGCCCCTCCATGAGGTGATTGACATTCCATTCCTCTCTCTCCATGGCTCTTGACAGTAAGGGCTGGATTTTGCTTTTCATTTCCTTAATTATTGTCTGCTAGGGCCCTGTACTGTTCTCCTCTCACTGGCCTCAGATAGTCACATCTGTTCCTTTGATTTCCTGTTTCTCAGACTATGCTCACAGTCACTCTTCGAGGCTATATTAGCAGACAGTAAATCAATAATAATGAAAACTTAGGTTAGTTTTCTGGAATGTGGTTTCTGCAATTTGATTTTGTTTCCTGATACTCTTCTCTCCTTCTTGCTACTGGGTTGTTTATTATGCATAATAGTTTTCTTACACTTGTCTATAGTAAACATACAGATGGGGCAGAATGTGATCCTGTCTAACTGAGTTACCCTTTTTCAACCTCACTGACTTCAGCCAGGTGCTGTGGGTGAGACTAAGAGCAGCACCAGCCCCACAATGTTTTTACAAAAGATATGTTGTGCTGGCAGTCCCTGGAGAGCAATAACTCCGTCAGTCTGATGGACTCTGTCCCTCTAGCATGGACATTTGAAAATACAAAACATAAACTAATTTTCCTCCCAATTGTTTCCTTTGGCACTGGACCAGATTAACTTCCCTTTAGCTCCTTACCAAGCAAAGGGTATTCCCAAGCTTAGTGGATGTTTCAGGAGTGTAGTTGAGACCAGACTTGGTTTTCAGACCCTAGGCTGAGTTTCCATTGCTGGCCAGTATACAAAATGAAAATATCATTTAATTGGTCAACTGGACTACTGTGGTATGGAACACCAAGATGTCATTTCTATGGAATTGCTTTTCTGGTCATTTTTGTACAGTGAAATGTAAACTCATCATGGCATATGTTTTTACCCACTCTCTCTATCTATGGCAAATACATTACTCAATGATATTAATGTTAACAATCGGGTAAATTAAGTCAAGAGTCCTGCATACCCCAATGCAGCTTTTACATATTCTAAACCAGATCTATTGCCTGAGTTTTTCTTCAGATCCCTGAGTGCAAATAGAAATTGGGCAGCAAAGTTTATAGCTGAGACCCTGCACTCATAAACAGCTGCAGTGAACCATAATTTTTCTTGAAAACAAGATCCACACTGCCATGACATTTTGGTTATGAATGTTAGTGTGTGAATCTGAATCCCAAAAGTTCTGAATTTTGGGAATTTCATGCTAAAGCCAAATCCCTGAATTATGCTGTCTGTCATGACCAGGACATGGGCAGATAAACTTAGTGGTCACAACAGGAATCAGGCCAAGTCAGGTACCAGGGAGTCAGAGTTTGAGACAGGTTAGTGGGCAGACCAAGAATCAGGCATCAGGAGGCAAACTGGGTCAGTTACCGGGAGATCGGGGTCAGGCATCAGATTACAGACAGCAATCAAATAGCAAAGTCAAGGACAGACCAAGGTTGGAAGCCGGAGACTAGGGTCTATCACAAGCAGGGTCTGGAGCAGAGACAGGCAGTCTGTGTTGTTGCTCAGATGGCTCTCCTTAAGTACTGGTACAGGCCCAGTAGTGGGCTGTGGGGGGCTGCCACTCAGATCCTGCTGCATGGTACTTCCTGCTAAAGAATGCTGGCTCCAGCCCGAACATCTACATAACAATTTTTAGTCCTGCTACCAGAGCTACCAGGCATTGCTGTGTTGCAGGGCTTTTATCCCTCCTGTAGGTACACAGCCTAAGCCTCCTGTGGTGATGCAGGGGTGTCAGCAACTTACAACTCCAAGGATTCAGCCCTGCAGTATCTTACACTTGGAATAGTGGTCTCATAAGAGTCTGTCTGATCCTTTCAAAAATACTTCCTTGGGCTGGAAATGGCCCCGTGTTGTCCTTTAATGGGAGAATAGACCAGGTGATAAAGGAAGGAGATGTATATCACTGAGGGAATGGTTAACAGTCCACAATAACACAGGCAGACAGGATGGGTAGCCACACCACTGCAACTAACTAAATTATTAACACTAAACAGTTTAGGAGCTTAGCTAAGAATAAGCAGTATATTAGACACTGAGTAGACAGAAGCAAAGTGTAGCATTCCACTATCAGTCAGATAACAAATTTTATTTTTTGCCCTGAAAAGAGTTAATTTAAAACTCAACTCAAAGCCCAGCCTTTGCCCATCATGGGGAAATATTTTGTAAAGGGCTGTAACAGACCCGCTTTTTGCATTTGCAAATTAGGAGTGCTTACGCTCCAACTACCATTGGCACTCACAATCCTGTAGCTAGAGGTTCAAGTACCTGTATTTGCACTCTAACATCAACTTGGATGAAAACCTGAGGTTACATTTACTTATGCAAATCTGCACACAAAAAAGAAGGCTGCCCCTTCCGAAAATCTGGCCCAGAAAGCAGGTTACGCACATATGTATTTTTGCAAGAGTAACTTAGGACTCAAGTTTTGAAAATTTGGCCCTTAGGGAGCAGCTAATTGCATCCACGTGGAGCTATTTTTAAGGGGTACATTTCTATATCATACCTCACACTTTAAAGTGTCTGTTTAACTCACTAAACAACAGCCTGTTAACGCTGAAGGTGATCTCTTAAAATCTGTGTTTGTTTGACTGACACTGAGTAAAATTAGAAAAAAAATTAAATGAAAGCAGCTGGTCAGCTACCAGCCACAATATTGGCCCAATTTCCTTCACAGGAAACACTGCAGTAATCTTTTATTTCTTTTTTGCCCTGCTGGCTGTCACTGGAGTGTAATATTTCTTTCATGCTGCTGATAGCTCAAGAGCACTTCTTTTGGATTCAGATTGTACTGCACGCTAGCACCAAGACACTCAGAGCATAGTCTCAATTCAACAAGCTGATCCCAGTGTCAAAGTGTGGAGAAGAAGAACAGCCTGTTAACATCTCGGCCATGCAGATATCATCTCAAGGTTTGCTCCTTTTTTCATGGAAGCCAGAGGTTTTCTTCCTCTGAACTTCTGTAAATTTCAAGCGTGTCTTCTATGACACCCATTGGTAATTAAACCAAGGTTTCATTTGAGCTGATCTATGCACACATCCACTTCAGGGTCACACATCCAGTTATAAATGACTGGTCCAGGGAATCTCTCTGTGCTGTATGAAAACTACCTTTGAACATCAGATCCACTTTTTTTATTTTTAATCTTTTTTTTTTTTTTCAGTTTAGGAATAATTAAAAAAAAATGTGGATGCCCAGGCTCTGAGCTCCTGTCAAGTATTTAAAATTACAAATTTAGTCACCTCACCCTCAGCCAAGCAGCTGAGTATTCATACAGATACTAATGATCACATCTCTACCCACTAGTATCTCAGTCTTGCCAACTCTCCTTAAAGACAGGGCCGGCTCCAGGCACCAGCTTAACAAGCAGGTGCTTGGGGCGGCCAAGGGAGAGGGGCGGCACCTGCGGCAATTCGGGGGCGGCAGGTCCCTCACTCCCTCTAGGAGCGAAGGACCTGCCGCTGAACTGCCGCCGCCAATCGCGGCTTTTTTTTTTTTTTTTTGCTTGGGGCGGCAGAAATGGTGGAGCCGGCCCTGCTTAAAGACCAGTCAGAACAAAACATTTGCCTTAATATGTATTTAGATACTTAAATCTAGCCATTCATAGTTGAAAATTTTTCCCCAGACTTGACTACACTACATTTTTTGCACCAGCTGGACTGCGTCGACGCTAGGAGTTGGATCTGGATAGCTACATTGGTGATGTGTCTTACTCCCAAAAGACCCTACTCTGGTATACTCAGGGACAGGAATTAATGCTCCTTCAAACCAAACCAGTTTTGTATGACTCCTCTTTCACCAAGCTCCCTACAGACAAGGACAATAAGCCATTTCTCTGTGGATTGTCCCTGGCCAGTTTTGCATGTTCTCCTTCCTCCAGGGAGCATCTTTGTTTCCATACTGTCATGATATTTTAAGGGTTTGAATGCCATTTTTATATAATATCTTTTTCAATGGGCCTTTAAGCCTAGTCTACACCACAAGAGGTTTGTTGATATAGCTGTACTGGTATAGCTATATAAGAAACCCCTCCTACGGTAGATGCAGCTTATAGCGGTAAATGGGGAAGGTAGGGGTTAACTTTTGGGAAAGCTATACCAGGAAAAGCACTTTTTTGCCATTATAGAAGTGTCATTAAAAAAAATCACACCCTAGCCAACATTGCTATACCAGCAAAAGTTTCTAGTTTAGACCTGGCTTGATATAATTATATATATGGAATAATTTCATTGGTTTAACTATTATGGTATAACTTGTTCACAGGTCTGGGATGACACCTCCCCACTACATGCATAAAAAGAGAGTAGATTCACCCACCTTCAGTAACCAACAGTGTGTGTATATGGAAGCTATATGGAGTTTAAGGGCTTGTCTACCTGGAACATTATACCACTTTAAGGTATGGTGTGAATTTAAACCAATATCATTACAACCTCCGGTGCACACTCTTATTCCAGTGTAACAGGGTCTTTCTCCAGTTTAGTTAACTTTGCTTCAGAAACAGTTTAAGCTAAAGAGGAAAAAGCCACTTTTATTCCAGAAAAAGATTGTTCACATGGGGAGTGATACCAGTATAACTATTGTGGTTTAATTCTATCTGTGTAATTATACCAATACAACTTCCCTTGTAGACAGATACAATTGGTTCATAGGGCAAGCTAAAAGTCCAACATCATATTTTCAGATATAGCTCCCTGTGACAGCTAGCATTTGCATTTCAGCCATTTGCATTTCTTCTTGCAAATTAAAAAAAAAAATCAACTGAGATTTGCAAATGAGCAGCGGCAGCCAGGTGAAAGCAATGAGGGGAGACTGAGGGTCTGAAGATGAAGGTGAAAACAGAATAAGCAACCACAAAATATCAGCTTGAGCCAATGAGGCCACTTTTGCTCCTACAAAACTTGGTGCATCCAAACCTGGAAGAATCTATGTGACTCTATGTGCACAGCCCCAACAATTCTCTTTTCTAAAAAAGCAGTTACTGATTTACCACAGTGCAGGTTACTACATAATTCTCATATTACACACATATGCTGTGCAGTTACCATTGTAAACCTAGATATTATTCATAACATCAAAATAATGAGCACATAAGAATGGCCATACCGGGTCAGACCAATGGTCCATCTAGACCAGTATCCTGTCTTCCAACAGTGGCTGATGCCAGATGCTTCAGAGGGAATGAACAGAACAGGGCAATTTATCCAGTGATCCATCCCCTGTCGTCCAGTCCCAGCTCCTGGCAGTCAGAGGTTTAGGGACACCCTTGTGGGTATTAAAATAACAATATATTTGAGGAATCATTGCTACCATTTTCGAAACTGCATTAACGCTCAATATTTATGTAATATATGAGTTTAGAAGATACTGTATCAAGGGTTGGTTTTGAACTTCCTCACTAGTATAGAAATCTTTGTTTTCTGGGAACCCATGTCACTCAAATAAATGATTGTTTCCTTATATAATGGTAAAGGGCAAATATATATGCACATGTTCAAAAATACATTATACATTTTATATTTACTGTATGTAGCACTCTTCATGTAAAAAATGTCTCAGAGCACTTCACAGAATACATCCAGAGACAGAGCTATTGTTTGGGGAAAGCCAGATTAAACAAACATGCCTGTAGTCTTGACTTGAAGGCATTTCTGGAATTAACATTCTGAGTCTCAGCTGGCATCATGCTTCAGAGCTGGGGGCAAAGCAGGCAAAGTCTTTGGCACCTAATAGTTTTTAGTGATATTCCTGTACAGACAACAGCCCAGCATTTTATAGAACTCAAAGTCAAACCCTGACATGTGCATTAAGGGAACCCAAAGGTTTAATTAGATATTCAGGGGACTAAATTATGTAGTTCTTTCAAGACAACAGCAGGATCTTGAAACTGACCTGATACCTACCTGGAAGGCATTGACATTATCTTAATATAGAAGTGATATGTTTAGTTTGGGTTATTAATATTCAGTGCAACTGAGTTCTCCACAGGCTGTGATTTGTAAAGAGACCTGTGATCAGGGATTTATCGTAACCTAGACTAGAAGTGACAAAACAGTGGAATATTTCAGTATTTATCTGGGGCTGCAGTGTTCCCAGTCTAACCGGTTTATAATGTTGGACCTAGGTTTATTTGGCATTTGATGCAAAGTAACAGGTGCCGAGGCCCATCCAAATTCCTCCTTGGCTTTGACCAAGTTCTCCACCATCATGTTCATGACACTCCCTGGCTACCTTCATCCTGTGAACTCCTCCCAGTGCCCCAGAGGCCTTCTGATCTCTGGTGTCACCACCTCTACCTTGATCGAGAGAAAGAGAGAGAGAGAGAGAGATGAAGTACAGCCTTCTAAGTGGGGAACAGAAGAAGAGTGGACAGTTAGGAACTTCAGTCTTTAATGTGGCCTGTTGGCACAAGAATGAGGTGGGTCCAGAGACAGGAGGTTGTGGATAATGTTCTGCTGGCAAGTTGGTTGTAAATGTATGCAGGGCCCTATGTATAGATTATATAATTTTAGCACATGCAGAAACAATATCCACTTCTGATGAGATCCTCTCTGCCTGTGCATAGTTACATTTGTATATTGGTCTTAGGGAATAATATTCATAGAAGCGTAGACTTTAAGGTCAGAAGGGACCATTATGATCGCCTAGTCTGACCTCCTGCACAATGCAGGCCACAGAATCTCACCCACCCACTCCTGTATCAAACTCCTAACCTATGTCTGAGCTATTGAAGTCCTCAAATCATGGTTTAAAGACGTCAAGGTGCAGAGAATCCTCCAACAAGTGACCCGTGCCCCATGCTGCAGAGGAAGGCAAAAAAACCCCTAGGGCCTCTGCCAATCTGCCCTGGAGGAAAATTCCTTCCTGGCCTCAAATATGGCAATCAGCTAACCCTGAGCATGTGGGCAAGACACACCAGCCAGACACCCAGGAAAAAATTCTCTGTAGTAACTCAGCTCCCACCCCATCTAGCATCCCATCACAGGCCATTGGGCATATTTACCGCTAATAGTCAAAGATCAATTAATTGCCAAAATTAGGCTATCCCATCATACCATCCCCTCCATTAACTTATCAAGCTCAGTCTTGAAGCCAGATATGTCTTTTGCCCCCACTGCTCCCCTTGGAAGGCTGTTCCAGAACTTCACTCCTCTGATATTCTAGTGCATAACATTGATTTCTTTCTTGTTCTGCAAAGGTGGATTCTTCCCACCCACCTGTTGTAGTAATTTAGATAGAATATATGGGCCCAAAGAGTCAAAGGTGTTAATATGACCCTGTCAGTGTCCAACATTAAACAGTATTAAACAAGGTTTGGGGTTCAGTATACAGAGATCTCAGCCTGATTAGTACCATGGCAAACACATCATAAAATAATCATTTTGACCTTTTATGAAAATACAGAAAAGATGAAAAAACAGTGAAAGCATTTGAAATGTAAAGTATTACATAAGACTTTTATTTTAACACCATCTCTTGTTTCCTTTAGCTGGAGAGACTCTTTAAAGGGAAATACCCCTTGTTTGACAGCCTCTTAAATGGTAACCAGGACATCTCTCAGAAGTAAGACAAAGAAGGCACAGTGGTGTCACACTGGAGGGTTCCAGGAGATGGTGACAGCAACAGTGGTAGCCAGCTTTCGTTACAAAGTCTCTTTTTGAGGACCCCGAAAGAGGAGTGGTGGGTAGACTATCCCATCCCCTCATTAGTTTGTCTATCAATTAGGCCTAATTTCTGACACACCAATTTGGTCCATTGATTTCTCTTGCTTACCAAGCTTGATTTTTAACATAATCCTTGAGTTATATCAGTAGGCTGTTTTGTTTATACTCATTCAGTTTTTCTGTCTCCCTTTTGCACTTTTTCCCATTATTACATGTTATGGTGACATCTTATGAACTTTCACTCACTTTTCACGGTAACATTTCAGGGTAACTTTGTAGGCTCAATTATTACAACTCCCCCACACACACCCCATTTCAGTCCATCCCTAACTAGGAATAAAAGAACAAAGTATTGTGGCACAAGTCAATTCGTCACTAACCTTTGGTACAGCCCCTTTTAACCTTTTACATTATTCCCAAACCATTTTGTACATAGAATTATTTTAGTGTTATTACCACACTAGTAGCACTTATTACCAGGAGCAACACAACCTGGGTATAGCAAACTTCATAGTTTCTAAATGCTGCAATGTGATGTGTAGCATTCGATGATGATATCCCCAGACAGATAGATTCAGGGCAAAGATCTTATTAAAATGCCATGAGAGTATAGGATTTATGGCTGCTATTTATGAAAAGTCTGTGCCAAGATCATAGAATCATAGAATATCAGGGTTGGAAGGAACCTCAGGAGGTCATCTAGTCCAATCCCCTGCTCAAAGCAGGACCAATCTCCAACTTTCTTTAGATCTTCCTTTAGAGATGGGTAATGTTACATATTTTCACTTCCATGGACTGGTGCTACCACATAGGGCACAAGGCAATGCAGAACGTTCTTTGCCTGGAACTTCTGTCCAATCCCCTGCTCAAAGCAGGACGAATCCCCAACTTCCTTTAGATCTTCCTTTAGAGATGGGTAATGTTACATATTTTCACTTCCATGGACTGGTGCCACCACATAGGGCAATGCAGAACATTCTTTGCCTGGAACTTCTGTGCAATTCCAATATTGTTGCACACGTGAATTTCCAATGAAGTATCTGAAAATGCAAGACACTCTACATATCCCTCCAAATATTTGTCTCCACCAAACCCTGGGGAACATTCACATTAAGGTGTCTCCAAGAGGGTTCCCAGGCCTGTACCCTGCCTCTCCCTTATGAGAAGGTCCTTCCTTCTCCAGAATTTTTAATGGATGATGGGTGTTTGCCTCTCCAGACGGGTTTCAGGAGGGCTCATCAGCATAGTAGAAAATAGACTATTTCCCATGTGTTGCGGAACTGTTAGGGGGCAGGCACATCTCTCCTCCCTTCAAGACTGTATAGATTGGGGTAGCCACCCCAGCACACTGTAATGGGAACAGCCAGCTGGCACCCCAGGAAAATCCTGGGGGAGTCTCCCTGAAGACACCAAATGGAAGGTGAGGAGGTCCCTGGACCCTTGTGGGGTGCTAAGGGGCACTGATAAGCAGGTTCCTGAGCAATGGAGTGTTGAACTTCCTGAATTGCAACAGATCCCAAACCCACTCTGATTTCAAGTGTGTCCAGGGTTCTATGCAACTGGAAGATATTGCCAAAACTGTGCCTTTTGCCAATGACAGCCTGTACTAAGAACTGTAAAAGGGTTTAAAGAATTATCATAGCATACCAGGGATATCATAAAAAGTCCTTAATCCATCTGTATCTTCTACTATTACATTGTTCCTCTACTTCTTCTGATAAGAAGAAAATTGGGTTTCCTTTCCCAGAAGTATCATCTGGCCATGCACCAGAGAGTTAAGAAATTAGGGTTTGCCAGATGTGCCCAAATTCTTTTGGCAGCATAAACCTCGGGTGGAAAGACCTGGGTTGGCTGGCACTCATGACAAGTCTTGGGAGCCGAATATCTACATGAAACCCCACCAAACAATGAAACACAAATCTAATCAAATGAAGCTGTCTACGTTTACAAACGGGGCTAAGATAAATGCTTTATCCCTCAGGTCAGCGTTCATATGCTTCAGCAAAAGTCATAGCACTCAGATATTTGAAAATTATGTGATTTCAGAAAAAAATTAAAAGGAGTACCTGCCCTTTTATGTTTCATCCAAAACGATGATTAATTTTTACTCTATGTTTTAAAATAATTCTCCATTTTACTCAGCTATTTTGGTGTATAGATTAGCAAGCATTCAGTGTCTCTTAGAGCTTTAAACAAACTGTTTTAATGAACACATAACCTGAAATCAGGCAATAGTTTGAAAAAATTCCAGTTTGCTGGAACTCCGTTTCTCCACTGACATTAAAAATAGTCGACATAACTCTGTGATGAGGCAGAAATTTAACTTTTGTACATTTTTATTACACCAGAATATCAAAGATAACTGGATTTATTCATAGAATGGCACTCATTGAATTCAGTTTTCTGGTACAATTTTCTCCCTATATAAACCCATAAAAATGATGTGTGAAATATTAGGAATGCTTAAAACAGCTGCTGACGTATACCCGTACAGAAAGGATAGATAGATTGCAAAATGTTTATGCCTTTTACATTTTTTACAGTATTAATAAGGAAACACTGTGATTACCAATCAAAAAAGACTCAGGAGTGCTGCTTGTAAAGTGCACCATTATAAAGATTTATATCTGTATCTGGGGAATAATATAGAGCATTGATATTTTAAGGAGCTCAGTTCAAAATCTCTTTATTCAATGAAAGCCCATGAGAGTGAAATATATTTTTTTCCTGTGGCTGCAGCGTGAGCATCATTGTTTGATTATGATATGAGCTGTAGAAAAATACACTTTCTCCAATACATATATATATTTCAGAATTAATTATAAGGGAGTTTTCCTCTATTTCATTGAAATTCTTTGCAACCTGGCATTAGACAACCAAATGAATATCAGTTCAGTGCACATACATTTGGTTAACTCCAAACAAGAAAATATCTGTATTGAATGTACATTACTGGAACAAAAAGGTACACCTCAAGATACTTGGAGACGATACTTGCTTTACGTATATTTAGAAACACAGAACCATGAGAAGGGAAAAAAAGAGACTAACCACTGGATTGGGGGGGAATTCACCTATCTTAAGGCATTTTGTTTTGTTGGTAAAATTTGTAGATACTTTAGGCTAAGTTCTGCAAACCTTTCTTCGCACCCAAGCCTGCTCCCACTGACTCAAGAACTGGTTCTGAATAATCATTTAATAGAAATTGTTCTTTTTATCCTACTAAATGTTCATAAACCGGGATTAGTACATGCTATAGTAACGTATAGAGATATTTGTATTTACTCCAGGTAAGGCTTAGTCGAAAGTTGTGCTTAATCTGTTACGTATTGTAAAACCATTTGTGCATCATCTAACATTTGGTAAAATTATTACATTTTTCTCTACAACATGACACGTAACATATTACATTAGTAATATATATAAAAACTCAGATATCAGCGGAGTAATTACACAGGTTAATATAGAGCAAAGTATTAACAAATGATCTTTTTTTTGTCTATGCTTAGGATGACTATGGCAGCGCTTTTCTTAAGAAGCAGTTAATGTTAGGAAACCACCAGAGCAAAACTATACTTTTAAAATACATTTGTAAAGCATTTTACAGTTTTTCAAGTTTTTTCCTGGTACAGCAAAGTGTCTGGTCTCTCTTCTGGTTTAGAGATACCTGGTGTTTGTTGAATAACATTGGACTTTCTCTGTGTTAAGTCAGATTCTGATCTGCCATATGGGGATCACCTTATTGCATACTTTCAAAATCCTGGGACTTCACATATAGATGCATGTCATGCCTTTAAAAAATCACAGTCTAGGCAATAAAGATGGTTTCAGCAAGTAAAAGTAAAAAAATAAAATAAAACAGGTTGTAACATGCTAGTATTTCTATTTCTTCCACGTAATTGTTGGAAATTCACCTTCTGCCTGGATTGTGATCCTCAATTCATAACGCTGCTCTACAGCCAAAATGCTTCTGAAATAAATGTAGTCAAACTTTACTAATTCTGGGTCACTGAGAACGAAAATGATGCTTAAAATTGTTGATTGGCTCTAGTTTTCAAGATATGCTATTGGGTCAGTATATACGACCCTTGACTTGGGAATGGCGGAGGATAAGTGAGTTATAAAGGGAAGGGATCTTAATTTAAACCAGAAATGACTAAAATACATCTTTGACTGGATCTATGAATAAATCTATGACTGGGTTTGGACAGTACTTGCTTTTTAGGCAAAACAATGAATGATGCAATCTGAAGCTGGTATTGCGTCATACATGATATGAATTGCATCATGTTATTCCTAGAAGTCATGGATGATGCAATCATAACGAAGCTTGCATCACTCTGCTGAACAAATTGCCCTATATCAGCTCTAGAATTCATACAGTGTCATGCTCTCTTATTTGTCAGTGTTTGATTTTGCAAAGGGACACATTTCTGTTTAGCCAAAGTGAGCAGAGATGCCTCGTACTTGTGTGAACAGTGCAGATAACTTCTGCTATGTTTGTGGTGAAGTGACTTTTGCATCACAAAAGCGCAGTATAACCACTATGGTTAAGAAAGCCTATCACCTTTATTTTGGCTGCAAAATTGGAGATCAGGACAAGAGGTGGGCTCCACACATATGCTGCAACACTTGTGCAACAAATCTTCGCCAGTGGTTGAACAGGAAAAGGAAATCTATGCCTCCGTGGAAAATTTCCAAGGTTAAGTGAAGCTAAGATAAAGGAAGGTGTCTTTGTTGGTCCTCAGATTCGTGAACTTCTTCGAGATGATGCATTTGACCAGGCACTGCGTGGCAAGGAAAAGACAGCATGGAAAGCCTTCCAGTTAGTTGCAATAAATTTTCTCGGAAACAACACGGCAGACAACTACAGGTTGTTGGTGGAAAACCTCCTCAAGACATACAAAAGCCTTGGTTGCAACATGTCACTAAAGATACAGTTTTTGCACTCTCATCTAGATTTTTTTCCACCGAACTGCGGAGCAGTGAGCGACGAGCACGGCGAGCGATTTCACCAGGACATTGCAACAATGGAGAAACACTATCAGGGCAAATGGAGCCCATCAATGCTTGCAGACTATTGCTGGACAGTGACAAGAGATGCTCCATTTAATGAATACAAGAGACAAGCCAAGAAGCGCCGAGTAGACACTGAATAGGACTAAACTATGTACATAATAGTTTGTTGCCTTTTGTTTCATAATACATTTTATTTATATAACCCTTTTGCTGATTTTTAAAGTGTTACATAAACAGGACAGGTGAAATATTATCATGTAAAGCAACCATAAACACATGAAAAGACCTAGGTTTACAATTTATGATTAAAACTCTACTATCTACACAATATACATAGACATAAAATGTAAAAACTTAAATATCTTAGAAACAGTAGCCAATCAGTTGTTTTAATTGTCATATTTGAATTCAGCACGTCAAAATACATAATAAATATCACACTTTATCTCTGAAGCAGACGACTTCTCAAAAATTGTAGACCAGTGTAATATGCATCAAATCCACGGGGTTGGCCCAGCTCCCCACTCCTCCCCACTGGGTCTCTCCACAGCATGCAGGCAGGGCCCTTCCTGTCCCACCCCTCTTCCTGGCCTTGGGTTGTTTTTTGTGTGAGAGGGGTTTTTTTCAGAGGGGGATGCTTTGTTTTATTTTATTTTTGGGTTTTTTTCCCTCTGAGTTGGTGGGTGGCGCGCCCTGACATGGGGACCCTGTGCAAGTGCACAAAATGCATATTGGTTAATCTGGGCCTGCCCAAAATTTATCATATAATTCCCAGCTCTGTGTAGCTTGCTCCCCAGGAACATGAAAACAAATAAATAAACAAACAGCACAAAGGGAAAGGTTTTCAGATTTACTTGTAGCTTTTTAAAGATCCTGATGCAGAGATTGTATCTGACAGTGGGGAACTTTCCTTCTATCTTCAGCTTCCACAAGAACCAAGCATGAACATCAGAGCCCCCAGAGACAAATAAATGCCTAGCATTCCTGTCTGCTTCATCTGTTTTCACTAGTCATATGATGAGAAAATAAATACATGATCTTGTTTTTTAAAGGAGCTATTGTATTGAACAGTGGGCGTGAGTGCAAGCCAGTTGCTAGGGCTGTCATCTAGGCTCCAAGTGCAGGCCTACGTTATTTACATTCAACACTGCAAACCAAAGTTCAGGAGTGGAAGATATCGAAGGAAAAGGGCAGCCAGTGTAGCCATTACTTCTGCTCTTACAAGTTCTTACAAATTGTCAGATTATAGTGACAAGTGTGCTCTGACAGTCATGCTTGTTCCCAGAGTACCACGCCTGCTTCCTCAACACAAAGAATAGCTCAGAGTTCTGTTTTAGCAACGCATCATCTTTAGGAAGGAAATTTAGAGCCCAAAAAGGGAGGGAAACAGCAAAAAGCCCTTGTTCCTGTTTTATTCCTTCAAAAAGTGATGGTTAAGAAAGCCTGTCTACAACTATATATATACTTCAATCATGCACTCATCAAATTCCTCAGATTTATATAAAATTTGAGGAATTTTATGAGTGCATGAATTGATAGCCTTCAATTTGTTCCACACAATAAGAAGTTGAAAATCATGTCATATGTCATTCAAAAAGTACCAGTAAGGTTTCCTTGTTGCATAATATCTCACATTTGCAATTCTCATATCTAAACTATGAGCTACTCTTCATATATCCTTTCCTCTTAAAGGAACCTCTAATGGAAAAACCCATAAAGGACCTAATTCTGATGCCATGCCAGTTATACACAGGTGTAACTTTATTGCCTTCAGAGGAGTTACTCCTGATTTGCACTGTTGTGAATGAGATCAAAGTCAGGTCCAAAGAGTTTTCACAAATTGTCCTCACAAGATTGTGGTATTATGGCCTTGGCCCTTTTAGGGGCATTGTGGGGTCCCACAACTCTAGGGGGAGCTCCATGAGTTCTGATGCACAAAGGGACTATACAGACTACAGTATCTATTACCCAGGCAAGAAGCTTCCTCCCCATGGTATGCCCAGCCTAATCTATGGGGAGGGGAGTGAGGCCATGGAAATGTGCACTCCCAAAGATTCACAAAGGGAGCAGTCTCGGTTATAGATTCATAGACTTTAAGGCCAGAAAGGACCATCCTGATCATCTAGTCTGACCTCCTGCACATCACAGGCCACAGAACCTCACCCACCCACTCCTATAATAGACCTATAACCTCTGTCTGAGTTACCTAAGTCCTCAAATCATGATTCATAGAATTCAAATTACAGAGAATCCACCATTTACACTAATTTAAACCTGCAAGTGACCCATGCCCCATGCTTCAGAGGAAGACGAAAACACCCAAGGGTCTCTGCCAATCTGACAAATATGGCAGTCAGTTAGACCCTGAGCATGTGGGCAAGACCCACCTGCCAGACACCTGGGAAAGAATTCTCTATAGTTACTTAGAGCCCTCCCCATTTAGTGTCCCATCACCAGCCATTGGGGAAATTTGCTACTAGCAGTCGCAGATTAGCTACATGCCATTGTAGACAGTCTCATCATACCATCCTCTCCATAAATTTATCAAGTCTGTCTTGAAGCCAGTTTGGTTTTTTGCCCCCACTGCTCCCCTTGGAAAGCTGTTCCAGAATTTCACTCCTCTGGTGGTTAGAAACCTTCATCTAATTTCAAGCCTAAACTTATTAATGGACAGTTTATATCCATTTGTTTTTGTGTCAACATTGGCATTTAACTTACATAACTCCTCCCTCTCCCTTGTATTTATCCCTCTGATGTATTTATAGAGAGCAATCGGCTCTCCCCTCAGCCTTCTTTTGGTTAGGCTAAACAAGTCAAGCTCTTTGAGTCTCCTCTCATAAGTTAGGTTTCCATACATCTGATCATCCTAGTAGCCCTACTCTGCACCTCTTTCAGTTTGAATTAATCTTTCTTAAACATGGGAGACCAGAATTGCACACGGTATACCAGATGAAGTCTCACACCAGTGCCTTGTATAATGGTATTAACACTTCCCTGTCTCTACTGTAAATACCTTACCTGATTCATTCTAGGACTGTATTAGCTTTTTTTACGGTTGCATCACATTGGCAGCTCATAGTCATTCAATACAACCAGGTTTTTCTCCTCCTTGGTCACTTCCATCTGATAAGTCCCCAGTTTATAGCAAAAAATTCTTGTTGTTAGTCCCTAAGTGCATGACCTTGAACTTTGCACTAAATTTCATCCCATTTCTATTACTCCAGTTTTCAAGGTCATCCAGATCTTCTTATATGATATTCCAGTCCTCCTCTATATTGGCAATACCTCCCAACTTTGTGTCATATGCAAATTTTATTAATACACTCCCACTTTTTGTGCCAAGCTCATTAATAAAAACATTAAATAAAATTGGTCCCAAGACCAATCCCTGAGACACTCCACTAGTAACCTCTCTCTTAAGTAACAATTCTCCTTTTGATCTCCCCTTTAACAAGTTCCTTATCCACCTTTTAATTCTCATATTAATCCCCATCTTATCCGATTTAACTAATAATTCCCCATGGGGAACTGAATCAAATGTCTTACATAAATCCAAGTACCGTATATACTCGTTCATAAGCTGAATATTTTTGGTAAAAAAGTGACGCATCAAAGAGCGGGGGTCGGCTTATAAACGGGTCTACACCAAAATTTGATGATTTTAAACTCTATGGAATCATTGAATTGAATATCTAATACATTGTCGTTTTGTTTACCTGAAGCGTCTGCAGGCCTGGAGCCCCTCAGCTCCCTGTGGCCGCGGTTCGCTGTTCCCAGCCAATGGGAGCTGCGGGAAGTGGCGCATTGTCTGGGAACGGCAAACCGCGGCCACTGGGAGCTGAGGGGCTCCATGCCTGTGAACGCTCCAGGTAAACAAAACGTCCCAACCTGCCAGCGGCTTATCCTGACAGGCCGGGAGCCAAAGTTTTCCAACCGATGAAATATAGGGTCGGCTTATGAAAGGCATACAGTTTTTGCTATTTTTACCTATCCATTTTGGGGGGGTTGAATTATAAACAAATGGGCTAATGAATGAGTATATAAGATAGATTAGATCTATTGCTTATGCTCCATTACATCTATTAGTCTATAAGGTGCCACAGGACTCTTTGTTGGTTTTTATAGATTTATTGCATTTCCTTTGTCTAAAAAATCAGTTATCTTCTCAAAGAAGGATATCAGGTTGGTCTGGCACAATCTACCTGTTGTAAAACCCTGTTGTATCTTATCCCAATTACCATTTACCTGTATATCTTTAACTACTTTCTCTTTCAAAATTTGTTTCAAGACCTTGCATACAACTGAGGTCAAACTAACAGGCCTATAGGTTCCCAGATCACTTTTTTCCTTTAGAACATAAGAATGATCATATTGTGTCAGACCAATGGTCCATCTAGTCTAGTATCCTGTCTTCCAACAGTGGCCAATGCCAGGTGCTTCAGAGGGAATGAACAGAACAGGTAATCATCAAGTGATCCATCCCCTGTCGCCCATTCCCAGCATCTGGCAAACAGAAGCTAGGGACACTTCAGAGCATGGTTTTGCATCTCTGCCCATCCTGACTAATAGCCATTGATAGATCTATCCTCCATTAACTTATCTAGTTGTTTTTAGAACCCTGTTATAGTATTGGTCTTCACAACATCCTTTGGCAAAGAGTTCAACAGGTTGACTGTGCGTTGTGTGAAGAAATACTTCCTTTTGTTTGTTTTAAACCTGCTGCCTATTAATTTCATTTGGTTACCCCTTGTTCTTGTGTTATGAGAAGGAGTAAATAATACTTCCTTATTTGCCTTCTCCACACTAGTCATGATTTTATAGACCTCTATCATATCCCCCCATAGTTGTCTCTTTTCCAAGCTGAAAAATTCCAGTCTTGTTAATCTCTCCTCCTATGGAAGCTGTTCCATACCCTTAATTGTTTTTGTTGCTCTTTTCTGTGCCTTTTCCAATTCCAATATATCTTTTTTGAGACAGGGTGACCAGATCTGCACACAGTATTCAGGATGTGGGTGTACCATGGATTTATATAGAGGCAATATGATATTTTCTGTCTTATTATCTATCCCTTTCCTAATGATTCCCAACATTCTGTTAGCTTTTTGACTGCCGCTGCACATTGAGTGTATGTGTACCTTAAAAATAGGTACTATATTAGCAATTCTATAGTCATAGGGTACAACCCCCAAGTTTACGGATTAATTAGAAATCCTTGCTATTGGGCTTGCAATTTCATGTGCCAGTTCCTTTAATATTCTTGGATGGAGATTATCCCGGTTCCTTGATTTAATCCCACCAAGCTGTTTGAGTTTGACTTCCACCTCGAAGAATGGGGAGAGCAAGAATAATTGACTCTTAGCACCACAACGCATCCATACAAAAGGTCTGGGACAAAATAGCATGCTGATTAATACACTAGAATTGGTTGCCTTTCACAAAAAATTTCCATGAATAGTTGTTCATGTCTGTTTTGTCTCACTTTCCACAAACACTCAAGTGCTTGACTTCTATTCACATGAATGTTTGCAGAAAATAAATTTTAAGCTTATGTGCTTCAGTGAAATTTAAAATCAAATGTGTGAGTATTCAAATAATCAGATGGGAAACAGAGTTCTCCCCATCTCCTTGCCAGAGCCTGTCACCGAGCAATTAAATAAATCAGACAAATATCTGACTACCCCCTTTGCAACTAGAATTACATATGCACATACAATTTATTTTGTATCAATGATTGTGCTGATGACTCACAAGTAAATACATGCACTTATGTCATGGCCCAGTGTATATGGCCCTGGACTGGGAATATCAAGATCTGGGTCCTATGCCCAATACAACAGCCAATACTGTTACTTGCCATGACTAAGACACTTCTCCGAGCGTCAGTTTCCCCATCTGTAAAATTGAGATAATACAACTTATCTAACATTCTTTGAGATTTACAGATGAGACGTGCACTATAAGTTCTTATATTAATATTACTATTTGTTATATTTTACAGAGAATGAGATCCTGGGACACTGCTTATTACAGCAGGGGGGAAAGAGTTTCCAAAACCCATCAGTAGAGCTCTGGCAGAGCGTTCAGGAACAGAATCGGATATTAAAGAAAAACCAAAGGTTTCCAGAGTGCTCACTGATTTTTGGATACCTGAGTTTTTGGGTGCCCAGCTTCAGCCACTGAGGGCAAAACCCTGGCCCCATTAAGTCAACGGGAAATTTCTATTTACTTCAGAGAGTTCAGGATTTCACTTTTGGTTCCTATACATTTCACCCTTAGTTCTTAATGTGTAGAAATTTAGCTCATAAGTCACAAGAAATATATATCTGCAGAGGATAGCCTGCTAAATTGTGGTTCAAGTTAAACTAGTGACAATGAGGTGGGAGGAATAAAAGGAAAGAGACATTATCACATCTATCAGAATGTAAGAGACAGGAGATTAAAGAAATAGTGAAAAAGAAAATATACAAAAAAGGCAATAATAAGGACCAATATGGGACATACTGGGCCAAATTTATCCCTACTGTAACTACTGAATAAAAACAGATGAACTGAGCTTGCTAACTATTATAAAACAATATGCACCAAAATGAAAACAACCAGAAGCTGAGCACAAGCAATTTAATGAAAATTAGTTTTATTCTCCCTGAGTATTAACTGATTCCACAAACTCAACAAAAAGGAAATCCACATCAACATGTGGCAGTTTATTTCACACTAACCCAGCCAACATACATTGAGTATCATACTCTTTACCAACCACATAAATGTCCGTTGAAAGGAGGAAGGACACCTGGAGGCCCCAACCTTAAAATTAGATCTGTGAGCGCTTGCAAAAAACACCCGATTGCCAAGCTCTCTTATTTATTTTCTATTGCTGCTAGATCTCTGAGCTTTGCAGCTTTCTCAGTTCAGCACAATGCAGCATTTCTATGCCTGTAAGCACTTATTTGCAATCACTCATGCTACAGAGCTTGAGTCCCATGCCTTCTTCAGTCTCTCTCTCTCTTTCCAAGGACTTAGACACAAGCACCATTACAGATCAATAACTTTGCATACCTAACAGCTGGGAACTTTCCCTTTTGGGAACAGGGCAAGGAGAGGTCAATTAATTCACCATAGAGAACTGAGTGTCTGGGCCTAATTTTGAACCACAAGTACTTACAAGGAATATCCCAATCCAACATGTAAGATCACTAACTGGCACATAAGGCCTGATCCAAACTTATTGAAGTCAGGGCTAATTTGAGTACCAATTAAAAGTTGGAAAATGGGGCCACTACCATTTCTTTTTTTTCTTGTGTGTAAACTTCCACTGCCCTAATAAACGTAATAATAGGTACACGAGTTCTATTCTTGGATTTATTAATAGAGAACAACAGGACTTTTTGCCAGACTTTTTCCAGAATTCATCGATCAGTACACTAAAGTTCTAATTAGTTTATATTTAATAAGCAAATTATAAAGGTTACCATTAAAAGTCAGCATTTAGCTATAGTTACCACATCACGGTGTCTAACTACCACAGAATTTCCCTGTGCTTAGAATAGGAAATAGTGGCTCAGATGCTGGGGTGCTTTGAAGGGGGTCATTCAATTCTAGCAGGCTCGCTTTGTGTTGCCAAGACCCTGGACCCTGATGGACACCTGGTTGCCAAATAGCAGCAGACTTATCAATTCTGCTCCAACAGAGGATGAGCATCTTCACTGCTCCCACAGACCACAAGGCAGATAGCAATAGTGGCACCCTGACTTTTTTTTTTTTATAAGTATTTTATTACCATTGGAAATGGTGGTTCTCTAGTGTGTGTGTGTGTGTGTGTGTGTGTGTGTGTGTGTGTGTGTGTGTGTGTGTGTGTGTGTGTGTGTGTGTAAACTGTGATAAGTTTTGCCAAACTACAAAGAGAGTTAAAATATTTTTAAAAGGGGGGGAGCAATAGATGGTATAGGTAATTTGGGCAGGACCTATAAACCATTGCCTCATCTTAGGCCAGAATGGAGGTGAGAATTTCTGTCACACTACAGTCCTCTGTTCTTTTTCTTTTCTTTTTTTCTTCAGACTCTTCCTCACTCACCAGTATTTTCATCTATGATGCCAACTAGTTTGCTGATAAATACATTACATATCTGGGAGTATGAGATGTCAACAGTATAGCACACATTTGCCAATAAGTTAGGAAAAACAAAAAGCCTTAGCAAAGAACCATTAATGAGGACCAGGGGACACATTACTGCTCTGCTGAGGATGACTGTGCTTTGAAAATTCATTTACACATTGTCACTCATCCCTTTGTGGCTAATTCCTCAACCCTTTTTCAATTGCAAACATGATGGGTCTTAACAAAAATTTGTCTGGGCCTTTCCCAAAAAATCAATGTCTGAAACATGACTCAGGCAAAGCAGACCTAGGGCCTGATTTTGTCTCTGACTTACAACAGGTTTACACCAGTGTAAGTCCACTGACTTCTGTGGAGTCATTGTTGATTTAGATTGGTGTAAATGAGAAGAGAGACAGGCTAAAATCAATCCTAACATCTGAAGCCAAAGTCAATGATATTATGTCTTATGGGACCACAACTGAGTTTGACTCTCATGTTTGCTAATGGACGTGATCCAAAACCCATTGAAGTCAATGCATATGATCAGATTGCCCAACGGAAACCAGATGTGGAAAGGGGTCAGACTGCATGGTGATAAAGATGCAACATGTTAACCCAATATATTGAATAATAAAGAGAAAAATGTATTTTTTCTTATTTATTGCATATAACGTTTTGCTAACTCCTTAGAGACAAAGGACTATAGCCCAATATAGGAATGTCAGGAAAATTAACAACAGAAGCTACCGATATGGAAAGCATAACATTATTTGCTAGGGTTCCCTGATAAAATTAGTAAATTTTTAAGACGTAATTAAATACCTGTCCAAAAGTGAGACTCAAGGCCCATTTAGGCAAAGGTGAACTAAATTAAATATTGTAGCTCATTACAAATGAAACCCACATGCAACCCTATTGAGTTACTGATAAGTTGAAATGTATGCACCAGTGTAAAAGAGTCACTGGAGTGGAAGGCATTGAGTCAACATCTATTGGTACCATGTCATTCACACACATGAGAACCAGTCATAAAGTTTAAGTTGAATATGGCTAAATGTAGGATTTGGTTAAATGACTGCAGCAATAATGCAGTGTGTGGTTAAACATATTGGGTGAAATTCTGACCCATTGAAATCATTGGCAAAACTTCTATTGACTTCTTTGAGGGCTTAATTTTACCCATTGCCTAATATATATGCAGTGTATTCTGAGTACTAAGGAAGTCATAGAGTTTAAGGGCAGAAAGGACCATCGGCTCATCTAATATGACCTCCTGCAGTTCACAGGCCACTAAACACCACCCAGCCACCTTCAGCTCCTTAATGATAAATATAACTTAAAATACATAGATATCATTATTACACCTATATTATGTACCATCCTCTGGAGCATTAATAGAGAAAATCTGCTTGCTTTGTCCTTAGTGCCCTTGGAAGCACATCCTAAATTTTCCTAAAGACCGTTTGGGATTCCTAGATTCTTGCATAAGGATCCTCTGCTAGTCTTTCATTCTTGACATTACTGAAAAACCTATTCATTGTCAGATGAAATGCAACAAGTTGTCATGGTTAAAAATTACCATCCTGGCCATCATAAATAAAGCCATTTTCCTTCTCATTTTTAAGCATTCTGAGAAATCAGTGGGTAATTAGGGGAATATGTTTATCAATCTATTTATATACTATGATTACTGTAATGCACATGAACGAAACCGAAAAGCAATTCTTTTAGATTTCTGCACACATCTACTCGCTTGTTTTCTATTGGACAGGCCCTTCATTAATAATCTTAATTGAATGTATTTGTTTTGCTCTTTCTTCCCTGATATATAATGCTCTTCAAACGTGGCTCTTATATTTTGTATTAAAGCCCCTTAAGCTCTGGGTTTTGGTATGTCTCCTTGGGTAGGTAAACATGACAGAACAAAAGTGCCTGGGAATGCAAACAGTCCCTGAATTATTATGCCTATTACTTTTTATTAGTAGTAAAAACAAAAAGAAGCAAGGAACAGTTCTATTTATGGAGAGCAGTTAGAATATAAATAATAGTAAAATGTTAAAACTATAAAACTACTTACGCCATATTAATTTAATTCTAATAAAAAGTAGGTTTAGGTCTTGCCTCCAACACAGCAAATCTGGTGCAGCTTTGCTTTCATCCAATATTTATACTCAAAAACATTTTGGTTTAGGAAATAAACTAGTGATAAAAAATTACAGTCTCAGAATATTGGGCTTTGACTAGTCCCCTGCTGCCCTTTATATTATGTTTCAGTAAAATACAGTACATCTTGCTGTTTTATTTCATTGTTTGTGGCCCATGCAAAATCCTATTGTCCAGCTGCCCGGCATAAATGAACAACAAATCAGGAAAGCACAACTGATTAAACTAGGTCAGAATTTTTGCCTGCACAGTTAGGAATATGACTTTATTCAGGTTTTCGTACATGTTTACATCACCTTGAATAGCCATGAGGAAGCCTGTTGATGGACCATTTCATTTTTAAGTGCTTACAGACAACCAAGCCACGCCAGCTCTCTTTAGTATGTATTTTCAAGTTGCTTGTTTTTGCTGATTTTTTTTATTTTTAATTGTTGGCAAGTCAGGTGCCAATCCTGCACAGGGTTAAGCAGTGCTTAAGTGCATGGGGAGAGGAATTGTGGTGCAGAGCAGGTGCTCCAACTGGCAAAGCTGGCATGGTAAATGTACATTGTGTCCTCCACAGTTTTGCTCATCCCAGCCCAGATTGTCCCAACTGGGTCTTTGCACAGAAGGAACCCTCCAAGCACAGATCTCCCTAGTGCTGTGCAGAAGGTCAGCTCCACCACGTCTGCAGCACAGTACCCCACTCTCAGAACCTGCCGAGACTCTCCTGCATGGTCTGGGGTCCATGAACAGGAAGAGGATAGAGACAGGGCAAGCCATCAGGGGAGGAGTGTGGAGATGGCAATTCAGATGCCAGCAATTTCTTGCACGTTCCCTGTGGATGAGAGCCTGGGGATTCTGGGTGAACTGCCAGGTTTGGAAGTTGCCCCATGACTTTTCCTGTGCATGGGGGAAGAAAGGACAAGCCATCAGATGGAATGACATGGGGAAACTTCATGAGGGGACCCCCCCTCCCATGAGATTTTCTGCAGGAGGGGACAAGCTGGTCCCTTGAGCCCACATCTTACCCAGAATTGCCAACCCAAACCTCTTAAAAATCATGAGTCCAGTTTACAAATCATGAGGTTTATAATCACATGCCTCCAAGTGCTGGAATTTAAGGAAAACACCAAAGATGATAAAACTATATGTTGTGAAATGTGAAGCCTTTTGTATTCTGTGTACTGAATCTTCACAGGTCTAACAGCAATTCTTGCATGCAAAGTTCTGTAGGCTTCCAGAGCTTTTGCCTGCAAACGAGGGGACAGCTACTGGGCTCCGGACTGGAAATTGCTTTTGTTCTTTATTGTTGTTGGTTTTCCTTATTCTAAAGTAAAGCTCTTTTTAGAAAGCAAGATCATGTTTGCTCTTTGCACATGAGAACATAACAGCCACCGTGAGAACAGAACAACGAGGGAGCATGTTTGGAGAGCAGAACAGTCAGTGCATCTTAATGGACTCCACACCATGTTGTGTGCTGCTTTCAAAGACTTGAGCAGCAGCCATCTTATATTTAAAAAGCCCGCCTTTGTTCTTGAGTAGAAGGCCCTGCTCTGCTCACAGTAATGCAGCTCTGAAGCTCAGTTTGGGGGAATGTGACATAATAAGAGGATGCCACGGAGACAGAGAGTTCTGTTCCCCATCCCCCTCTCATTTCTGACTGCCTTGTGAATTGTGTGAGGTTGTAGGGCTGTGTTCACATGACCAATTATGGCTGCACTGTGCCTGGTTTCTGACGAGAGGAGACCACTCACCCAGTTATTCACAGAGGGCTAGATGGTGCTGTTTCAGTGCTACCTGGAGTAGAGGGCAGTGCAGAGCTACATTACCCCAGGGAAATCATGTGCCTTAGAGAGTGCAACATGCAGCTGGCTCCCTGGTACACACAGTCTGTTCTATATGCTGGGTCAGAGAGAATGCCATGCCCCGATATCCCTTCTGCCCCTTTTGGGATAGCTTACACCACAGGGGTGAATAACTGGAACATTTCCTGTGGTCCATGGTGTGTAGAAGATTATTATTGTCCCTCATCCTTATGTTGAGGGAGGTTGCGTGTGAAAGCTCCTTTTACATCGCACCCTGTCCTGCAGCTCATGCCCTAAGAAAGGACGAGGAACAACCAGGTCCACAGCAGCAAACTGAAACATGGGCTCAGATCTGGGACTGGTAGTTAATGGACAACACCTCACATGCAGGGAGAGTGAGCAGCTCCTCTTTTATTTGCAAGCTGAACTGCCTCCCTACTCACCCCCCCCCCAATCAGACACTCAGATGTTGACATTTTAGTTACATTCAAGATGCAGAATGGAACTAGGATTAACTAGTGAGTATAAAGTGTCCTTGCTCATAGGAAAAAAAGCCCCAACCATTTTTCAGGGGTCAAATATGTGAGGATAACCGATCAACCACTGGCCAATTAAGAGCATTTAACATATAGGAAGACATAAAATAAATACCAGTTTCCAATTTGAATATAACATAGGATTGCTTTAGAAAGCCTGTTTGTATAGTAATTGTATATAACATATGCACTGGACAAGCAAAATAAAAAATAAACCACTACTATCTATTCAGTACAAGAAAATGTATAGGCAATCTAGGTGCCTATTTATATGTTATTTTATGTTTGCTGTCTAGCAGTGTGATGCACACATTATTAGTTGTGTGTATTTATTCATATATTAGACCTGACTCTAGGCAAAAAGCAATGGTCAGGTCACATTCCAATTTTTTTTCTGTATAAATACACCACTATGGGGGTACAATGCATGGCTAGAAGAATAAAGTATTTTTCTGACATGTTACTAAGGCATTGAGGTTCCTCACTTGTGACGGTCATCAGCTTCCCTGAGGTTTAGGCTGGTCAAAATTACCTGAACACAAATGTATGTACAATATTGTAGGTGCATAGGGTGAAATTCTAAAAACGTCCATAAATCCAGAACAATCTGAATTTTTGTGAGGCGCTGTCTAGGGGCCTATGGAGTGTAATAGTGACCACTGCCCCTCTGCACTTTGTTCAGGTAGGAGTTTCTGGATGTGCAAAAAAATGTGGACCTAGTAGCCCATCACTGGACCATCCCCGATGTGCTTTTCCACTTGGCCTTTTCCTGGCTGGTGCAAAGCTCATGGCCGGGGCACACAGGAGGTGGAGCGACATTCCCCCAGACTGCTACTTTTCTCATCCCTCCCCCCGACCACCACAGCATACTGTGCGGAATCTATGTAATAACCCTTAGTGAAGGGGATAATTTTACTTCTAATGAAGCACTTCCTTTGTCCATTCATAGGTGAATGGCATGAAATTCCTGCTGGGCCCAACTGTATTAGGTAAGAATGCGACACTTCACTACTGTTCCTTGCTCATTTAAATAGTTACCCCAAATGGCACTCATTCCACTGCCCTCTGTTTTTATACGAGGTTTGGTGTTGCCTTGGATCAAAGCTAAAGCATTTCCAGTTGACTGAAAAAACAAGGGTAAATGTTTGCATTGCTGAAATTCACTCTGGTGCCATAAATGGGTTTAAGGCAAACTGAGTTGTATAAACAAAATAAAAAGATGGCATTTCAACAGAAATATGTAAAAAGATACTGGGTAGAAATACTTCAGAGAAGCAGTCTGCTTAGTTGTAAAATGAGTTTAAATTAGGCTTTAAAAAGGATTGCTAAATCTTGACACATATATGAGCAGCTTATTATCATGCAATTGTGCAGTAGTTGCTTGATCTTGTTACTGATGTGCCACATATGAATAAGTGATTAATTACCACAAAGGCTAAAACAGAGCAGAGTGAGAGTACTGTAGCTCACCCTGAAAGAGGGGCTTAAACACGTTTATTGCCCTTTAAGTGCATTTCATTAAGGCCAATTAAGGACTTTCATGTCTTATTAGAAAAATGAAGTAGATTTATGAGGTTTTTGTTGGCTATAAATGCTGGGGCTAGCAGATACAAAACTGTGCAGAAATGTAGTAGTTAGGAGCTAAGAAAATATGTAAAGATGCACATAGAAAACAATTAGTTGCACTAAAGAATCAGATCAACATGAAGGTGATCATTGCATAGACATAACAAGCAGCAGTAAAACCAGTGTTCACAACACTTTCCTCCAGTTTTCCTCATTAAATGTTATGGTCAATTTCTGTATACTTACTCAATTTTGGGCCTGATTCTCCACTGCACCTTCCATGCAGTGTTCAGCTGTGCAAATTTCAAACTGAGTGTAAAATGCTACGATTCATTCATGGGAGCTTAAATTCATAACTTAGCTAGCCACTAAGAATCATGGACTGAATAGAGACACTGGGTTTAGTGGGATTGTTAGTAGGTTATAACAATCTGTAACCCACTAACAACCTCCCCCCACCCCCTCAGCTGCTTCCCCCCATCCATTTCCTTTCCTCCCTATGACTGGATGGGCATTAACAGGCCACTTCACCTTGAGTGATCCCTTGAAATATGTGTTAACTACTTAGGCTAAACAATCTGTAGTCAAGTATCAGAGGGGTAGCCGTGTAGGTCTGAATCTGTAAAAAACAACAGAGGGTCCTGTGGCACCTTTGAGACTAACAGAAGTATTGGGAGCATAAGCTTTCGTGGGTAAGAACCTCACTTCTTCAGATGCAAGAAGTGAGGTTCTGAAGAAGTGAGGTTCTTACCCACGAAAGCTTATGCTCCCAATACTTCTGTTAGTCTCAAAGGTGCCACAGGACCCTCTGTTAATCTGTAGTCAGTTAGTTTCCCAGATCTGAAGAAGAGCTTGTGTAATCACCAAAGCTTGTCTCTCTCACCAACAGAAGCCAATCCAATAAAAGATATTATCTCACCCACCTTACCACTCAGATTTGGTAGTTTATCTTTTTGCACAAGGCTCAAGATAGTGGAGAATCAGATTTGTTGCCCAGCACTGTACTCTGAATCCCACTCCTGTGAGTTTAAAGTTAAGCTCATATGTATGTGTTCGCAGGATAGGGCTTTACTCAGAACTTCTTCATGAGAATACAATCCTGCCTGATGCACCAGTTCAGAAAAGCACTTAAGAACATGCTTTAAGTTGAGTCAGTTGGAGAACACGCTCAAGTACTTTACTAAACAGAAATGAACTTAAGCATGTCTGAAAAGTTCAGCATGTCCTTGACTGTTTTGCTGCACTGAGGCCTAAAACACTAATCTCCCATATATGGGGCATGAGTCTGCATTCCCTATAGCCACAGGAGTTCTGGGTACAGAGGCTTGGTCTCACATTTCTTTTGAACAGAAATTCATTTTTAAAAAATTAGTTAACTCTAAAAATGACTCTGTTTAAACAATGTGTTTGTGACAAGCTTACGAGGCCCCGAAATGAAGCACAAATGCTGATGCTTCCGTCTTGACTCAGACTGTTATTAAGCAGGGGAGTGGAAGAAGGGGAATGGAGTGAAAAGCCCAGCAGCATGATTTAAGGACCAAATACAAACTTCATCTTGAATCTGCAGAATAATGTCAGCTTGTGTCACAGTCTTAAGGTTATTTCAATGGAATTTCCTTGGTTTATTTATTTGTTCATCATAGGTTATAGAGCACATATCATTATCCTTTGGGACTGTAGCTGCTTCAGCACCAGCCCAGTTTCTAGGCTCCATACATACACAATCTAGACAGCTTTTTTACATATTATACGTATTTATAAATTTTTAAATGTGCATTATTTACTCAGTGGACCAGAACAGCTCTGTCAATTGGGGGAATATGTATTTAGAAATGTTTTTTAAAATGCACATTATTTACCCCGCAGACCAAGCTGCACCAGTCTATCATGTATAGTCTTAGCCACCTAATTAAAAATCTTACGGAACTTCTTTGAAAAATATTTACAGTGCATGTGCCGCAGCAACTTTTGGAGTTTTATTATCTCAGCCCTTTTATTTATTTTTTTCAAAATACACAAAGCATTTAGGCATATTATGGTCTAATCACTTGCCAAATTTCATGTTAAACAGAAGCTGTATAAAAGTTAGACAAGCACAAAAAAGCATCAAAAACTGATCAACTATTTTTGTGCTTTTTTTTCTGCACGGCACTCATATCATTTTAAAACAAACAAACCATTTTTTTACTTTTTAATTCAGTGAAAAAAAATTCATTCCCACACTGAGATTTCTCTGCCGTCTTTTTTAATTAGGTTTTAATAATTTTTTCTGCCAACTTATTTTTAAAGATGTTCCTACTAGAAAAAAAAAACCTTGACAACACTAGACCAGCACAATCCTGTGCTGAGGTGAGGGAGTGTAAATTCAAACCTGAGCAGACCAGACGACATAGGGTGACCAGATGTCCCAATTTTATAGGGACAGTCCCGATATTTGGGGCTTTGTCTTATATAGGCACCTATTACTTACTCCCACATACACACCCTGTCCCTATTTTTCATACTTTTCTATCTGGTCACCCTACATGGGCAGCTTTCGTCATGAAGGACTTGTGGACTGGCTTTTTCTGGGGTTTGTGAGGTGTGAGGATTAGGATGGAAAATATTTGCCCATGCTCATGTTGTATTTCAGGGGTCGGCAACCTTTCAGAAGTGGTGCACCGAGTCTTCATTTATTCACTCTAATTTAAGGTTTCGCATGCCAGTAATACATTTTAACGTTTTTAGAAGGTCTCTATAAGTCTATAATATGTAACTAAACTATTGTTGTATGTAAAGTAAATATGGTTTTTAAAATATTTAAGAAGCTTCATTTAAAATTAAATTAAAATGCAGAGCCCCCCCAACCAGTGGCCAGGACCCGAGCAGTGTGAGTGCCACTGAAAATCAGCTCGCATGCCAGCTTCGGCACGCGTGCCATAGGTTGCCTACCCCTGTTGTATTTAGCTATCAGGACAGTACCACTGGAGTTCAGAGCAGCAGTCACAGTACCCTCAGCATTCACCCAGCACTCTTAAACAGAAAATATTGAAGTGTCTACAGATAAGAATGGCAAAAGGGCATTTTTTTCAGCTTGGTATCTGAGTTCTTTTTCCAAAGTTTATTAAAATTGATTGATACTTCTAAGTGATTGAAAAATTCATTTTTATTTCTACATCACCAACACAAACATTACATAAGCATAAGCACATATTACCATTTTTGGTAATTCCAAAAATCCCCACAATAATTAAGAGCGTGCATTTTAATTAAGTATCTTGCTCACTGGGATAGCTTCATGAGATGTTACATCTAATTTTTGTAAGGTTTCCAGATGGTCATTGATTTTATTGGAGATTGAAAAAGACTTTCTTTGATGGTATTTTGAGCATGTAACGTGCTTAAATTAGCACTTGGGATCTTACTGAAAATAGAAATAGCAGGTTGAGGCATTACAGCTGTAAAGTACTCTGGTCTAAACAGAATCTTATAATCTTAGGAAAGACACTTTTGATGTCCCTCCAGTCAGAAATAGTAAAATGGGCATTGGCCCTTCTTGGACTGTGCACCTCCAAATAGAAATGTTTTTTTTTTTAAAGTATCTTTGGGTGAAAAAATTGGAGATGAACTGAATATGTCGTAGCTCTGGAAGAAATAGTACTGAATCAGTTGGCTACATCATGCTTGTGACAAGGCTTTGCTATGTGATACAATGGCTTGGAATATTAGTAAAACAGCAGTAGCGAGCTGCATGTTGAATTTCCCCTGCATATTTGCACCTCAAGTGGTCTATAGCATGTACTTAAAGCATGACAGTGAAACAGAAAAATGCAAGAAAAGAAATCAGTGTAACCTCTGCAGCTTCTATAGCTACAGATACAAACATACCTGTGTCCAGTTATCTGCTAAACAATCTGATTCACCATTTTTCCATTGCATTCTTTTAAAAAGAATGTTGGTCAAGACTTTTCCAAACAAAATACAACTTCATAATGCTAGAGGTGTGTATGATGGGCTTCCCATCAAGCTGCCATGGACACCTGCGTCACACACACACACACACACACACACACCCTTTGATCACATAGCTTTATGTGTGTAAGACAGCAGCAGTACACTGCAAACTGGGAGACCCTAGAAATAGGAAGCAGACTTGGAACTCGGGCTTCAAACTCCTGGTGCCAGAGAGTAACAGACCAGTGAGGCCTGCATTCACTAGCCAGGGGGTAGGTACCACTTGCAGATTTATATAGTGCCACAGAAGTTTTATCCAGAAGCAATTCCTCCTCCTTCCTACCAGCCCATTCTAGTAGGATGGGCGTATAGGTACCTGGAGAGAATGGAGTGGAAATATGTATAAAAGACAAGATTAAGGACTGTTGTCAAAAGATATAAAACCTTCAGGTTAACCAACTGCTAAAGAACAGTTATTTGCCACTCGTGGCTCACATGGGCACAGTTTTCCGCGGTCATGCAAGTTGTCCAGTTTCCGTTACCACTCATGGTCTCTCACTCACAAAGCTGGCAACCCTGGGGTGAATGGAATGTCTCACATTGCACTTATGGTAAATTGAAGAGCAACACTGATGATTTCTCAAGTGAGTTGCATCCTGTCCTCAGTCATAAGAGTACTGGCCAGATCCCAATATGGGATCTTGAGGGTCCAGGTGTTAATGCAGATTAAAAATGGTGGAATCTTCAGGCCTTCATCAGGCATGTGGTGGATTCTCCTATCCAAGGGAACATCAGGTGGGGTTTATCTATGAGCAAATGTTTTGATTTAAAATTCTCACAGCTCAAGTGAGACAATTGAGAGTATGGGACTCAGGCTAGAAAACCTACTGTGCTGAGAAAGGAGAGCACCCCAATTTGGCTGTAAGACGGCACTGTACATACATGTGTCTGAAGTGGAGTGTACATGACAGAAACACATTCCTGATAATCAAGGGTAATTTGAAAGGCAAACAGTGACCAGAAGAGCATACTAGCCAGCAGAAGACTAATCCTGAACCCAGCTCCATAGACAGTTGCACAGCCTGCTGCAGTGCCAGGGCAGATGCTAGGGAAGAGACCAGCCACAAACCTAACAGACATACAGTCCAGAGCTTGGCATCTGGGTTCTTCAGCTGCCAACCTTGCCTCATGAGTAGCCACAATGGTTGGCTCTTGTGCAGAAAACAACAGAGGAAGAGGCTAAAGAGGTCCATGTGCCACACTGCCAGCAATGGAAACAAGCCGTGCCAAGTGAGTATTGCAGTTTCATGCATGTGCCAATGTGCTTTGGAACTGGTTTTACATTTTCAAAAGTAACAGCAGAATTCCTCCATAAAGCACGACAAGCTCCAACATCAAGAACAGTTTTGCTTGCTTTTATCAAAATTCTTTCTTCAGCATTTTTTCATTTTCATTGTTGTTATTCAGCTAAAAATCCAATATTTGTATCTTTAACAGGCGTGGCCGGGAAGTTGCTGTCATCCCCCCGATCCATAGAAGGATGAATACCAATAAAATATTTTCTAACATAGCCGAGTATGAACACAGCATGAGTTTATTTCATACCCAAATTACAAAGGACCTGACTGTGAACCCCTCATTCTCACTGATGAGCAGTTACTCACCCAGATAGCCCCATTAACGTCAGCCCCATTACTTATGTGAGTAACTACTGAGCAGTGTGAGTAAGAGGTTTTCAGTCTTGCCCTAAGAGCCTGATTCTGCCAGCCCTAGTCATGTTGAGTCATGCCTTACTCTGTTAGCAAGGAACTTCAGAGAAGTCAGGTTCTCCATGTTTATTCACTTGGGGGCAGAAATATTTTCCTGGGGGGGGGGGAATATGTACTTATGGTGTTCATTTGCCACACAAGCATTAAAAAAGGTATGTGTGTATTTGTGTGTCTGTATATATTTGTGTTTGTGTGTCCACTTTATAGGGGGTGGGGGATATTGGGAGACACTTAATGAATGTGCCATGAGTGTGTGCATTATTTTGGTAAGAGTTTGCATCTTGTGAGCATGGTGAACTCTGTTGATTAAACCTGGGCAAATAGCCAGATGGCATTAGGCCAGCATGAAGCATACAATAGGGATGGTGGGCTGGGTCCATGGTGAAGTATGATTTTTGTTTCTGGAATCTATTACCTGTGACTGTTACACAGCTATATAGCCATCTCTGAATGCTGAATGTGGAGCCTTAGGCTGATAATCTGAGACCCTAACAATAAAGCAACAAGGTTGTTTTGTGTATTTTTATGTTGCTTTGATGATATTAGAACTGAATCTAGCTGCGAAAGGGCGAGGAGGCCAACCTTCCATTTCTCATAATCTTTTTAAAGGGCTTGGCGAAACCAATCTAGCCCTGAGGTTGTGACAAAGATTTTTTATGTGATTAAAATGTTAGATAGAGAGAATAAAATGCCAAGAGAGACAAGATAACTAATGGCACAAGTCCTTTTTTTTTTTTGAAGTTCAAGCTACCAGAATAGGAATCAGCCCTTCTCTACAAGATATATCTTAGCCCATAAATCACACCTATAAGGGTATCTATATCGGCTCTCTCCCCAGACATTCATTCCTCTGTTTAACCACTTTTCTCTTTGCCACCTCTTTATCTGGCTCGTCCTCTCCTCCTTCACTCGTCTAGCTACTCCCTTATTTTCAGGCAGACCAAATCAAAGAATGAACTTGTAGCGCTTGTCTACACGGTGCGTTAGTCCACACAGATGGGTATAAACTATAGTGCACACTAGCATGTTGCACACAAACTGGCCCATGTGACCACTACTGGCACATACTAGAAGTTCCCTAGTGTGTGTTAGCCTGGTACAGTTTGAAACAGGAACACGGTAACGCACTATGGAATTTAAGTGCATAGCGGCAGGATCCACAAGAGTCAGTTAGTATACAACACACTAGTGCACACTAGAATTTACACTCCTCTAGTGTGGACTAATGCACCATGTAGACAAGTGCGTAAAGTCTGGCCTGCCTCAACCCTGTCTCCTTTATTGGACCTGCAGTTTTGCAGGTGCAAGTATCTACGAGGTAATTCCTATAGCTTAGATGTGCATCTGACAGTGCATACACATCAGGCCATTACATAGCTTCCTATGTGAGATTTTTCAAAGCACTCAGCCTTGGTCTAATTCTGCTCCCACTGAACTCTATGATATAACTCCCACTTACTTCTCTGGAGTGCGAATTAGGGCAATGTATCATGGCTTCAATGGGAGCAGAATTAGGCCAACACTACGTAATCCTGAAAATCTCTAATATAATTCTTGGCACACAAAAGGTGGCTAGCTCTTAGAAATTTGGCCCCTAATGTTAATACTTTGTCTATTGGATTAATTACAGTATACACAACATTCTTTAACCTTCTAGTGAATTCTCAGTTTGTTGGCATTTGGTTTTTGTAATTCAGTTTCATTTCCAACATTTTTGTTGGTCATTGTTATTAAAACGGTCAAGCTGCCGCAGTACTTTGTAGAGGATGATGGCAGCAGTACTTGAACAGTAAGGAAAGGCCTGTGTGTGAGGAAGTTCCTTCCCCAACAGAGTAGTAATAAACTAATTGTGTTTGCCCGCATTTAACTAAATACTCAGGAGTAGTTTTTTGTGAGTGAGCATAAAACCCCCAATGAGGTTAATGGAACTATCCACTTAGCCAGGTTCACCTCATTTGTGACCTGCTGTGTGGTTGAGGTTAGATATCTTGTGAACAAAGACCTGATCCTGCTCTCGTTAAAATCAAGGGCAAAGCCATCACTGGCATCTCTGGGAGCAGGATCAGGCCTTGCTGATGATGGGGCTCATGAACAAAAAAATCAACCGATTTAATTGACAAAGTCCATGTACCTGACTTAGCTAATGTACTGTACATAGTGTATCTGACTAGATGTGTTATGCTTTTTGGATTTTTGTTTTACTTTTCTCCCATTGAAACTTTAGGTGCAAGCCACTTTCAGAGTATGGGACTAGACAAGTCTTCTGATCAAATATGGTAAATCCTATTTTCTTAAAAACATGCATTTAGATCCTTAGCTGGGGTATCTAAATTGACATACCTCAGTTTACTGTAATGGAGCTACCCCATTTTGCACCAACGGAGGATCTGGTCCCCATTTTCCAAACACAGAGAGTTAGTTACAAATGTTATTACAAACATGGCCCACAATGTTTTCTTATTTACGATATGTGGGATAAGCAAGGCAGGTCACAAACAAATACTAGACACCACTGACATGCAGTAGAGCCTCATCTATCCAAAACTTCCTCTGATCCAAAACAAGGTTGTATCCATCAATCTCTCTGCATTACATTGAAAATTACCTACTTTAATAATGACAGATAACACTGCTCTACAGCCAAAATGCTTCTGAAATAAATGTAGTCAAACTTTACTAATTCTGGGTCACTGAGCATGAAAATGATGCTTAAAATGGTTGATTGGCTCTAGTTTTCAAGATATGCTATTGGGTCAGTATATACGACCCTTGACTTGGGAATGGCGGAGGATAAGTGAGTTATAAAGGGAAGGGATCTCAATTTAAACCAGAAATGACTAAAATACATCTTTGACTGGATCTATGAATAAATCTATGACTGGGTTTGGACAGTACTTGCTTTTTAGGCAAAACAATGAATGATGCAATCTGAAGCTGGTATTGCGTCATACATGATAGGAATTGCATCATGTTATTCCTAGAAGTCATGGATGATGCAATCATAACAAAGCTTACATCACTCTGCTGAACAAATTGCCCTTTATCAATTCTAGAAATCATACAGTGTCGTGCTCCCTTATTTGTCAGTGTTTGATTTTGCAAAGGGACACATTTCTGTTTAGCCAAAGTGAGCAGAGATGCCTCATATTTGTGTGAACAGTGCAGATAACTTCTGCTATGTTTGTGGTGAAGTGACTTTTGCATCACAAAAGCGCAGGATAACCACTATGGTTAAAAAAGCCTATCACCTTTATTTTGGCTGCAAACTTGGAGATCAGGACAAGAGGTGGGCCCCACACATATGCTGCAACACTTGTGCAACACATCTTCGCCAGTGGTTGAACAGGAAAAGGAAATCTATGCCTTTTGCAGTACCAATGATTTGGAGAGAGCCAACAGATCATACCAGCAATTGTTACTTCTGCATGGTGCCTCCAGTTGGGAAAGGCGTGTCAAAGAAGAAAAAGTGGACTGTGCATTATCCAAACATTCCATCAGCTATACGCCCAGTACCCCACAGAGAAGGACTGCCAGTTCCTGATGCACCAGAATCATTCTCACTTGAGTCAGACGAGGAAGAGGATGAAACTTCTGATCCTGAACCATCAATGTCACAGGACCCACATTTTCTCCCATCCTCCTCCTCTGAACCACACCTCATAACACCAGGTGAACTGAATGACCTTGTCAGGGATTTGGAAGTACCCTAGAGTAAGGCAGAGTTGTTGGGCTCCAGACTACAGCAGTGGAATCTCCTGGCAGGTGATGTTAGGGTTTCCATGTTCCGTGACCGTCAAAAGGATCTTGTCCCATTCTTCTTCATGGAAGGTGATCTTGTAGCCTGCAACAACATCGATGGCAGCCTTCAACATCGTTCACGATCCAGATGAGTGGAGACTGTTCATTGATGCATCCAAGACGAGTCTTAAAGCTGTTTTACTGCATAATGGCAATGTTTTGCCATGAATTCCAGTTGGTCATGCAGTCCATATGAAGGAAACCTATGACAACATGAAACAACTTTTGAGGTGCATAAACTATGACCAAGATCAGTGGCAGCTTTGTGGCGATTTGAAGGTTGTTGCTCTCTTGCTTGGTCTGCAGACTGGATACACAAAGTACTGTTGTTTTCTCTGCGAATGGGATAGTCGTGCAAGAGATTCCCACTACATCAAGAAAGATTGGCCACTCCAACTGTCATTGGAGCCTGGGAGGAAAAGTGTTCAGCATCCACCACTTGTTGAATCAAGGAAGATTTTGTTACCACCCTTACACATCAAGCTGGGTCTGATGAAGAACTTTGTCAAGGCCATTGACAAAACACAAGCAGCTTTCAAGTACCTCCATGGAAAATTTCCAAGGTTAAGTGAAACTAAGATAAAGGAAGGTGTCTTTGTTGGTCCTCAGATTCATGAACTTCTTCAAGATGATGCATTTGACCATGCACTGCGTGGCAAGGAAAAGACGGCATGGAAAGCCTTCCAATTAGTGGCAATAAATTTTCTCGGAAACAACAAGGCAGACAACTACAGGTTGTTGGCGGAAAACCTCCTCAAGGCATACAAAAGCCTTGGTTGCAACATGTCACTAAAGATACATTTTTTGCACTCTCATCTAGATTTTTTTCCACTGAACTGCGGAGCAGTGAGTGGTGAGCACGGCGAGCGATTTCACCAGGACATTGCAACAATGGAGAAACGCTATCAGGGCAAATGGAGCCCATCAATGCTTGCAGACTATTGCTGGACAGTGACAAGAGATGCTCCATTTAATGAATACAAGAGATAAGCCAAGAAGCGCCGAGTAGACACTGAATAGGACTAAACTATGTATATAATAGTTTGTTGCCTTTTGTTTCATAATACATTTTATTTATATAACCCTTTTGCTGATTTTTAAAGTGTTACATAAACAGGACAGGTGAAATATTATCATGTAAAGCAACCATAAACACATGAAAAGACCTAGGTTTACAATTTATGATTAAAATTTTACTATCTACACAATATACATAGACATAAAATGTAAAAACTTAAATATCTTAGAAACAGTAGCCAATCAGTTGTTTTAATTGTCATATTTGAATTCAGCACATCAAAATACATAATAAATAGCACATTTTATCTCTGAAGCAGACGACTTCTCAAAAATTGTAGACCAGTGAAAGGCATGACTCTCCACATTTTGGACTTCTGCTGTTTCAGTTCTTAGGGCACAATCCTGAAAAATCTGCCTATTTCCCCTCATCTCAATTTATCAGATAGGCCATGAGTTGTTGCCTAACCAACACATAAAGACTGGGGAAGCTTGCTTTGCACTTATCCTTATGCTCATACTCCATGAAGCAAGCAAGACACATTATTAATGCTATAATTTATAAGTGTCACTCATCTCAGAATACAGTCTCTGCTATGTAAATCAATGGCTACAGTTCATAAAATGTTACTGCATTACCAGACTGGTTTTCTCTAGTCGCCCATTCAAAGCCTACTCCTGCTCTCAATGGCAAAACTCTCGTTGGCTGCAGAAGCAGGCCCTCCAGTACGTGCCTAATGTTTTAAGATAATAAGCAATGAAAATCATGCTGGATTTGTTTCTCGGCTATCACAAGTATGGAGCCAAATTCGGCTCTCAGTAGCACCTACAACCCACCCCCATTGACATCTGAGAACAGAATGTGGCCCATGGAATGCAGAGAAAAATAATCTCATTTTGATCTGGAAAAACTGGGCTAGTTTCACAGAAGGGTGGTGGACTGAAAAATTAATTTGAACTGTAGGGACAGGGATTCTACGCCGCCCCACCCCTATTCCCCTGCAAAGGTCTTCTGGACACTCAACCTGGGAGACATCCATTCTTGTGCCAGTCATTAGCCTCACATCTAAACTTCATTGATCAAGATAACTGTTTGCTAAAAAACAAAGCTCCCACAATTTAATCCTGACTGATCTAAATTAAATTTCCACAAGCTTAACATTGCCCTGTGCAAAACCAAAGCTTAACATTCACTTGCCTAACTCTCTAGCAAAGTTCACTGGAGATCATTTATTTTCTCTCCTCTTCCCAGCTCTATATGTACATTCTTTCCCCTTTCCAGTCAAGCAATGTATATTTTTAGTGGGTACTTCAGCTTATAGTTTCAATGCTTGTATAGTCCCCAAATATTCACTCCAGTTCTTTATTCACACTTGCTCACCGGTATTTATTCCTTTTATTCTAATCTCTCTGCTTGTAGGCAATTGGCAATGTATTCAAGGAATTCTATTTTACTGGACAGGTTTTGTAGCACCTATGATGCATGTAAAATACTTCACTTTTAACATTTCTAAATCTGAGGCATTTTCTATGGCTTGGTAAGCACACTTTGAATGATTCATGGGGAGGGATTGGAGTTTTTTGTGAGGGGAGGGTTTATAGCAGTGGTTCTCAAACTTTTGTACTGGTGACCCCTTTCACATAGCTAGCCTCTGAGTGCAACCCCACCTTATAAATTAAAAACACTTTTTTTATATATTTAACACCATTATAAATGTTGGATGCAAAACAGGGTTTGAGGTGGAGGCTGACAGCTTGCAACCCCCCATGTAATAACCTTGTGACCCCCTGCAGGGTCCCAACCCCCAGTTTGAGAACCCCTGGTTTACAGGCTGAATCTGGCCCCAACACTAAGTCTAATGTCTCAACCACAGGTATTTGACAAAGCTCACATTTTCAATGAAAAGCTGCCACAGCCCTATTATGTCATATATGCTACTGCTCCTATCCCCCGCCTCATCATCATCATCATCATTCCCATAGCCGCATTGGTCATTGGGGCGCCATCGTTGATAAGCAATCAACAAATTGTCTCCACCCCTGACGATTGTGTGTCAGTGCTTGAGTCTTCGTGAAGTCCATACCTGTCCATTCTTTTATGTTATCAATCCATCTCTTCTTCTGTCTACCTCTTCTTCTCTTCCCCTGTACTGTACCTTGGAGGATGATCTTGGATAAGCCAGATGATCTTGTTATATGGCCATACCTCTTCAGCTTGAGCTTCTTCATGGTCATCAGGAGGTCTTCATATGACCCAGCATGTTGGGTGATGATGTTGCGGACCTCTTCATTGGTGATGTAGTCAAAGTAGGAGATGCCCAGGATTTTACAGAAGTATCTCATCTCTACTACCTGTATTTTCATTCAAGTTCTGCCATAAGGGTCCATGTCTCGCACGCATACAGAAAAATGGAGATGACCAGTGCATGCAGCAGTTTCAGTTTGGATTCCAGGGAGATGTTCTTATTCCTCAAAATTGGCTTTACCACTGTTGCTGTTATTTGCGTAGTTCTTGCCAGAATTCCTGCCTTTGATCCTTCATCAGTGAGGATTGCCCCCAAATACTTGAACTGTTTCACTGTCTCCAACTCTTGTCCACTGACAGTGATATGTGAGCTGATCCAGTCACATTTGTTTGTCATCAGCATACCGTATTTTGTGGAGGTTTCATCCAATCATTTTACAAGGTTAGTAAGTTCACCTTCACTATCTGCCAAGCCATCAATGTCATCAGCAAACCAAAGATTTGAGATTGTTCCCCCCCCCCCCCCCCGCAGTGCTGACTGTGCATATGTGATCTTCTTCTAGGGCATCAATCATTATAAGCTCCAAGTAGATATTGAACAGTGTGGGTGAGAGAAGGCAGTCTTGCCGGATTCCAATGGTGGTGCGAAACCACTCTCCTATTGTGCCATTGACGAGAACTGCACTGCTGGCCTTGGCATACAGTTGTTAAAGGTAAGAATAAGCTTACGACCAACATTGCATTTCTTCAGGTTGCCCAGAGAGCTTCGTGCCATACTCTGTCAAACGCCTTCTTGAAGTCGACAAAGACGTGGTAGACATCCTGCTGGTGTTGTAAGTACTTCTCACATAGAACACAAAGATTGAAAATCTGTTCTGTAGTACTTCTTCCAGCATGAAAGCCAGCCTGTTCTTCAGCGATGATATTCTCCACTTGTGGCTTCAATCTATTCAATATGACTTTCAACATCCCTTTGCTGGGATGGCTAAATGAGCTTATTGTCACAATTTTGACACAATTGCAGGTTGCTATTCTTTGTCAGAGTGATTATTAGTGACTGTGTCCAGGTGGAGGGCCACTCACCGGTCTGACAGATCTTGTTGCAGATCTTAGTGAGTACATCTATTACTATTTCTCCTCCGAAGTTCATCTGGAATGTTGTTAATACCTGTAGCCTTTCCGTTCTTGGGTGATTTCACAGCTGTCTCCACTTCTTCCTGCAGTATTGGAAAGTCATCCTCCTCTGTTGAATCTGGGCTGTCTAGGACACTAGAATCTCCATTTGTCTGGTGGTTGTATAGATCAAAGCAGTAATTTGTCCACCTATTAATGATCTCCTTTTCTTCTGTAAGGCTGTTCTCTTCTTTGCATTAGCTTTGGTCCATCTTTCCTTCATCAGATCTTTTACAATTTGGAAGGCTCGTTTGATATTTTTATTATTGATACACTCTTCAATTTTAGAGCATTGTTTTTCGATCCAAATCTCCTGGGCCCCCACCTATCCCCTCCCAATTCAGTGAATTCTGAAACAGTGTTAAAAAAATTACATAAAATAAAAAGCATCAGCCCTGTCTAGAACCTTTTTCAATGCAAGCCCAGCAATCTAAGTCAGACCTATGGATGCAAAGATACTGGATCCATCCATTTCCTCTTCCAGGTAAAATCATTTTATATAAATTCATACACTATTCATAAACATGATTCTCAGTTACTCTATCTAGTGGTTAGGGCAAGGACTGGGGTTAAGGCCCTTGTGCTCCTTTACACCCAAAGGCCTCTGTATTCTGGGCCATGCAGGAGCCTACTTGGCTCCTAGTAGGAGTTAGAGCAGCCCCTATGGGCCCTGGGAAGCAAAGATTAACTATAGTGCAGAGCATTCTGGACACACCTCTTACCCCAAAGGCCGGGAGAAGGACTGGTGTAGAGCCCTTACAACAGCTCCACACAGCCCTAGGAGACCCCTGTCTCAGGAAATTTTCACAAGGGGTCATTTCCATCTACTTTAAGGCCCTTTTACCCTGCCAGATCAGCATAAAAGGCCTATTGTAAGTGGAAAAAATCAGTCCCCAGAAGCTTATGCACACCATACAGTAGCATATACCATATTATATGCTTATGCACACTGTACCAGGCAGTCTATATTTAGGGTATTATTGCATTACTTTAGATGTCATTCTTGATCATTATCACCAAGCACATTGCTTCCACTTGCACACAAAATAAAAACTACACTAACCTTTAGCCATAGCATTAAGGAATCGGTCATATATTTTTCCCTTAACAACCCGAGTACATGTAGAGAAGGAAACAAAAAAATTAAAAATATTAGCTGTTGCCTTTTGACTTGACTGCTAAAACAATAAAGCAGCATCATAAACTGAATCATGGAAGTCTGCAGTTTTCATTGCTCCCTTTGCTGGTATTACTTCATAGATATTGGAGCCCTTAGGGATACTGGAATATGAATAAAGATTTTGTTTTAAATCAGCCGTTTTTTCTTGGTTCTGTTTCTAAAAATAATGCAGTTTGCAAAAAACAGAAGGTTTGGTTTATAACACAAACAAAATTGTTACATTCTGAATGGGTTGTAAGTACCTGATTCTTTGCCTTTTTACTCATCCCTGCTTAAAAAAAAAAAAAAAAAATCTGCAAATCCATTTGCTAACCAGCTGCACCTCTGTACTGAACAGATAACAACCTGTGCAAGCCAGGCTTTGCTGTGAATCGGTGCTGATAGGCCTGAATCTCATAGCTTTTTTTAAATGCTAATGACAAGAAACATTTCCTAAGCCAAAACGCTCTTGTAGATCTGTCTACTTCTATTATGACTGATATTTGCTTGTAAGTACATAGAACACTTGTTCACTGTGCCTTATCTGCTATGGTGCAGCATGCTGACCTACATACCATCCAGCACAATATGATGCACAAACATCTTCTATATAATTTTTCATTTTCGACTTAAAAACAGTAGAGGCAAAATAGGATTGCCGCAAATCTAACAAAGAGATGGCATTATTTCCAAATAAAAATGTGCATTTTTCCAAAGAATTTATTTGTCTAGCAGCATGAAGTTCATACATAGCAATGCTTAAAAAGAGTGTTGAATTGCGATTAGGAAGGAAGGACTTAGGAAGAAGAACAAACCACATCTTTTCTACTTACATAGAATAATTAAGCTAACTTATTTCTCATCACAATTAAAAGTTCAGCCTTTATGAACCATGTTTTCGCAATGTCACTAAATGCTGCTGATATAAGAATGCTGAAGTAAGTTTGATAATAACAATAAAGAATGAAGGCTAGAAAAGGATACAGTAGCTAAGGGAACTGAAATGATAGTCTATTACCTGCCATTGTCAAGCAGCACAGAACTACAGTATTTATGATTTTTGGGTGGTGTGTGCTATGTTGAATAAACCTAACCTTCATGGTGATATTTGTCTACTGAATTAAATAATTATGACATCTGATTTTATTGTAAATAAATACAGGTCTACCCATTGCACCTACATTTTTCATACTAAGTAACAGAAATATAGCTGAAAATATATCTCAATCTTGTGAGGAAAATGTACTTAAAGAGCTAAATTTTAAGAGCAAAATGAATAATCTTATGAAACAGAAAGTCCTCATCAACTGTGAACATTCCTAACCAGTACGTACATGTAAATTACTTGGCAAATCTTGAAAAACTGTCCTGTTAACTAATAGATAAAGAGAATACTTTGTATTGGCTATAGCCATTATTTAAAAAAATGTATAACTAAACATGATTCCTGCATACTAAAACAAGCTAAAATTGTCTTAGCTGTAATACCTGTTTTACAACAATGTGCTTGTGTACATATTGAATTGAGCTGTATTTATTGCAATGTTATTACCTGAAAATGAAAAATACACTATACAAATTATAGGGAAAATGAACTTCTAATTCTACTGTAAGTTTAAATGAACTACGCAGTCTATATTTAATACATATTAATTTTTTTTTAAAAAGAAGAGTTTTTATACCCACCAGGCTCTGGAATATTTTCCTGTTACAGTGAGTTAGGTCCACAGCCAATCCTCAAAGTAGTCAATGGGAGTGTTACCACTGGCTGCATTAGCCCGGTAGCCACAAAAAGGATTATGTATTATTGTGCTCTGACTCATCACTATATTTTTGAACCAAGAACTTGGTAAGGCACTGTTAACATGTTCAATAACCTTTATTGACTGGGGTGGGGAGTGTTTGGTTTGGGTTGGGTTTTTTATATTCTAACAGCTTCACTCTACTTGAAGCTTTTGGACTTCTCGGTTTTGTCTGGAATGTTTATAATTCAAAGGGCGCTTTTTTGTGTGCATTTGTAAGGCCCATTCCCTCAACTCAGTGATAGATTTCTACTAACAAGACATACAGTGTTTTGATTCCCATTCATTCTACATCATTAATGGCAATAGATATCCACAGGTATCTCTAAGTCTAACTTATTAATGACTTGTACTGATGTGATTTCCCAAAAAAACTTATTATTAGCACACTTTCTGCAATTACACTGCAGACAAAGTTTAACCATTGGATAAATTGCTCTGAATAGATTTAGCAACATGGGAAAGATGCATTTACCATTCAGATATCAGAAAGGTATTTCTAATTTCCCTTGTTATTTCCTAATATTTGTCAGACCAACATTGGTCTAGAGCAGGGGTTCTCAAACTTCATTGCACCGTGACCCCCTTCTGACAACAAAAACTACTACATGATCCCAGGATGGGGAAGTGAAGCCTGAACCCACCCAAGCTCCGTCACCCAGGAGTTGCAAAGCCAAAGCCCAGGGACTTCAGCCCTAGGCAAGGGGCGTATAACCTGAGCCCTGTTGCCCAGGGCTAAACTCCTCAGGGCGGTGGGGCTCAGACTTCGGTCCTGGGCTCCCGCAAGTCTAAGCCAGCCCTGGTGACCCCATTAAAATGAGGTTGCGACCTACTTTGAGGTCCCGACCCACAGTTTGAGAACTGCTGGTCTAGAGAGCCTGCAGCTCTCCCTCAATTCAGTCACCCTTAGGCATGCACACATTGCTATTCATCTCAATAAGGCCACTGTCACGAGTAAGAACTACTCACAAAAGACCAAGATCCTTGCTAGTATTCTAGCACTTAAGACCCAAAAATCGGGACTGTCCCTATAAAATTGGGACATCTGGTCACAATAGAGTAAGGGCTTTATTGTGCTAGACTGTGCAGATTGTGTGAAGAGCTTGCAAGCAGTCTTCCTCCCATACCATTCACTGATATCACTGTGTAGGGGGCCAATAACAAACCTAATCCTTCTATTCATGTAGAGCAGGGGCAGTCAATTATTTTTTGTCAAGGTCCAGATTTCTTGGTCAAGGTATGGTCAAAGTCTGGACTCCAGAGAAAAATTTTTCACACCACAAGTGTCCCTGTTCAATGAACGCATACAATGCTGTGTAACATACCGAGGGCCTATTTCAGTAGGAGTCAGTAGGTAGACTACAGGCCAAATCCGGACTGCCAGAGTGTTTTGACCAGACCACGAAACTCTGGGGGCCATGGGCAGTTACTGTGGGAGAGCTCATGCGGGAGTGACTGATGCCTCCCTAAATGGAGCGCCAACCCTGCAGGGGCTGACAGCAGGAGCCAAACAGATGCCTGGGGCTGACTCATAACTGGGGGGCAGGTGTTCCCCCACTCTCCCTAAATTGAGCCCTGCCAGGCATGCCAGGGTGCACCGGGGCTTGGGGCTTCAGCTGAAACCCCAAGCTGAAGCCCCAAGCCCTGGCATGCCCAAGAGGGACTGAAGCCATAAGCCCTGGCATTCCAGGTGGGGCTGACACTCCGAGTCCCGGTGCAAGTCCTGGTGGAGTCCCAGCACGCCTCAGGTGAGGCAGAAGCCCCAAGTCCCGGCGCGCCTCCCACTCATGCTGGGACTTGGGGCTTCAGGCGCACCAGGACTCGGGGCTTCAGCCCAGGGGGGAGGGAGCCTTCAGTCTTGGTGCACCCCCTGCAGGGCTGAAGCCCCAAGTTCTGGCACAAGTCCTGGCGGGACTGAAGCTGCGAGTTCAATTTATCCCTAATCCCTCGGAAAGAAAATGAAAGTATGGTTAGGGTTCCTATCCTTTTGACCAGATGTATGCATAACTCAAAGCCATTCTCTATTTTAATAAAAGAAAATGAGGTAATACTACAAAAATAACTTCCTTTGATCCTAGAAGCGCTTTCATTACAAGGTTCGCAAGCCGGGGAATGAAAAACTTTTAAATAAAAAATTAATGCAAAAAAGCAAGGCTGGAAGATAGATAGATTTAAGAAATATTGTCTTTTTCTACTCAGAACTTTTGCTAGAAATATTTTTTGGGAAAAAATATTGATACCCCTTTCAACTCATTCCAGGCACAATTTTACAGGTAGGCTCTGCGACTCATTAAATTTAGCTTTGAAGATGCACCATAGCATACAGTATTACAGTTATCATATGCTCTAAAACCCCGTTTGAAAACTAGTTCAGTAAATTTTATTAATGATCTGAAAGTGGAGGTAAATTTACAGACAATGCTTAATTGGGAGAATTGCTAACTCAGAGAAATACAAAGAGACTAAAGAGGATGGGCAGAAAATAATAGAATGAGGTTTAATTTGGAAAAAAAATTAAGCTAGGACTTCTGAGCAAAAATTATATGACACTTTGCTCCTCAAAGTAGAGACCTGCTCTTCTGATATGTCTCTAAAGCACTATTCTCACACACATAGCTCTATACAAATAATAAGGGCCTGATCTGATGCCTTTTGAAGTCAGTCAAAAGATTCCTCTGCACCTCAGTAGGTATTGGATCAAGCCCTAAATAATAAATACAGTTTTCCTGGAATGCAATACAGTAGAACCTCAGAGTTACGAACACGAGAGTTGCGAACTGACCAGTCAACGGAAATATGCAATCAGGCAGCAGCAGAGACAACAACAACAACAACAAAAACAAATACAGTACAGTACTATGTTAAACATAAACTACCAAAACAATAAAGGGAAAGTTTTAAAAAAAAGATTTGACAAGGTAAGGAAATTGTTTCTGTGCTTGTTGCATTTAAATTAGAATGGTTAAAAGCAGCATTTTTCTTCTGCATACTAAAGTTTCAAAACTGTATTTAGTCACTGTTCAGTTGTAAACTTTTGAAAGAACCACCATAACGTTTTGTTCAGAGTTACGAACATTTCAGAATTATGTACAACCTCTGTTCCCAAGGTGCTAGTAACTCTGAGTTTCTATTGTAATTCTAAAAGAAACCTGGGGGGTGAGAGAAGACAGCAGATTAGACATGATTTTGCAATGTGATTTGCATTTGATAGGACAAAAGGGCCCATACAGATTTGGGCTCCATAGAAAGAAGCATCCTTTCATGGAGAAAGGAGATAACAGCCCCTCTCTGCACAGCTATATATGACCACACCTGGAATATTGTGTTCAGAAAGATATTGACAAATTTGAGGAGGGGGGTTAGAAAAGGCCAGCAAATGGTTGTAGTGATGGAAAAATTACATTATAAGGGAAAGTTAAACGAATTAAATATGACATATACATCTAGTTTGGTCAAGTGAAAAGTAAATGGGGAAAAGATAACAATGTATAAATATTTGAAAGGTATCAACTCCAAGAAATTAAAGGAACTATTTTGGATGTTACAAGTGTGTGTAACTAAGAGCAAAGGGATGAAATTAAAATGAATATTATTTAAGAAGAATCTAAGTTGAATACAGGGGGAAATTCTTGACAGGGAGATCTATTAGTCTATTAATAGGGAAGTAGTGGAACCCGCATCGTTTGTGACATTTAAAATTAGACTGGCCACAGCTCTAGAAAATGTATTATAGAGAATGATCAGACACTGGCATGGAGAGGGTGGGGTGAATCAGATCAGATCTTTATGCCTGTGATAGGGGGCATGGAGGACTGGGTGAGCTAGCAATTAGCACACCTGTCCTCCAGCCCCTTGGCTTTCTGTCAGGAGGGGAGTAAGGATGTCTGGTTCCTGCTCCTAGGCCACAAGTGTTCTGGTCTCAACCCACATCTGGGCCTTTGCCCTTAAGTGGGGTGTGGTAGGGAGACCCAGACCTAACCACTTTATCAGATCCCAGCCCAAGTCCCTGTGGAAAGTATTATGAGCAAGGTCCTCTCTGCAGGGACTGTAGGTTACTTCCTATCTATGTGATCCTTCATTTTGGAGCATGGCCCTTACAGTCCAAACACTCAATAGTTTAACAAAAAAGTCCAAATAAGCAGGTCCCTGCCAGACCTGCTAGCTCTCGAAGGTGATAGTGGTCAGAGAAGGCACTGCCTGGGGGCCTTACTCACCTGTGGAACACTCTCAGGCTCAAACTTCTGCCTGGCTTCCTAGAGAAGGATTCATCTCTCCTGCAGCCTGTCCATCACCCTTTGCTTTGGCTTCTAACCTCCTTTGAACCTGGTCCTCCAGTCAGAGCACGCTCAGTGGACCTGCAGGGGTGGCACCCTTTAACCACTTTTGGCCCAGCATAGGGTTTGTATACTCCATCACAGTGCCATGCAATTAATTAGTTACCACATCTTATGCAGAGGGGGTAATTCTGCAAGACACTGAGCACCTGCTGGGAAGTGGCAAACACTCTCCACTCCCACTAAAGTCAAGCCCAAGCCCAAGATGAGTTCTGAATGCAAAAAATGGAAATCCAGATTGTACAAAGGTGCCATCTGAAGGGCAGATTCTGCCATCGTTCCCTAGTCTGCACTGCCAATAAAATCATTGAGAGTTTTTCTTTAAAATCAATGTAAGGATATGTCTCTGTGTACAAAAGTATCCAAATATAAAAAGGCACAGTGAGTGTAAAAGAATATGTTTTGAAAGCCAGCGAGCGTTGCCTTATTAATCACAATGCAAGGGCTCTCTGTTCTACATTGTAAGATGAAGACATTTGCCCAGCTATAAGATAACGGTTCTACAATATCTCACAGTATCCCTTTATCTTATCGGGGGAGGGATAGCTCAGTGGTTTGAGTATTGGCCTGCTAAACCCAGGGTTGTGAGTTCAATCCTTGAAAAGGCCATTTAGGGATCCCGGGCAAAAATCTGTCTGGGGATTAGTCCTGCTTTGAGCAGGGGGTTGGCCTAGATGACCTCCTGAGGTCCCTTCTAACCCTCATATTCTATAACTTTACATACAGTCCAACAAAATAATGTTCAACGGATCTTCTTTTCCCCAGAAAAAGATGTCAAGAAAAAGTATCCCAAATGCTTCCCCTTGTCTTTTCAGAAATATTTTTCTAGACAAGAGAACTTTGTCCTGCTGGGGGAATTACTGCATAAGAACTAGCACGAAAGAACCTGCCACCAGATTAAAAAATCAGACCATGACATGGATCACACTGGAGCACAGTAGTCCAAAGAGTTTGAAACAAAATCAGCTTTTGGTCAGTCTGAACAAAGCTGTGTTCTGATTTAGGGCCAAATTTCAAGACTGTCCTGATGCATCATTGTAACAATGTGGGAGATTGTTGCATAAGTAAAACTTATTAAAGACTGCGGGATTTGAACCATAGTATAGAGGTCAGGAAGATATTCCATTTACGATCATCATTTAGATACTATGGTAATAAGTGGCTTTGAAATTAGATAGATAGATGTACATACAATATTTTTAATATATCACACAATGTATTGTACTGAAGTATTTCTCTATACATTTGATAATTTAATAACTGTACTATATTATGGAAGCAAGTCCATTCCATATTGATTGCTATGCCTAATAGAATATAATGGGTCAGATAATTTCCTTTGCATGAACACAGGATGACAACCTGATGGATCTGCATCAGAGTAAAATAAGTGGAGAAGTGCTGCCTCTGCATCCTCATCTTCCATTTCCCCAGCGCTGCAGTAACTTCCATAGGCTGTGTGTGAAAAGGGAGCAACGCTGGGAAAATGGCCTCTTTCCACACCTCTTTCCACCATGCAACAATCAGAGAGTAAGGGAAATGAATCAGGCTCCCCTTCCACACTCTGAACAAGATATCTGGGGCCAGAAGTCATCAGGCAAGCTCATAGCAATCTGGCTCCTGAAGGTTCTGGAGTGGGTTGGAGCTGCCCAGGGAACAGTACAGAGGTGATGGCATTCAACACTGACAGCCCTAACCTGTGGCAGATTTCCCAAGATCCTCGGGGTGTTTGGGCTTAAATCCCTACCGTTTTCACAGAACCAAAATGACTCATGGGAATGATGATGAGGAAATTCCATGGGGGAAAACTTGAGGATTTGCTCAGGCCCTCCCCCTTCCCCACTAGAATAGCCCATTTATGGAATTCAGTGGCATACTATATAGAACAATAAAAAGACCCATTAAAATATAAATTAGTTATTTGACTTCTCTGCAAGAAATTGATATGTGGGAGCCAAGAAGGGAACCTAAACTGGTTAACTGAAGCAATAGCAACAGGGCAGTCAAAAACGAGCATGTAAATACATTATTAATTATTTATTAATACTATTAATAATGTTTAGTAGTAATATTGCAGCAGCTCCTAGCAATCCCAGTAATAGATTAGGACCCCATTGTGCAAGATACTGTACAAACAGATAACAAAAAGACAATCCCGTCCTGGCAATATTACAATCTGAGCAGGTTTCAACCTGGACTTTTTCACCTGTGTGTTTTCATACCTTTCCTTTGATCAGTAAAGACACTGTAAAGGTCGTTTTAGAAAAGTAAAGACAATTACGGTTTGCCAGATTATTCTTCTGGTTCAGCGAATGCTATTAGCATATTTTATTTTAGATCACCAGTTTTATAGTTAATTATATAACTGTAAAATTCACATTAGCATATTATTAGTATCACGTCAATACTGCCCCGTCAGTATTTGCAAAGTATGTAAAACATGTAACTGAGCCTTTAACCATATGGAACTAGAGCAAGTTTCTAAATTTATGAATAAGGTTTTCTCTTAAATGCATTTCCTGGGAGTGCACAGGAGCCATCCTTTCATGGGCAGATGTTTACTCCTCCTCTCAGTCCGTACACTTAATTTAACTCTTCTCTCCAACCCCATTATGCAGGTGACAGGCACGGCAGCGTTTTGTGGGTGCATAAATGAGGCTTAGAGCATGGAAATTATTCACCCATACAGAGCAAATGTGGGAGTTTTCACTTATACAAAGTGTGTATCATTTCCCAGGAACAAATCCTGCTTCTCTATGATTGAGAACAGAACCCTGGAGAAAGAACAGGTTCAGATCCTCTGACAAAAGGGAGACATGATCTGCAGGGAGGAAAAAGGCTGCAAAGAACTCACAGACATACCTCCTGTTGAGAGCCCTGCTTCCTAGTGCAGCAACACACAGAAGAGATTTGAGGACAGGGCAGTGGGGGGTTGGGCCATAGGTTCTGCCATTACTATCTGATCTTCCAGTCCTTCCACCACTGCAATGAGAGACATGAGGCCTGAAATAGCCTCCATGAAGGGATTCACTCGCCACTTCACAGTCTTGTGGGGAGAATTCTTATCCCTTGTCCTCATGGATTGCCCCAGCACACCACTACTCAAGCTAGGCACAAGGGTGTGGCTTTGGAGTTTAAAATCTACGTTTGTCAAGTGGAAGCACCATGATAAAGGAAATTATTTAAAAATGCCATTTAAGGGCTCACTACTGATATAAATAGGGATATAAAACCTGAACTTAAGCTCCCAGAGAGTTTTATCACCAGCACAGCACAAACTTTATATTATCCAAAGTATTAAATAAGAATTCTGTTTCTATCAAATGTGCACAGCCCAGTAGCTGGCACCACAGAATATGCTGGGCAGAACTTTAGCCTTTTATATCTGTGACCTCACTGATGCACCAGACTTTTTGGCTTTATTAGGAAATCTTTTGTTTCGACGTGCGATTTGGAGCTGGTTACTGTGAAAAGAAAGGTTTACGAAGGAAAGAATTGGATCAAAGCAACCCATATAAATTCACAGACACAAGTTTACATTTACCAGGAAACAAAAGAATACACAGTGAAACCAGCGAGTCCCTTTGGTTACACACTCATCTGTGCAAACACTGTAAATTTGGGCTCTACCATGCTAACAGGAGGCATTAACTGTGCAGAAGAAATTCTATGATGCATTCTAATGATGTCAGAAACAGAGGCTGTGGTTACCTCGGAACCTAATTTTCCTTTTGAATAATGCAGGGTTTCCGTTTTCTTATTTTTTTTAATGATTCTAAAGCACTTTTGAATAAAAATGTAGTTGACTGAAAATTTTGATTGCTATTTTTATTTGCATAGGCACCAACAGAAGGCTAGGCACTTTACAGCCAGCTATGAAGACATGCTTCCTGCCCTGCAGGCCTTACAGCTTAAAAAGACAATGCACCACTGAGAGAAGGGGAAAGGAGCCCAGCACAAGGCAAAGCTATGGAATGATGGAAATAAGCACATGTGTCTTTTTCAGTAAGTTGGAGAAGTTGAGCTGGCTGACATTAGTACAATGCGGTCAGGCAGCCCAGATTTCAGAGCCTTAGTTAATACTGAAGACTGATGCTTTTCTATTTTGATTTGGGTTTTTTTAGCTTTTGTCCCTTACTCTAAATATTCCTTAAATGAAAAAAGGGGGGATAGTTTTATTTATTCATCTTCTTTCTTCCCTGTTCCTCACACACCTCCAGCACTTTTTGCAATTTACTCATTCCCATGCCCTCCTTCTTACAATCACACAGCTGAATAATTACTACAATGGGACAGTAATTCCACTTTCTTAATTTCAGGTCAGTTTAGAAATGAACACAGCATAACAGTGTAGCACATCCCATTCCTCTCTTTCATCAAGGCATCCCAAAAATGTCCTACTACCCATGTGATGGGGAAAGAGGTAGATAGCTGTCTAGAGAAGAAAATTTCTTTCTGTCATCTGTTTCCACAGGGATCCAATGTTAACTCTTTTCCAATGAGCTTCTAACATGAGAAGGCCACAGCACCACCATTGTGCAGCTCTCTCTTCACACTGGAACTGTCAGCTATAGTCAAAGCATCCATGTATCATATCTCCAGTGGAAAAAAGTACACAGATGTATAGTTTGCATTTGTGTACCGTAGGGGCACCCTTGAATCATGTGAAAATATGTCAGTCAAGACATCTGGTCAGCTGTCCTAATCCATATTGGGGTTTTTAGACTACTGTTATGCCCCAATATGCTTTGAACATTGCCAATATGCTTTCTCTGCCGCAGCAGCAGTGTGTCCCCTTTGGTTTCACAGCCCATCCCCAGCATTGTTTTTTATAGTGTCACGTACTGAGAAAACCACACACTGTAGCTCGTGTGTCTGGCTAATGAAACTGGTAGGACAAACCTTGTGCGATTAGAAGCAGGGACGGATTGGCTTAGGTCTAGTTCATCTTACGGACTGCAAAAAGAATTAGCTGTCACTTGTGCCATGCAGCAGATGGACAGTTTGCATCCGATTTACATTCAGGCGCCAAAGCCTTTAGAAGCTTTGGCAATCCACTTGCCATCAGGCAGCAGACGTTGATGTCCTGCAGATGGTTACAGCAGCCATCTTGCATTTGCGTTGTGTGGCACTGTTGCGCCTCCTCTCTGCACTCAGTATTCTGCCGGTCCTTATCCAGTGCCTTTGGAATTATTGCAACACAATGGCACAGAAAAGTGCTATATCCACCCAGGCTTGGTCATGTCCCAGGCACACTTGTACATTTATTTAAATACAAAGCTCTGCTGGGGGGGGTTTATGTTTGCACCCACATTAAAAAGCCTAACGGTGCCTATCACAAGCTGTCCCCACTCCCCCTCCACAGAGTTATGCTTTATTTCACATTCCCTACCTAGAACCCTGACAAATCTGCCTCCTCCACTCCCCCAAACCATAATACCATCATTTCTGAATAATCGCTGATCCCCTTTCTGTATGAATTTAGCTCACCAGTGCAGCTTTGCCTGACTTTGGTTCAACCCGTACTTGGTAATGAGACAGAACAAAGAGTTTTTTTCCTGGTGGTCAGGCTAATCTTGCTCCATGAATAGCCCAGAGTAATCTGTCAGCAGTGGAAAGCTGTGGCTGGAGGTCTTCCAAAATCAGTTCTTTCACATTTGGTAGGAGCAGTTAGGAATTCTGACTGGCACTATCAGTCAGAAGTCATGTCATTGCTCTACAGAATGGACTGCAGTTGTCCCCACTAGGTAGGATCAGCCCAGAATATTCAACCATGCTTTTCCGTCCTGGAGTATTATTGGGAATTCAGCAAAAGTATCTGATAAAGCTTTAAAAAAAAACAACATAGCAGAGGCCAGCTCAATAATGCATGATTTCCAGTCACTTTAAAGTAATGGATAATATTTGGTGGAGAACTATATATATATATTGTCCATTGATGCACACTGGTTACAGCCAGCAAATGAGTAAAAAAAATAAACAGTTAATTAGGGCTTTTTGAATCATTGTTATATATGCCGTACATCATTTGCAGGTGCTACAAAAGTGAAAAATAACCATTATAATTACTAGTATTCAAAGATTCATATTTTCCCCCATGTAATTGATTTAGGATTATCAGTTTTCTTGTTGTTATACAAAAGCCTTGTCAAGGTGTTTCACACGTGTTTGGCTCATGCGTCTTCCAAAAACAAGTCAAAACACCGTTGTGTTTTACACGGTGCAGTTAAAGCACTGAAAAATAGGCCAAGTTTTACCTGGATCTTTATCTTGGTTAAATTATCTTACATATGTTTTAATTTTTTTGTTCATTCTTTCTTTATCTTCCTCTCCCTCTCTCTCTTTTTGTTAAAATACATCTGTGTTTGTTGACTGCCCCAGATTATATCTAAGTGAGGAGTGGGAGTACTTGCACCTGGTACAGTATATGTAGCTTAACAATACATATCATTACATTATTTACAGCTCATTTTATGTTATTCAATAGTAAACTGCACATTAACCCTTTGAGAACCTGCATGAAACTGTTCGACAAGGCAGAAGAGATCTGTGTTTTTCATGATTGTAAGAGTACATCTATAATTGTATTCATAAACATGGAAGTGTGTTCATTACAACAGGGATCACCACCAGAGCCAGCTAATTCCTCTCTCAGGAAATCTGTTTCATAATGATATTCCTTACTACACCACACTTGTACTTCTGCTGATAACACAGGTTATAAAAGGGACTCAGTGCTGGAGTCAATTAATGTACTGGCTTTTTAACCTCCTTTATTGGAGTACATTCGGCACCAAAGGGACCTAATGTTGTGCTGCTGGCAGTAGAAGGACCCAAGTGATGCAATTTCCTGCAGCCTCAGCCTTGTCTTTAGTTCACAGAAATACACATCATAATCTGACCTCATTAGTCACTGACTCAGCAGCCTCAATTCGGTGACAATATACAGTAGAGTTAAGAGTAAGGACAGAAGAACTGACTCTTTATATCCCTGCCAAAAGAGGGAATACTATCTCCAGCCTAAGGACTGATCTACTGGAGCCTGAAGTATACCTTTCAAATTCCTATATATATCGTCACCACGTTCTAAATGATACCAGGAACATGGTGATTGATGCCAGAACAGGGGCAATATGAATAAAATGCCATGCAAAAGATTTCCAAATACTTTAGCAATAATTTGAGTGGTCACAACATACAGAAGAAATCATCCTGTTTCTGATGCATAAACTGATCTTTCCTCTCTCTGATCATTTTTGTCACACGTGGGTCACATATCTGTCCTAGACCAAAACATTGCATATGCCGCACAATGTAGAAATAATCCTTAATGTATGGCAAGGAAAGAAATAGGAAAGGAATCCTGCACTATGTTGCTGCTTTCCTAACCTTTAAATACTCACCAATATCTCTGTTGCTGAATTAATCAGTCGCAAGATTATCAGCAATTTACTTGCATTTTGTTGGTAATTAGCTTGATAAATTAGCATCTGCAATATAAAACTTGACATCTTATTGTTCCCTCAGTTTTATGGTACTTCTGAAAAACTGTAGCTTACTTTAAAAATGATCATTTCTGTTACAATAAAAACAGATACAAAAACCAAAGTTTGACAAGCCTGGTAACAGACAGAAACAAGCTCCATTTACATCCACTGGGCAAAATATCAAAGATTAGTAGTTCATAATGCAAACTTCAAAAGTGTGTTTTAAAAAACAAAATTTGAATCCTTTCTCTGTGGGCAGCTGCTTCTGGTGAGTAAAATATATGCTCAATTAATTCATTTTCTGTGTTTTCTGTGGAAAGGCTGGCAAGCAGACTGAAATATGGAGGAAAGCAGAACTGATAGGGAGTATATTTATTTATTTCAGTGGTTCCCTCTGCACTAGCTGGATTTTTGAATACAAGGTAAGAAGTTAACCCTATTGTCATCAAATGTCCTCTTTCTGCTCAAGGCCAAATATTTATGCAGGATGCTAAGGATCTTTTACATTTTAGAAGCAATTTTCAAAAGGACTGAAGAAGCATCTTCCTAAATAGCATCCAAAGGCGCACCAGTACGCCAATTTCCTCACTTTCACAATGAATGGAAATGAGGGTAGGTATCTGCCTCTGAAAAAATGCTAAAAATATAGCAATTATCCAGTACAGATGTGGTGTTATAAACTCAAGATTCCCTGGCATTTTGTTTCAGCCATCATTTCCATTGCAGAAGACTGTACTAATAGAACCATCCCTATTAATCTGAATTTGAGATATTTCATACAATGTATATTACCTTTCTGTTGCCTGCAACCTTCTGCCAGGTTTTTTTTTTTTTTTAGGAGGTGCTTTGAGAGGAATATACCATGAGAACAATACACAGCTGCTGCTATATAGAGATATCTAATTGTCAATATTGTGGAATTTCTACAGCTTATTACTTGCATTCAGTCTAATTCTGGGCAAATTGCCAGTCACTTCAGGGACATTCAAGTGAGCCATATTACACGTGGTACGGCATCACAGCTTTAAGATACCCGGCTGTTTTGCCTCTGGCCAGGGAATGTTTGTATCAATGCTACCGAGTGAAGGGGGGGTAACTACAAATAAAATAAAATTTGTATTTTTTCAAGTGGGCTGCATTTCAAGCCCAGATGTTAGTAATGAAAGATTCAATTTAAGGATTTAAATTACAAATAAATAAAGTATGAAACAGATGTGATTTTTAAGGAAGTTCAAATTATCCAGGAAGAAAAATATCTCTGTGCATGACAAAGTAATCGGGATTGTCTTGAGAGTCTGTTGAAAACAATCTGCTGTGCTAGATACACCCTTAGGACAGGATTGGTTTGGAATGGGAAGGACTGGTGGAGCTTGTCATTAAACAAAAATTGTGTTTAATAAAACTTTATAACCGTGATTAATCCTATGAGGCCCTAAAGGAGTTTGCAGTTTCTGATAAACACATTTTCCTTGTTTGCAATGGTAATGATATTTTGAAGTGAAAGGAATCCGAACAAAAAAACTCTAAGGGTAAAAAAAGACTTGTCAGGTACCACCTATGAAGAAATTACCATGTCACAAAGGAAAGACGGGCCACCCATAAGGGAAGCCTTAGATGATATGTTTAAAACATAGAGGTAGTTGCAGGTCTTCCTTTACTGGGGTCTGATCAGTATAGATTTGCCTAAAAGAGGAATGGAAATTATTCAAGGTCATCTAGCATGTGGAGATTAGACTCCCACATCCTAGATTCAGGTGCTCACCTATAAATGTATAAAGGACAGAACCTACAGCAGCAATTTAAAGTAATATGCACACAGACAGCAAGGGATATTGCTCAGCAAGGTGCTTTGCTGACCAGCACAAACGTCCAGGAGTACTGATTTTAAAGGGTCAGACCTTGCAAGGAGAGTTGGTAGGCAGGAGCTGCTGCTGAGAGTGAGGATTGAGGTCCTGATTCAGCAAGGTGCTTAAGCACGTGCCTAACTTTAAGAATTGAAGTCAATGGAAGTAAGTACTTTGCTGAATCTTGGGTCTAACTGCTGTTTGTCATTATAAAAGCAAGTTTCAAATGTGATGTAAGCAATCAATAAATCCATATATCCTGGTTCTTGAATGGCCCCCACCTCAGTAATATCTGAACATCTAACCTGCTTTTTTAAGGGTGAAATGATTCCACAGTGCATAAAAGAGAAGAGAACTTTGGATGCTCCCTCAAAAAAGTATGTGGATGCAATAGTTACAGAGACTGGTGGAAACAATAGCTCCATGTCAGAATAGCTCCAAATATGAAGTCCTGAATAGGGTGGGTGAATATTTTGCTACCTGCCTTCCACCTACATTCTGCTTGATACTCCATATACAATAGTTCAGTTGACTTCCATGTATTATACATACTGCATACTAGTCCTGGATGACTGGTATGGCTTTCCCTTGCCCCAGAAGCTGTCATGTGAACTCTCCATGACTTCCCGGAACTGCCAGCAACCATTTCAGCATGTTTCTGATTGGCACAAAGCAACATTGTCTGTGTGGCATCAAAAGGGAAATGTATTTTTTTTAAAATATGAGAACCTGAAAACTTTCAAGATGTGCTACAACCAAAAAGCCTTTAATGGGCCTTCTCATTTTTTGTAGTTTTTTTAAAGGTCAACTTTTGTTTGAGACTTCTGAGACTGGAGTCCTTTGCCTGCTATGTCTCCATTTGCTGTCACAAGGCACGCTACAGCACGACCCTGTCTATCTCCTTGTTCTTTGTGAAAGCTTTTTCATTTCTTTCAGCATCTACAACTTCTTGCAGTAATTTCATATGGCCTGGATAGTACTGTATACATCCTTACCGTAAATGAAGAAAATAGACAAAAATCTTTGCACTACCATATCATGAGCAACACCCACAGTAAAAGAAAGAAATATAATTTCTGCATTGGCAAAGCGATGGCTTGGATGATCTACTAAGTCTTTGAATTTCTAAGTTCTATGGTCCTAGAAACATACACAGCCCTAAGACTGGGTAAAAAAGACATTTGGGAGTTCAATTTTAAAGTTTCTGGCAATACTATTTCACAGTACAAGATAATCAGCACAAAGAGCAGAGCCACATAATCTTGTCACTAAGTAAAAGGGAAATATACAGGACTCCCAACCTTAGAACGCTGTTTTTTTTCTAGACTGATGGATAAATGAAAGTTGGGGTGATGATGTGTACATGGGTGCATGTGTGTTTTTCTCCTCACTGCACAGGAAGCAAAAGCTTTTGTTTGGGGAACATGGATGTGAGGGCTGGATCCCAAACAGGGCAAAGTGCTATTAACTCATATTCACTTCAGTGGGAATTGAGGGCACCCAGCACCTAGCAGGGCATTCTCTGTATCTTGCACAATTTGGCCCTCTATGCATTGGACAGTTCTGACTGGATGGCACAAGGATGCATAGTTGCCTAAGCTAGATCTGGCACTGTCTGTCCTGTCAAGCTACACTGACTAACTCTTTCACTTTAGTACAAAATTGTAACTACCACTGACAACAAAGACCCTGATTTAGCAAAATACTTAAGCACATGCTTAAGTTCCATTGAAGCCAATGGGACTTAGCCATCTTATGATGGGGTGCACATCCCACACAAGGCTTGAGGGGTTAAATTGGCTAGGCATGCCAATTAACTGCCCAAGCTGCACCTGGAGAAGGAGACAGGGAACAGGCCACGAATTGGAAATGGGCTCAGCTGGGCAAGAACAGGAGGGGCTGTAAGGCAGTAGCCTACAGTCATTCCCTGGAAGGAGGGAGCTTAGGCTGGCAAACCCAGAAAGAGGGGGGAAGACAGATAAGTAGGAAGAAGCCCAGGAAAACAGCAGCAAGGGGTAGGACTGTATAGACCTTGGCTGCTTGTTATAGGGTCCATGGACTGGAACCCAATGTAGAGGGCAGGCCTGGGTTCCCCTACCAGCCACTGGGAGGTGGTGCAAGGCATTGGAGAAGCCAGCTGAACAGCTGGTGTGGAAGGACTTTGATTTACCCAGGCTGAAGAGGAGGGACTTAGTGACCTGGCCAGAGGGCCAAGCCATGAACAGGAAGCTACATCTCTGGGAATGAGAGGGGCTGCAGGGTGAAAGAGATGATGTGTAGATACACCACCAGAAGTCAGTGCCTGGCCAAAGCTAATCTGCATAGCTGCCAAGAGGAGGCGCCATGTGTGGTGAGTACACCCTGTGACATGTGCTTAAAGGTAAACTCACATGTAAGTGCTATGCTACCTTTGTATTCATACTGAGCAGGCAGTGATTTAATTATTTGACCTACTAGCCTTGTGTTAGATGTTCCCTCAGATTCTGTGGTAGCTAACTGAAAAGTCATCTTCCAGTTAAATCAAGGGGGGCGGGGAGTAACTTATAGAGAGGATTCTACATGGACAGTGTCACTCAGAACAGGAAAACAAGTGGGATATTCATTTATCATTATTTATATGCTCCAAACTTGGCAGCTCCGTCATTTTTCTCTCGTTATTATTTGTATTACAGGAACACCTCGAAGCACCAGTCATGCATGAAGACCCCATTGTGTTAGGTGATGTTCAAACATGTAATAAGACAGTCCCTTCCCCAACAAGGCTACAGTCTGCCTTACCTAGTGTCATCCTTCCTTGCCCTCATAGGGAGGATAGTTTGAAAAGATCTATAGGTACAGTTCTGCTAGTTATGGAGGCGTTCAAGCCGGCGTGGCTTCATCCTTGCCCAACAACCACATCACACATCTTAACTTATCATTTTCTGTGGTCTTTTGAGTATAAGTGCACATCTGCAGAAATATTTCTAAAGCTACATGTAAAGTTTAATGTATAGTACATAAACAACAGATGCACAAGTGCATCTTGAGATGAACAAATTCTGTGAGCATATTCATAATTAGAGATTATAACACACTGCAGACTTCAGGAAAGATATTTTCTATGAGGAATTATAGGCATTGATGCATTGCAGAGTGAGGGGGTAGATTTCAATCATGATTCTTTTTGTCCGATTTATAAAGCTACCTAAAGGAGTAGGTAAATTAATTGATAGGTCCCAGGCTATAAAGGTTTAGGCTTCAAAAGGAAGCTTAAAGTTGCTACACGTCTTGCAAGTGGCACACTTCCTGTTGGTTCTCTCAGATACAGGAATATTTCTGTGAGCTGGGTAGAGCATTGTTATACCCATTTTACAGTCGGTTAAACTGAAGCAGACTTGCTTGTAGGATCTTTGTAGAGCTAGGAACAGCTCTCTGCACTCCAGACTCTAACACTCACTATCTTATGACTAGTGCACTGCAGTTAAATTACCTATTCAGGATGCTGCCCTCTGGCATTCCAAGCAGGAAAGAATAAAAAGTGTGATGGTCTGGGGATGGGTGCACTGCTTTCACCACTACTGTACCTGTTCTGTGGGTTAAAAGAGCACTTTGGTTTCCAGGGCTGTCAGTCTGGCAGCTTTCATGAGCACTAAAGCAACTTTTAAAAAATGGAAGCCCTCAATGGAATTATAGTTCTGTAATTCAGTTGCCAGTTATTTATTCTATATTTAATAATCCCTTTCTGTGACACACATTGGAGATATAGGAGATACACTCATAAACTTTTTAAGATAAACCCATTTCTTTCCCAGGAGGTTCCAGTCTGACACAAGCCATTACTGAAGATTGACAGGAAATGTTCTGGTAGCCAAGACATGCTATACGACAGGCAGAAGATATTTAAATGATTTATTTGTGGTGAGGTGTTTGAGGAGCTGCTAGGCCTCTGCAGAAAAGAATTATGGAGATACTGTACCACCAACCTCAGATAGTATTTTGGGGAATAAATTAAATTATAGCACTTTCAGCCTCATCACGAGTCAGAGTTGGATCATTTCTTAAACCCAGCGTTGTTTTTCCACACCTATTAGCCAGATATCATTCTTTTCTAATTAGCAAGGTGAAAAAGCTAAAGGGTTTAAAGTGCCCTTGGGACTCCTATCCTCAGAGAAGGATAGAAGAATGTATTTTGATCACCTGCTGTGCAGCAAGAATTTGACAGCAGGTCATGTTTAATCAATTTCAAACTCAATAATGCAAACTCAGTAAAAGTACAGAAGCAAAAAGTGGGGAAATCCTTCCAGAAATCTGACTTACAAGAATACCAAAAAAGAAATACCCACAAAGAAATTAGAAGATTTGGGTGGCCTTAATGTGACACCAAGATTTCTGTAAATAAAAATTTATTTTACTCCTCTAGTACATAAACACAAGACTCTAGGATGTGGGTTCTCGATGCATTTTCTCCCAGAAGGTCATAAAGTAAGTGAATTTGGTAGCAGTCAATTCAACTAATAAGAAAAACCTTAAGAGATGGCAATCCATCCCTTTTTGGCTCTCTTGCTGCCACTACATAAAAACCATGCACCAGATTCTGTCCCCATTTATACCCATGCATGTCACAGATTTCACAAGGGTTGTGTGGGTATAACAGAGTGCAAAGGTTGGCCATATTTCTCACAAAGGTTATGTATTTTTGAATGCACAAAATACTAGGCTGAGATATGTGGTGAATCAATTAAGACTTACCACTAAGTACTCCCAAATTCTTAAAATTAGGAGGAAGGGCTAAAATGAAGTGCTTCCTTCCTCTTCATCACCATCCTCACAAGGCAAAGGAGCTTCACCATGCCTTGTAGGGGCTGTGGAGCTGAGGAGGAGGAAAACCCTAGTTTATGAAGCAAAACATCTTCAGAAAAAGAGTCCCACGCTTCTCTACATGGGAATAATCAGCCTAAGGAAAGGGCAACTTTCCCAGCCGCATGTCATACTCAAGTTGAGAGACACGTAGTACAGGAATAAGGTTGGTGTGACAAAGCAAGGGCAACAGCAGCTGATCCAGCATGCTGATCACTGAAACTTCAATTAGTTGCCCCATGCACACCTGAATATGGGAATTGTGCCAGACTGCTATACTAAAGATAGGCTGGAGACAGCTAAAATCTCCTTACCTCAGAGGGTACAGGGCACAGGAAAGAAATGCAAAAAGGCGGCAGAGAAAATGAAAGAGCTGTAAGATGGTAGAGCCACAGACACGAAAGGTCTCTCCCATGCTGGGCTTAGGAGTCTTTAGAGCCCCAGATAAAGTTAAAGCTGCTGCACACTCTATAAAGGTAGGGGGAATGAACTTTATAAATAAATCACTGTTTTCTACCTGCAGGAGCAGCGTGTTTGTCTGGAATGAGGCAGGAGCAGAGCATGTGCCTGCCAGAGATGATGGGTGAACAGCAAAGAAGGCTTTAAGCTACCTTGGTGCCCCCCTGCATCTGTACTGAGTCCCTGACATAAAATAGAACAGTTTCAGGGCTGATCCTTATTATGCCCAGCAGTCCAAGCCCTCTAGAGTCTGTGTGCCACCCAAGCACAGCCAGAGGACAGCACGCTCTGGATACACACACACACCCTCCCCTGACATGCCTCTGCAACTGCTTGAACTAAAGGAATACCTCGGGTAGCTTTAAAAAGGGCCTTTATGTTCTGCGACCAGCCATTCCTCTCTCACACACAGTTCCTGTTCTTCCTTCAGCTAAAATCAATGGCAAAAATACCTTGTCTTGACATCAGTGGCACCAGGCATGAGTGAGCCCTCAACTCCCAAGGAAATCTGTGAAAGCTGGATTAGGCCAAATATATTTATTCAAAATTCATCCTTTCTGTTTAATCACAGTTTATTCTTCTTGAGCGTAGTGTAGCTGGCTCATGAGTTTTTGAGGATATTTAACAAAAAGAGTTAATACGAGGGTGTTTTGTAACTAGAAGAAGACAGAAATTAGATCACAATAGAGAAGTCAAAATTTCAAATACTGTTGATTTGTCATTACTGTTCAAACTTTGCAGAAACATATTTACTACGAGAGAAAATCTAGCAAATTCCAAGCCAACCAAGTTTTCCAAACCAGAGTTATAAGGAGCCTAAATTAAGGCTTTATTATAGAAGCTTCTGGCAACCTTAATTATAGCAAGCCTACTGCCTCTCCTTACTATCTGCTTGATTTAAACCAGTTTACACCTCATACCAGCCCTGATCCAGCAAAGCACATATGTGCATATGCTCAATCTTAATCCATTGGGACTAATCACATGCTTAAAGTAGAGCATGTGCCTTCATTCTTTGCTGGATCAAGGCCATAATGCAACATCTTTGACATCTGATGGGCTTAAGAATTTGAGCTGCCGTTTGGGATCAGTCACCAGTGCCTCTTTCTCCGCAGTCAATATTCCCTTGCATCTCGGTAATTTGACTTTCCGTTGTTTATGCCATTAACATCTTGTTAATGCTGGGCAGGTGTTTCCCAGGGCAAGGGCTTCCATTAACTGGATGTCAGTGGGACAAACACAGGAGAGTGGGATTACTGGAGCTGTGGGAAACTGGCGCAGTATCTGAAACTGTGTTGAGAAACAGCATGGTGTAGAAATTTACTTTTTAGAAATGGTTTAAGGTTCAGATCTTGTGTCACCTATTTGACTAAATTATACTTGCCTCCAAACCCCAGCCCCCCTTTTTCCCTCAATGTAATATCTGAATCAGCAGATTTTAAATACTCAATATATCTTTAAATGCCAATGCACAACAAGTATAGCAGGTGTTTAATTGTCATTTAAAGATCCACATTTTTCACATTTTACAATCACAATTAAAATTAAGCAATAACACCAAAGGAGTTCCGGTATGCAGCAATAATACTTACCCATATAGTGAAATTGATAAGGATCCAGATATAATGATGCCCATTGTAGTAACCCTGTGGTGACTGATTGCTATTCTGCTGTTAGCAAACAACCAAGAAATACTTTATTTTTTCAGAATTATCAATTTGTTTCTAGGGTATGAGAACAATGAAAACCTAGAGGGAGAAAGCAATAGTTAGTGAGGTATTAAAACAGTTATATAACTAATAAAAACACTAAATCAAGTTAGATATGCAGCAGTGTGTCATTTCTATTTTAATAAAAAAGTACATTATTCTCTCCTCAAAATTACAAAATTTTATTTTTTACTCATTGCCAACATAATCGGAAAGAAAAAAAGTCATAAATCTACAGTTTCTGGAATTGTCATTTATGTGATTTTCTTCCCTTTAAAAAGACAGAATAAAACTGGCATGTTCATTAGATGATCTATTTGAAAAATTATTTGCATCCATTGTTTTGGGATTTTTTTTTTGAGGGGAGAGCTTGGGGAATTGCAAATAAAACATGTTTGATTTTCATAATGTCTCTGTATATTCACTGTTTGGATCTAGGCATGGGAGGGATATAAAAGACCTCTTTTCAGGAGATGCTGTAGATTGATCTCAAATATTCTACTAGATTGTAAAGCAACTGTGTTGGATCCAGGCTCCACTATACAAAAGGAAATGAGGGCACAGATAAACTGAGTTTATTATAGTACAAGCTCATGTAAAAGATGTTATTCAAAAAATGCTGGATGATATATTCACAAGTTAAGTACAAGAGCTTTAAAAAAAAAAGGCAAATGAGAGAGAAAGGACATTCTCATGGCCAAGAATGACACTTATATGCTTTTGGTGATTTGACATTCGTAACATATTACCTGGTAGCTGTAGGACCCAATCTTGTGGTCCCAGCTCAAGCAAATTTCCCCTTGATGTCCCTAATTTGTATAGCTGTGTGGAAACAGGTCAAAATATCATTATGATCTTGGCACACTTAAAAGAAGGTGTGGCCTGGGTGTTGGAGTGTTAGAAAAGGTGGAGAGAAGAAATGGCAGCTGCTACTTAGGGCTTGTCGATAGGGTGTGGCAATGTGCACTACAGGGGTCTGGTTCTAAAGAGCACTAAAGTGTTGGGCACTAATTGGTCTGCCTAGACCCTGCTGGTGTGCACTAAAGATTCCCTAGTGTGCTTAATATAGTGATATTTGCTGTACCCTTATAAATATTAACCCTTTCATTCACATAACAAAAATACTGTTGCATTATGAGAAATAAACAATTTCTAATGGACTCCTAGAATCACAGTGCCTGATCATGTCTGCAAGCAGAGACGGACCCAGATTGGGTGAGTGGAATGGAGAATACCACTTCCACAGCATCCCGCTCCTCCACCTCAGTCTTCTAGGGAAGTTTCTCAGTAGGGACTCCCCGTTGAGGCAGGAAAGCAGGGAAATCTGGGAATGAGAAGTAATGCATATGGAAAACAGCTGTTCTCAGTAGCATCACCTCCTCAAAAGCTCATTAGAAAAACAGGTAAAAGGGGAGCTGGTCAACCAAAATACAGGCACTGGGATAGATCCTTAGCTGGTGCAAATCAGTGTGGCTTCATTGACTTCAGTGGAGCTATGCTGAGGGGCTGGCCCACTGTTTGGGGCTTGTAATCAGGTCCCTGTATACTCTGCAGCACAGTGGCACCAAATTCTGCTGCAACATTAATGTATTCTACTGCCCTGAAATACCTTTCATTCCCACCCCACCCCCATCCACAGGCACAGCTAAGTCTCATTAACACAACATTCCGCTATGATTACTTTTGTCAATGACTATTTGTGAGGATGGGTTGTGGTGGCCTGGTTCCAGTCCTCAGCTCTTGCATCATTGTCCAGATGACCCTGTTCTGAGCTTCCTTCCCCCTCTGTGTTCTAGAGAGGCTTTTAGCCAGCTTTGTGGGGTCTCTTCCTTAGCTCCCCAGGTTTTGTTTATTGCACTTTCTCAGGGAGCCCAACTGGTTCTACATTTCTGATTTCCTCCGCTCACAAGTAGCGAGCTGGACTCCAGCTTGGGGTCCCAACCTCCTACTGCCCAGATCCAAAACACATGCACTGTAATCCAATGAACTCTGTGTTATGTGAAAAACTGAAGAATGAGGGGCATTGCAGGCAGGTCCCAGCCAAGCAAGGACCCAGAAAACTCAAGGTTTAACATGTGACTGTAGCAAATGCTGTGGCATCTTGGAAAAATACCAGATTTCATAGCTGTACACTTGCAAGTCCACTGGGCCCTTACTGAGGTGAATGGGACAGTTCACATCCTTCCAGGCTATTATTTCAGGCTCTCTGCAAACTCAAGCAAGTGACACTGAGTTTACACTTTATCCATGTTTTTGAGACTTTCTCCACAACCATGAGGGCTGAAAACATTTTTAAATGAAAGCTGAGATTCTGAAGCCCAATTTTGCAGTTAGGGGTGGATTCAGCATCCATGGAATCACAGAATACATCTTGCGGTGATTGAGTTTGGATGGATCAGGTGAGAGAAGGGGAAAGGTTACTAAACTGAGAATTCTGAGCCTTGGGTGGTTGAATGGGAGAAGGGAAATCTGAATTGAGGTCTGGTAGATGGCAGGTTCTGACCAGGAGGCAGTGCTGGGTATGAGTGGGGTGATATTATTTATTTAGTATTGTAGTAGTGTGTATAGGCCCCAACTGAGATCAGGGCCTCACTGTGCAAGGCACTGTACATACACATAGTAAGAAACAGCCCCTCCGCCAAAGAGCTTACAGTCTAAAGAGACACAGGGTGGGAGAAAGAATACTGAGACGGTGAGAGGTCTTCACTATGTTGAGGACACCAAGCTCTCTGTTTCCTTCTCATCGGAGCTGGTTGGTGAGTCTTTTTACAAATGCATTTATGATGTGCTTAACAAAATGTATTCACTTGGTCCAGTTGGCAAACTCAAGTGTTGCATCAAAAATCTTTGATGGGAAGTATCAGCATTTTTATAGTTCTTTCCTTTTGCGTGTGTTTAATAACAGGGAAATAGCAAACAACAGCTGTGTAAAAGGGAAGAGCATACATAAATAAAGGCTCATGCTACATAATGGGGAAAGATACAAAATTCAGATAGGGAATTTCCCCCGATTGCAGCCAGATGCATTGTGAATAGATTACACCACAGTGCAGCACAGGAATAGGGTGGTGATAACACACTGTGCCAGAGTGCAGTTCTCCCCTGGGGCACTTGTGCTTATCTGAGAAGGATAAACTTTCTTTTGGGGCAAAGCCTGACACTACCTTATGCAGAGGGCCCCAAAATCCAGAGCTCTCTGAGCACAAAAGGAAGCACATCCTACATCCTGGTAAGAGATGTAACTGTGGGCGTGCTCACCTATGCACTGAAGAGCTCTGACAGTGGTTCTTGAGGTGAAACCCTCTGCCATTGACTTCAAAGGGGCTGGGATTTTATCCCACCTCTCCTGATTCTCCTACAGGGGTGGTGTGGATCTGTACTGCCCTTGATTAAGTGCTGTGCCTGGCTGAGCCACATTTTAGGAGGGTTGTCTGTGAATGTTTTTATCCTCACCTGCCTCCCTTGATCTGAGGATGCTGCCCTAAACCAAATGATGCCAACAAATACCAGAATTAAACTGGTTACCTCTTAACTCTGTGTTCATCTTGGTAACAGCATATTGTCTGGGTGCTGAAACAACCTCATGTCTGTTGTTTTCCAAATTGGTGCAGTTTAGGCATATCACACTGGAGATGATGGAGAAGGGAAGCCTGACTCTTATGGTCTCCTTACTGACCATATTGTTTCTGCATAGTGTAGCAAAAATAATGAAAGTAGCTACAGGCTGAGACTTACAAAGGAGCCTGAGGGAGTTAGGAACTCAAATCCCATCGTATCCTAGGGCTTACATTGGCTGTATGCTGTTCCTGTGCTAGAGTGGTATATGGGGACCAGAGCAGTGGCCAAAATTGGCCCCATTTTTTTTAAATTATTTTTGTGCCTAGCATTGATTGATTAATCACCCCAGGAAAAGCAACATCACATGCTCCTACAAAAATCTATGTCTTGCTTTAAGTGTAGAACTTTAGCTTGTACTTTTATACAGGAATGTCAGCAAGTGTATACATCTTGGACAAGTGTTACCCATGTTGATTCTTGTATATTGAAAAAAACAACATAAACACTTGCCAGTGTATTGTTTGCTGGCAATAGCAAACAAACCAAATGCTGAACAGTCATGTTTCATCCAACAAGCTTTGCTGCTAGCCAAACGCAGGCTTGCAGTTGTTCGGATGAGAAAGAGACTACCATCCATTCACCTCTGTATTAAGGATGTGATGAACTGTGCTGTAGCAGAGTAGGAATCAATCTTTTGGAAAGAACTAATATGCATTCTTACTCCAGGACATGGAAAAGAATGTGGCCTTTTTAGACCCACATCCTGCAAAACAGCTATAAGCCTCGCACCATACAGATGGGGTAAAGAGAAACCCTAACACCCTCATCAACAGGAACCATATTTGGACTATCAGACATTGACCTATATTCTGTTTCCTGCGCCTCTCTCTTTGTACTGCTTTAGTGGCACAAAAAGGGGGATAATTGGCCTGATCTCCCCAGATGGGGCTTTCCCCAGTGTGGGGGAGTCCTCAAGTTGGCATGCAGCCAGCACAGACAGCTCCTAAGCCACTTCCTCTGTAGCCCCTGACATAATGGGCAGGGAGAGGTGGGGAAAGGGCAGGGCCAGAATCCAGTGAATTCTGCCAGTCCCTTGATGGATGACTCCCAGGCTAGAGAATCAGGAAGCCGTTGGAGGCTCTGTGACAGCCTCCCTTTCTGTTGCATCAAGAAGAGCTCTCATGCTGAGCAAAGAATATGGCCTCTCATATGGGAACATACTGCCTACTTTTATATTAATGTCCTTTTGAAATATTAGGCCAAATTAATCCAGGATTTATGCCATGTTATTTGATTGTAAATACTGGAGGGGAGAGTCCCCAAAGTGGAACATCAGCTGTGGGAGGCTCTGGCACTGGAAAGTAGCTACAATCTTTCTCTCATCAGTGGACCACAGGGAGCCAGTGCAGCACAAAGGGTGGGTGGGACAGCTGGGAAACGGTAGCTGAAAGAATCTCTGCTGTAGAATATTCGAATGGTAGGAGCTGCTCAGGAGCTATAATTGAAAGCTGCTCCCCATCCTCCCAAGAATAGAGGCTGTCCAGGGACAGTGGCAGCAGACACTGCCTGTTGTCCTTCAGGGTAAAGTTCCTGTGGGGTAAGGGAAGGTGAATCTGGCCCTTAACGTATATTGGTAGGCAGCAGCCTGTTGACACGATATGTCCTGCAATTAGAAACCAAATTCTAAGCACCGTAGGTGTCCTCTACATGAGGAAATCTTAAATACAGAATTTTAAAAAATCCTGCAACTTACAGTAACTCCACCTGGCAAAGAAACGAATGCCTTCACAGAATACATTTTCTGAGCATGCAGCCAGAAAATACTACGGGAGCTCTCTTAAACAAATAACCATTAATGGAATAAACCTGTTAAAATAATTCCTTTTTTGTGCACAAAGGTTATAGGTTTAATAGATTTTACTGTATTAGCTCAGAATTGTACTTTCGCTTGCTGTAGCTAATCTTTGAGGAATACACATTAACACACTGTATTTTTCTACTGTGTTAGTTAATACTACAACTAAGGCAGTATTATACTCATTATGAACCTAATAACTAACACATGATCACAAAGCCTTATGTTAACACTTTCATGCAAAGATGTGAAATGAATAGGGCCTATGTTTTGATGGTTATTAAAGACTCTTGCTTAAAGAAACATGTTACATCCTGCCCCTCACTTATACTCCACAATATGATTGGCAGATTTTGCAATCAGTAAGGAGAGTCATTGAACTTCCATTCAGTTTTTCTCTCTTCCAGACAGTTAGCTTTAAAGGGACAAACAATGAAAAGAACAGAAACTCAAAAGATTTGGTTGATTCAAAATGATTTCCCTTCACAAAGTTTTCTCATTGCTTACCATATGTTAATGACCTAATATAATTCTTAATTTAAATCACTGAAACTGTTGTTCAGGAAAATGTCAGGATTATAAAAATAAAAGGTCCATTTCTGCAACATTTCTGGGAATTAATATCACATTGGCACAGAAAATAATATCATGCCATACCTCATGCCCATAAATGGCAGTTGGCTTACATTGATACATATTACTGATGATGACACATTAGCGAGAGAGCTCCAAGGCTAACTACAAACGAAAAACCTCCATCGCTCTTAAATGAAAACAAATATGACCTGTATAGCTATCTGCTCGTGTTGTAACAGGCATTTCTAAGCTCTGGATTTTGGAGGTTGTGCTTACAGGTGCTCCAATAGCCAACTGTTCTTTTATGAATGGGTGCATAACTCCAATGAAGCTAGGTTTAATTGATATGAATCTTCATGGAAGCCAAGGATAAATTAGGCCCATGGTGCTTTGGACACTATTGTCCAGAGATCCTCAAAAGTACGTAGGTGTCTATTAATTTCAAGGGGAGTTAGGCACCTAAATACTTTGAGGATCTAGGCCTAGAGTTTTTATTTTTGTTTCAGAGCTTTTTTTTCCTGTGCCATTATCTGCTTTGCTTTGAAGGATTGCTGTCAAAGCAAAGCAGCCTTTTCTCTGATGTTACTACTATACATACACAATGATTTCCCAAAATAGTTGGTGTCTGTGGCAACATAAACTGTGTTATTAGCAACCAAAAGTGTCCATGAATTTAAGGTCTTTCCCTTTTCCAATGCACAGACATTGTTTTATTAATTACAAACTATATGTAAGTACATTAGCAAATGATACAGAGTGGAAAGGGCCATCAAATGTTGCAGAGAGTGCTGAAAGAAGGACTTTCCTGAAGAAAATAAAACAGCAATATTATGTAGGCTACTCATGACTGCCTGGCACCCCTACCCTAGTGAAACAGCCTGAACAATTTGTGAGTGGGCACAGTGCTGTCCGAATACATGGCTTCTACTGTAAGCAGCCAACAAAGAGCTTCCAGGGCTGAGTATTGAAATCCCAGCTGGGAATGTCCAAGTGACTGTCAGTTTTTGGGTGACACATGAGTGGTTAATGGAATGTGCCACTGCTAATCTACAGTAGGTCATGATGGGAGTAGATTCAAAAGAGTTAGAAAAATTCCACAACTGGACCAGTCTTCTTTTCTTGGTGCTATAGATGCGGGGGCCGGATAGGAGATGGATAAAGGTGTTGCACTTTTCCTACCCTCTTTTGAACATACAAAGACTTATTAATACAAAGTAAAATGGATAGATGGATATAAAAGTGACCAGTAGTGTGAATGGAAGCCAAGGAGTGGAGTCAAGCAAGGAAAACAGTTGTTCATAAAGTTCTGCAGCATGCCCCCAATTCTAGCCATTGTCACTGCTATGGAATCATGAAGCAATATGGGATCTGACATCACTGTCCTGATTCACTTAGTAAGGATTGTATAATAGGATGTTTTACATACATTTTCTCATACACTGGAACACTCCTGGACTTGTCCTTGTTTTACAAACCTTAGGCTGGATCATGGCCCCACAGGCTGGGAGGAAGGGGCCTCCCCCCCTTCCGCAGCCTGTGTAAGAGCCATCCAGCATTGCAGCCAGTGCATTGCAGGAGCAGAGGGGCTGCTACCAACATGCTCTGCCTGTGCCCAAGAATAACTCAGCTGAAAAGGAGCAGTGAAGGGCAGGGAGTAGGAATCATTGTTCTGTCTCCCTGCCCTCCATTGGCAGTGGCCAGGGAAGCAGAGCAGACCACATCTCTTAAAGGAGTATTGCAGATTGCTCTCTTCCCCCCAGCAGCTCAACCTAGGAAGTTCAGTTCATTTTCACTTTAACATCTTGATAATGGCGCTGCCAATAAATAATTTCTGTGCTAATTTTCTGATCTAGTATTTTCCCTCCTTTGGACCAGATTGTGCCTGGCTTTCTCCTGGATGCACAGAGGAAAAAGAGCTAACAATCTTTTCTCCACACCTCTTCAGTGTGTGTTAAGTGCTCTCCATGACAAATCCTCAGAGGAGGTGAGTCCATCCCAGCCACCAGCTACAGTGTATGGGTCTTTCTCTTAAATTGCACAGGCTTGTGTTTTTAGCTCTGGAGGTGCCTGGTTGGTGGTCATCACACTTGTGCAGCCCCTGTAAGAACTAGGCAGAATTACAGCTCTTGCTCTTAGAGCATCTTCTGTGCTTCCCCATCTCTCCTGCCTGGAGAGTATGGCTCTGCCCCTCAGACACACCAGCCACCAGAGCTGACCAGCTGTGTGGGGGTGGGGGAGCAGAGGGGAGTTAGCTGCATCCTAAAAAGGTGAATAAGAGTAGGTGTGCAGATGCCACATATCAGAAAGCTCCAGAAGGCACTCTGTTTCCTCACTTTCTAAGTCAATATGACTTGTGTTTCTAAATCACTCGGGTGCTTTAGAAAATCCCACCCAAAATGTGTAACTGCCTCTCTGAGACAGGAAATATTTGCTGGGCCTTACAGCTTGTGACTGAATTCAGAGGTGTGCATTTCATAATTAAATACATTTAGTCATTACATTGGGGGGCTTTTTGAGTAATAAATGCAAGTACTTGGTGCACAACTAAGTTCATATGTTTATATATATATTCCACTTCCCCCAAGCAGAGACTATGTAAAATAACATACATTTGTTAGGCCTCAATTCTGCTACCCTCCTCATATTGAATAGTGCCTTTCTACACAAGTAATCCCATTGCAACTTGCGTATTAAGGCAATATAAGTATTACTGAGCCAGGTCTGAACAGTCTTACTATTCCTAGAATTCTCTTTTAAAAAGCACAAATACTATGAGAGCAAGAGTGCCACAAGAGAACTATTTTTCATGGCCGCAAAGCCCCAGCAATATAACATTTCTAGTCATTAAATACTGCTGTAATTCCATAAGTGACAAAATTATTGAAAATTTCAGAGTGGCAGCTTTGATCTGAAGATCCACTTCATTGACTATCTAATTCACTCCTAATGATATAATCATTGGTGAACAGTAAATGCAACGCAGAAGGTCAGAACTCTAATATTAGTCACTAGCTTTTATAACCAAAGTGCTCTTTTACTACTGATTCCTCTATTTTACTTTCAAAAAAAGGGAAGAAAGTATTGCTTGTTTTAGTCTGGGTGATAGAAGGCACCTACACAAAATGAACATTAATTCAACTGTAGGTGTGAATTGGTCCTAAATGAAAATATTTTTATGACTACTTTAAAAATACATACATACAAATAAAACCAATCTTTAGATTAACTACTGCATTATGTTCCATGTGGAAAACAAGTTCTAGATGCCCTACTGCTTTGTTTATAGTAAACAATCAATATTTTACTATCTTACCATATTTAACTTTACAAATGTATCTAAATCCCTTTCTTCTAGCAATTCTAGTACAATTCTCTGATCACAACTCACTGTAATATTCAGATGAATTAATGATTCCCTGAAATACACCATGCAAAGGAATCCATATTTCATCTGCATCTATTTCTCTTATTCATTACCTAATCTTTCAAACCCCACATCTCTATGCAGCTCTTTGTGGATTTAAACAAAACATGTTCTACTGGTTTCTTCCGGTTTCTTTCTTAGCAAGGATAAATCGTACCCTATCACAGACCATTAAAGGAAGGCCAGCCAAAAAAGAAAAAACAAACAAAACATCATATACTAGATAGATAGCTAAATATGTCTAAATGGTTGCTGAAAGGTTTATGAAATTAATTACAGAACTGCCTTTGACATTTGTCTTTCTCCTAAATTCCTTTTGACTTTAGTGAAGACATTGATAGGTGACCTGAGGTGTCTATAAAAAGAGGGCACCTCAAGCTCCCTTTGAAGTCATTGTGAGTTTGGGATGTGCAAATACAGGACTGGAACCAAAGTTTGAAAACTCTTTGGCGGTTTGTGTAAGAAATATTCAGTGAAAAATTCCAAACAAGTTTAATCATGGTTTTAAGATGTACTCTTACCACTAGTTACAGTCTAACTGTCCAGCTTCAAAGCTTTAATTGACTCACAGCCAATACATTGATGTATTTTCTGTGCAGAGAAATGATGAAGAAATGACAGACACAGATTAAAGATGATAGTCAAGTATAGTAGACTATAAGGCCCAGTGATTGTTCCCACTTGTCTACCTTTTCTGCCTATGAATGTCTAATGAGCCCATCACTACAGTTTTTAGGCCTCAGTTTAGCAAGGTCCTTAAGCACATGTTTAAATCCATCCCTATTTGGGAAAACATTTAAGCATGTACTAAACTTTAAGCAAGTGCATTGAAGTCAATGGAACTCAAGTACCTGCTTAAAGTTAAACACACGTTCAGGGCTGGATTTATGTGCAGGAGACCTCAGTCTTGGGGGGGTGCCAGGCTCGGGGTGCTTCTTTTTGTTGTTAGCGACAAAAGGAAAAATAAAATGTTTAAAGTCAAATGTAAATACAGATTTACAGATCCTAGCATGCAAATTTATCATCTTATATGACAGGGATAAATCATGCATCAAAGTCATGATATGGGCTACAAATGCAATAAAAATAAAGTATTCAAAAGTTTAACAGATAGAGGGGGGTGCTGAAGACTAGGGTTGCCAACCCTCCAGGATTGGCCTGGAGTCTCCAGGAATTAAAGATTAATCTTTAATTAAAGATTATGTCATGTGAAGAAACCTCCAGGAATATGTCCAACCAAAATTGGCAACCCTACTGAAGATACTCCTCGCCTGGGGTGTCATTTGGTGTAGGGTCAGCCCTGTACATGCTTAAGCGCTTCCTGAACTGGGATGGCTTGCCGAATTAGAGCTTTAGGCACCAATATCTTTGGTCCAACCTTGCACCATTGAAATCCATGGTAAAATTCCCACTGTGTTTATTGGAACAGGGATCATAATCTTTCTTTTAAGAAATTGAGTTGGGTGAGTATTTGACATTTATATTTTTGTCCAGATGTTACTTACGTTTATATTATGTAGCTAATTAGGAGAATAACATTGTATTTTAGTATCATTTTGCAAATGTCACTCTAATTTCTCAAAAAGCATAATAAAAGGTACAAATGATAAGGATTTTAAAATTAGGGAGGGGAGGAGTGATAGTATAGGTGGTTGTTGGGTCTCAGTCTTGGCTAAGCAATCGTATGTATGAGAGAGAGAGAGATGCTCACTCCAATGTATTGCATATTTTTATTTATGAAAAGGAAAGGGGCAAAGAGCTATTAATGGGAATAAAAGATGTAGCAAGTACTTCTGAGGTAAAGAATGTGAACAAGGTCTGCATTCTGCTATATCCCAACCCACCAAAAAAAATAACTACTTAAAAAATAAACAAAAGAGGGCTCACCTGGCAGTTAGCACTTTGAATGTTGGGTGCTCACATCCCAATGCTATATCGTGATTTTTAAAAAAAAAATTACTGGGCCCAGTCATAGCTGCATAACCTGTAGCCATCTTGGTGCGTAAGCCACAAAGGGTCGTATAAACTGGCTATAAACCAGACTGACCTGGATCCTTCAATAGATCAGCCCAGTATATTGTATTTATAAGATGAATGGAGCTGTGTAGGATGGCATTGCTGAGATGCTTTGGGGGAAACAAACTCATAAATTCTTATCCCTATATTTCTATCCCTGACCCTCTTTCTCCCCTAATTTTTCTCATCCAAAAATTGAACACTGAAAAAAGTTCAGTTTTTGATCCCAAACTGAAATATTTTTGATAAAAACCAAAATATTTCAATTCTGAAATGCATCATGGGAGTTGTAATTTGTGTGCTGCCTCCCCTCAACAAGAGGGGAGACTGTGGTGCATCATCTAACCAGAGAGTCCAATATATATATATATATATATATATAAAATCTGTTTTAGCAATATACATATATATATATATGTGTGTATATTGCTAAAACAGATTTTCAACTGAAATATTTCAGTTCTCAATTTTTCACCAAAAAAATCAACATTTTCCATGGAAAAATAACATTTTTTTCATTTTCATCAATTTTCCACAGTGGAAAAAAACCCCAATTTTCTGACTAGCTTTAGTCACAATCCTATCTCCCCAGTCTCACCATTGCTACTTTTCTACCAGTTCAGAGTGAGTGGTTAAAAAATAAAACCTGGAAATGATTTAGTTATTCAATGAAGAGATTAAAAATGAAGAGTTTCTTAAATTATTTTTGTTTTTACCAGTGTATTTATTTTAGTCTATTTTTTTGTCCTGTCATCTGGCTGGCTACCATTTACCCTTTCCTAGCTTGCTTCATTGTAACTATGTGCACAACTAGTTACATGGGCAGCAGTCAGGTCAAGAATAGAATGCTCAAGAAATTTGAGTACAGTACTTGAAAGAGTACCAGAAACAGGGACTCACTTCTGTCTAGGTTTGCCCTAAGATTTATCTCCCCGGTATTCAGCTCCACCCCCTATAAAGTGAAGGAGAAAGAAAATGCAGATGCATAGATGCACTGTTTTGTCTTTTCTGTGTTGAGAAAAAGGATGACCACAAGGTCTGAAGCTTTTGTATTTTGTTGTACACCCTTTCAGTAATCTAAGTAGATCTCAATATTGTTCAATATTCTATCATGAACTACAGTAGTTCATGGCTAAGCAAGTTTACACAGTCTACAAAGTATGGTATGTCTTGTGACAGACCCAGACCAGTGGGGTACAGAAGTCTGGTAGAGGGCAAGTGTACTGGTCATTGGATGAGTAGTTTTCTGTTGCCTGAGTGACCAGAGCAGGGGCTGCACTAGAGTAATCAGGAACCTGCTAGAACCAGTTAAGGCAGGCAGGCTAATTAGGACACCTGGAGCCAATTAAGAAGAAGCGGCTAGAATCAATTAAGGCAGGCTAATCAGGGCACCTGGGTTTTAAAAGGAGCTCACTTCAGTTTGTGGGGCAAGTGTGAGGAGCTGGGAGCAAGAGGTGTAAGAAGCTGAGAGTGTGTGCTGCTGGAGGACTGAGGAGCACAAGTGTTATCAGACACCAGGAGGAAGGTCCTGTGGTGAGAATAAGGAAGGGGTTTGGAGGAGGCCATGGGGAAGTAGCCCAGGGAGTTGTAGCTGACATGCAGCAGTTACAGGAGGCACTACAGACAGCTGCAGTCCACAGGGCCCTGGGCTGGAACCTGGAGTACAGGGGGGACCTGGGTTCCTCCCAATTGACCTGGACTGTGGGTTCTTCCAGAGGGGAAGGTCTCTGGGCTGTTCCCCAACCCACATGGTGAATCTCTGAGGCAGGAAAATCTGCCAATAAGTGCAGAACCCACCAAGATAGAGGAGGAACTTTGTCACAGTGTACATAACAAGAGCGACTGTCCTTGAATTCAATTTCACATTGAAGTTACTACCTGAAGAAATGCTTCCTAGTGCTTAACTAGTTTCCTTAACTATGTGCTATTTTTGTCTTATTTATGAAAGTGGCCTCTAAATTTCAGCATCCAAGTTATTTGCACTTGCAATGTTGGGGAGCTCTGATTTTGTAGATCCCCCTGTTTTCAAGTGTGCAAAACTGGACAAGCAAAAATACTTAGTTTGCTCACAGATGTTTAAACAGAAGTTTCTCTAAGCATGATTTAAGATTTTTCTAGTCCCTCCTCTGTGTATTGGAAAAAGTGAAGACACTACTTTATAATTAGTGTTGTGCTGTAATATTTAAGTGTTCTGTGTATATAACATTTAGCTCAGATCCAGCTAGTCAAGCCTGCCAAGATAGGCTTTTCTGATATATATAAAAAGACAAAATATTTTGTCCTTTGTTTATAAATGCTACTTATTTTTTGTCCTGCTTCATCAGGTATCTCATCATTCAGGAAGCAATCTAGGGAAGCTGAAGGTTTTATAACAGCAAAGCCACCACTGACAAAAGAAATACATACTAAGTATACACCTCAATGCTTTTAATATTTCATTAGTATTTGCATGAAAGACCACTTCGGAAACATTTGTAACAATAGCTGGATGAGAGAGTTTTCCCATTATGCAATTTTTTTTATTTTGAGATTTCAAACATTTTTACCATTCTGCATTGGGACGAAACTGAGACTTTTCAAGAAATTTCACAAAAACAGAGAGGCTCCAGAATAACCAATAGCTTGGTGGTTAAGGAACTCATCTGGTTCAAGTCCCTGCACTGAATCATGCCAAGCAGAGCTACAGAGTCAATTCTCTCTATTTCAGTCTCTCCTGTTCAAGCTGTTCCACTTCATATAAATATAAGTTCCATTATCTTCCACACCTAAGGAGAGTGCCTGACCACAGAGCTATAATCAGTCTTGCTTGCTGGCCCCATGAATATTTAATTATTTATACAAAGTGAAACTGCTCCAACATAAGAACCCCAGTATGGAATACCCTATAACCCAGTAGTTAGTCTCGTAGGCCATGAGAAACCCAGGTTGAATTTTCTGTTCTGTCTGATTTGGAGCAGGGACTTGAACCTGGGTCTTTCACATCCCAGGTGAGTGCTGTAACCACCAGGGGTGCTGATCTGAGGAATCTATATTTATGAATCCTGGTTGATATTGAGGGCCCTTTTATATGTATCTGTCAGACTGCAGACTCCATTTTGGCTGGGGCATTCTTAACTTTCTCTGTTGCCGTTACCTCCGTGCTGGACAGGAATTCCAAAGGCTAATGGCAAGGCTAATAATAGAAGGTTATTGTCTCAAATGCTCTTCTGTTGAAATAGAATTATTCTACACAGTAAGTGGCAGGGCCGGTTCCAGGCACCAGCTAAGGAAGGAGGCGCTTGGGGCGGCATTCCATCCGCTATTGGGGCAGCCCGTCCAGGTCTCTGGTGAGAATTCGGCGGTGGGTCCCTCAGTCCCTCTCTTCCTCTTTGAGCTGCCGCCGAAGTGCCGCTGAAGAGGAAGAGAGGGAGTGAAGGACTCGCCGCCGAACTGCCATCGAAGAATGGAGTGGCACGATTGAGCTGCCACCGATCGGCTTTTATCTTTTTTTTTTATTCTGCCGCTTGGGGCCGCAGGAAACCTGGAGTCGGCCCTGGTAAGTGGGCTTCTATCCAAGAGAACTTGTTTATTGGGGAAGAGGCTGCCTAAATATGTCACTGTATAAAGGTTTGGAATTACATGAAGAGGCTGATATGGGAGTCATCTGACTGAAGGACAGAAAGGGAAGAGACAATTATCAAATAATTGTTTCCCAGGTGGGTTATGGGATGTAATCAAGTCACTCCTTAATCTTCTCTTTGTTAAGCTAAATACAGCAAAGTCCTTGAGTCTGTCGCTATAAGGCATGTTTTCTAATCCTTTAATCACTCTTGTGGCACTTCTCTGACCCTTCTCCAATTTATCAACATCCTTCTTGAATTGCAGACACCGGAACTGAATACTGTATTCCAACAGCAGACACACTAGTGCAAAGAGTGTGTTTAAGTTATGGGGGGAAACTGAGGGGTCACCATTGGTTCTTGGGGCAGGGCTGAGGGCCGTGTGGTCACAGCTCTCAGAAGGTGGTGCTATATAGAGAATTTGCACAAAGATAAGAACAGTGCATGGTCCACAGTCAAATTCCAGAGGCTTAAAACACCTGGGGATTCAACAGCTGGATCCCTTTCCACCAGTCTTGTGAGTGGCCAAGAGGGGGTGCTTGACTCCCTGGCTTTGACCAGAAATTCCAGCCCAGATCTGAGAAACCTGTCCTGTAAAACTTTCAGGTCCAACAAAAACCATTTAGTTGAAAAATTCCCAACCAGCTCTCCCGTAGCCTGTCTGCCAGATGCCAATGACAGCAAGAAGGGCCAGGTTCAATCTGTCTAGGGATTCTCCAGTTTCCTTCCCTTTCTAGTAACTATTAAAAAAAACTTACTTTCTGAGCTAGAGTCTCTGATGTAAATTCTCATTGCGTCTTTCACTTTCATGGAGCAATGCCAATTTATTCAAGCTGAGGATTTGGCCTTCTGTCTTAGGCTATGTCTACACTACTGCTGGATCGACACTCCAGCATTCGATGCACCAGGAGTCGATTTAGCGAGTCTGGTGAAGACCCACTAAATCAACCACAGATCACTCTCCGGTTTACCCTGGTACTCCACCCCGAACTAGAGGAGTAAGGTAAGTCAACAGGAGACACTCTCCCATCGACCCTGCACAATGTAGACACTGCAGTAAGTCGACCTAAGTTATGTCAACTCCAGCTACCTTATTCACGTAGCTGGAATTGCGTAACTTAGGTCGACTTACCACAGTAGTGTAGACATAGCCTTAAAGTGGGAAGGTCACGGGTGGGGGAGGACAGAAAGCAAGATGATCCAGCCAGAAAGTGTGGTCTCTTGGTATTGGGACACATCAGGAAGGAGAGGGACCTCATCAGGAAGTGAAAGAAAAAAGAACACTATTGAAACTATCCCCAAAGCCCTTGGGTCCCAAAGAACTCTCCAGATCTCTTCACACACTCTAGACAGAAGGGATACCTAGGAATAATACAGAAAGGCCAAGTTCTCTGTCTGTGATGTGGGAAACTGGGGCACAGACCAAAAGATGATGCTCCCTTCTGAAATACAACTACCCGAGCTAAAATACAACATTACCAAGATATATGCGGTTTCTCAGGTCAAAATGTCAGAGATGATCTGCCCACTTGATAAGAGACACCCTCTTAAGCCCTTCCCTTTCATACTGGTGGGATTCATGGAATAGGCAAGAGGGTTAAAGATTTGAGGCAGTAAGGTCCAGCTGTCTTCTATGCCAAACAGTAAGAGGAGGCTGAGGGTTTGTGTGACGAGGAGGCCATTCTGGTCGAAGCAGTAGGAAATTGTCAGATGCTCCGTGTGAAAAGGCCAATATTTATTTCAGGTTACTGTTTGTACGCTGAAAGGGAACAACTTTATTTTGGGGACTGTTCTGAGGGAATTTTCTGGCAGTGCCAGTTGTGTGGGCATGAGCATGGGTAGTATTGTCCTGAGGTGTAAAATGGTACATGCTGTCAGTCTCCTTTGAGTGGTAACAGGCTATGTTCCTTGTCTCCTTTAAGTTGTTTGTCATTTGCCGCACTATTACAGATAGACTTAATCTTCCAAAAGCACATTACACTCTAAAATGTTTACAGCTAAAAGCACCATCATGACTTTTTCACAACTTGTTAATGGAACAAAACCCAGTTAGATACTATGTTCTAGGTACTGTAATGGGTGCTTATTCCTGCATTCACTGAACCCATCAGTGGTGTTTCACAGACATCGAGGAAACCTATTTGCTTCATAAATCATTGAACCACTTCAAAACCTTATGTATACACCAGAAATATTCTAAGTGTTTAGCATCCATAATAATGAAAAGTGGCACCACAACATCTTAAGTAGTCTAAAATATGGTATAGTCGGGTTTAGTTTGACTTTCATTAAATGATTTCTAAAAAAGAATAAATCAGCACTGACCTCTTGCATAGTGGCTCAATGCAGTGGGGTTCCTTATTGCTCTTGAGGACTCTGTGCTTCATTGCTTAATGCCCTACAACCATGCCATTGTTTTCAGCTCTAAATGTGAGATGGAAAGAAACCCACACTTCAGGATTTTAAACTCTTTTTTTGAAGAGCAAGAAAATGTGGGTGTCGTCAAATCTGCAATCCTGAATGGGCTCGGTGGAGAGAGTGCACCTACCAGCACAGCATTGCTAACTCTCAATGTTACTGTGAGGCTGGCAATATTTGATGCGATCCCTAAAACTCCAGCAGTTGGAATCAAGAGATTAGGTGAGATTCTCCAACTTAAAAGTAAGTTTCTAGCCCTCATGTTTGCAGAGAAAATCTTGAAACTGTGAAGTGAGTGCACCTGAGAGGCCCATAACTAAAGATAACCCAAAATTTAGTAATGGTTTAAAATCTCATAATTTTAAACCAATCTCATTATTCTTTGAATGCTTGGGACTGGCAGTATTGCCAGTAATATTTTCTACTGTAAAGAAATGTATAGTATTTACTTTCTCTGGGTGTCAAAACTAAGAATACTACAGGTGGGAGGAGTTGTAATAAGAGAAGACGGGGAGAGAAATATCAGTGTAGATGATATGTCAAAAATGCTACAATAGAGATCAGTGCAAGGATGGGGCACTCAAAGACATAAGGATTAGCTGTGATATTTGAACTGTCACACCTTTATGCTGTAACAGGAAACATTTAACCCATTTGTATAGTTCAAGTGTAAACATTTTCTTTTTGACTTGCAAAGAATTGGTTCTGCCCATTAAACCACTTATTGTGCATTAAGTCATTCCTAAGAAGTGCATATAATTTAATATTACACTAATGATGTAAGCAAAGTAATGTATTTCTCTGGTAAATGTGTGCTACCTTTAATAGAAGGTGGAGATCTAGGTCAGGATCCTATTGAAATCAATGGAGCAATGCTGAATTATGCCAGCTGAGGATATTGCCCCTTATCCCCAATATGCTCTAGGTTCTGAAAAACAAAATACAAGCCATGTAACCAGGTTGTCGGGTCAGCAACCCCTTTGTGACCTATCAGGGCAGACTTCCCTGCTGTGGGCCCCTGATGGCTAGCTGTCACCCCTTTAGCTCTGGTACAGTGGTGCCTTAGCCCTCAGTGCAAGTCACACTGGAGTCCTACCTTTTCCAGCATGTTTGAGTCCCAAAAAAAAAGCAAAAGAATGAATAAAAGTCAAGGTTGTCTGTGGATTCATTGGCTGGACCCTGCCCTTCTGCCTTAGGCTTGTCTTTGTGTGGGTAGACCCTTCTTGTTCACCTTCCTAGACCTAGTCATTCCATCCATCAAATGGCTTGTCAAGGTAGCAAGCTGTTTTACCTCAGCAGGAATCAGGCTTCCTTAATTTAAGAAGTAGGAAAGCTCTGATCTCCTTCCTGGCAGGGTTGTAGCAACAAAGAACGTGGCCCCCTCCGAACATATGTCCGGGCGGGGCCCCTTACAATGCAGAAACTGGAATGCAGTATTTATTTTGCCACTTTTAGGGGGCCCCTTCCTTGCAGGGCCCCCTCCGGTCAGAGGGTACGGAGGGCGCTCACTACGCCTCTGATTCCCAGTCACAGTGGTCAGCCTTCAGCTGGACTAGGCCTCCTCCTTCTAATTCCCTTCTCCACTCCTGACTTGGGCTGCAGGTGTAGCAGGGATTAACTGGGTCTACAGGCTCTCCTTAGGCCCCACACTGGCATTGAAGGAGTTATCTGCCCCATCACAAGTCCCCACTACAGTACAGCTCCAGAAAATCATAAGGATTTTCTCATGGTGAAAGAACATTTTGGCATCTCTAGAACCTGAATGTAGATTCCACTCCCTATCCTGAGGGGATATTTTCCCCTGGGATGTGGAGACATAATAGACTCTGCCTTTAGCTGGTCAATGATGCTCTAACTAGAGCTGTGGTTAGACAGGTCATTGTTTCATGGAGGATTTTGAAATTGGGTTTAGTTCCCATTTGGAATGGGGGGGGGGGGGGGAAATCTCTGTGAAAGGGAATGAAGCCCCAGTTCTGGGGCAGTGTGTGGTTGGTTGCCATGGAGCCATAGACCCTGGGAGCTCAGTTTGCTGAGGAGATGAGTCTGGGAGCCAGGACTCCCAGAGCTTCCAGGCATTTTGCTTGGCAGGCTGAAGGGAAGCTAGAAGTCTACAAGACCTGGCTAAGCTGGGAGCATTGGAGCTTTGAAGCCATGGCTTCTGGGATGCTAGTCCCCAATCAGTCCAGCTGATGGCAAGCTAGGAGCCTGGGAGCCTCACTCTGCAGCAGCCTACCTGGCAAGTTGCAAAGGAGCTGAGGAACCAGCAACCAGCTGGGAGTTTAGGAGTCTGGGAACCAGGGCTCCCAGGGATTTAAGGCTCTTGGGAGGAGAGACAGATGTCAGGAAACCACAAAAACAAACCATCTCTGCAAAACATTTTTATTTCAAGGAATCCATGTTCTCCAAAGGAAAAACATTCAGTCAGAAACTTTCCAATCAGCTCTAATTCTAACATTAAGGCATGGGTGGAGGAGGGAAGGATTTTCCCTTGGCAAATTGTGATTGTCAGATAGAGAAGAAAATATGGGAGGCCATTTGGCCCCAAACTGAGATTTCCCTACAAGACAGCTCCTTTGCAGAGTTTTCAGGGAAGAAGAGGAGACTTAAAATATTTTTCATTTCATGTTACACCTTGGGACATATTTTCAAATACAAGCACCAAGAATGGATGCAGTCTGACACACACCTGACTTGCATGCACATGGACTGTGATGCCCAGGGGCAGCCTTTGATTTGCACACATGTAAAAGTATTTGAATATGCAAATCAGGGGGTGTGACCATTCATTGATGTTTACATACACATGAGTCTGTAAGGCCTAGAAGTGTACCAGGCATTTTTGTGCAAAAACATTTGAAAGATTGGTCCTTAAAATGGAGGGATTTATCTTTAAATGGATATATGTTATAGACCACCTATGATTAAGGTCACCTGGAACTTCCCAATATAAGACCTTGTTTTCGTTGCTTATAACTTTGCCAAACTTGAACCATTTGGGCTGCATTTTCCATGTTGTCTCTGCCTCAGACTAACTTTATAGAAAATTTCAGCCAGTATGGTTTAGCCATTTCCAAGAACAAGTCTAGGGGAAAAATACATTGTGTGATCCACGTCAAAAAATTCTGGTGACCTTTCTTTGAGAAGCTCTACTGCCCCCATTCTTTGGAGTGGGGGCTTGACATTTGGCAGGAGAGTGTAAGGGATGTGTGGTTTTTTTGGTGGGTTTTTTTTTTAGTCCCAATGAAAACCTGCCCAATTTTGGCCAAGTTATAAGTCTTCGAAAAATTGCAGTTTGCATGTGCTCTGTAAAGATTTGCTATAGCTTCACAGCTAAAATCACTGAAGATTCCATATACACCAAGCATGAGGAGGAAGCTGACTGATGTAAATGCAAAGAGGATAGGAGCTGGACCTAGGGAGGGAGTAGTTTGGAACAAGGAGCCTGGGAAGGGAGAGTAGAAACTAGATGCTGGGGTAGAGACTGAGATTGGCTGGGCAAGGACACTGGGACTGGGAGATGGGGAGAGGGGCTTGTAGCCAGTGAGCTGTGGGAGACTGAAATTGAATGAGGAGCTGAAGGGAGACTGAGTCAGGGAACCAGTGGAGAGTGGGGGGGAAGGAGCTAGGGGATAAAGGAGGCAGATCTTCTGAGAAGCTGAGTGCAGAGGGATAATGGGGAGAGGCTGGGCAAAGAGACTGGGATAAGGCACACAAGGAGTTGAGGGGGGAGTGGATACTGAGACTGGACGAGGAGCCTGGGGAAGAGTCTGGGACTGGGGGACAGGGGACAAGGGAGGGAGAGATCAGACAAGGAGCCAAGAGCAGGGAAATTAGGACTGTGTGGACAACGGGACTTGATTGGGAGGACTGCAACTGGGTGGGGAGGTGAGGATGGGGAGTCCAGAAGACTGAAACTAGAACTTGTAAGGAGACTGGGATGAAGAGTCAACGGTTAGGGAAGAGACAGAACAGAGACAGGTTGGAGGGAATGGGACAAAAAGTGCCAAGTTTATGGGGAATGGGCAGAAGAGTCTGTAGCCATAAGAGGCACACTCCCCTCCATAATCTCAAATGTAACCCAAGATTCCATTCCTCTGATGTCAGCAAATATCTGTGGAACCCAATGGCAACATTTCCCATCCACCTCTAGTGCTGGTCCACATATAGGATGACGGCTTACTATTGCTGTCAGTTACTCAGTTAGTTCAAGTGGAAGAGGTCTGTGTGGTGGATCTAAAGGTTCCAACCTTGCTGATGAACCATGTGACTTTCAATATGATGGTAGAATTTCTGTTATTTTTTTCTTCAGTTTACTCTTTAAAAAAAAAAAGAAAATAAAAATCACTATGATAAAAAAAAATATTAAAATTGTAAAGTCAAGTAATCAAAAGTCTGATATAGTCTTGATCACATGCCATTTTCCCCCAGAACCTCTCCCTCTTTCATTGCACAGGACAGATCAGCTCTGGGGCTGTGCAGTGAAGAAAACTGTTGTCTACAGCACTCTTGGTCTCATTTGTTGCAGTAGATGGAAGGTGTGTAGTGAATGAGGCAGGGGAATGCAGGAAAAGAAAGGAGGGTCCCATGGTTAAGGCAGTTGAGTGGTGCTCTGGAGAACTAGATTCTATTCCAGCTTCTACCACAGAGTTCCTATGTGATGATGATGATGAGCAAGTCACTTGACTCAGACTTTTCACAAGTGGTCACTACTTCTACATTCCTCATTTTTGGGGTGCCTGACTTGAGACCAGAAGTGCAGATGAAACACTGGGGGCTGTGCTTGAACATATAAGGTGCATATATAATTGCACAGGCAACCTTAAGTCTGACATTTCTAACTTTTGAGTGCTTGACTTGGCCACCTTCGTGGTTCTTTTAATGGTGTGTGTATGTATCTATATATAAAGCAAATAAAATAGAACTGTTGGTTTATATGATTGATTTATGATTGGTGGTGCAATGGGCACAACTCCAGATTTATTTTTGCCTAATTTAGGGCTACAATTTGTCATAAGGACATACCCCATATCAAGATGTAGTATGTCAGACCATAAAATTCTTACACACACAATTTCTAAAAGGAGGATTCACATGTATAAATGTAATCAAAAATGGTTATTCTGACATCTACTTTCCTTAAATTACTATACCAAGAAAATACCACATACATGGTGATATGTGCAGTGTATCTGAGAGCAGGACAGCATCCAAGGGTAGAAAACAAACCCATAGTTATGATTTTAACTATCCTAAAAGAAAAATCCTAAAAATAAGCGCACAGGATATGAAAAGTTGAAGCTTCAACAACAAGTAGCGGTAGCTGAATACAGCATGGAATATTTTTCTCTATTTATCACTGCCAACATTTCTCCACTTGCAGGTTATTTCAGCAAAACTGCTCACCCCACTGGAATTATTGTGCATTAATGGTAAGTATGTTTACAATAGGGTTAAAGCTGAAAAAATAATTGAAAATTGCTGTGCAGCATAGGCAACTGCCAGCAAAAATGAGGAAGGAGTTGATATATGGGGCACATGTTTAAAAAAAGAAATATAGAATCTGGCAACCTTTTCAGGTTTAAACTATACTCTGATAAGGTGACCACAGACAATTTACAATTGCCCTAAACCTACAGTACTTCAAGTTATTTCCACAGGACACATGGCAGAGCAGAGAAAACTGTTAGTGTGTACACGTTCACGTAAAGCCTGCCTGCAGGAGTTTAATAAAAGGTGTGGGTAAATGTCAAGCACCAATGTTACTATGATCTGTGTAGGGGGATATAAGAGAAAAGGAAACAATCTGCCTGTTTTGAAAGTTTTAGAAGTGTATATAGTGTAGCAGTGTCAGACATCCTAATGGACCAACAACATACATTTTTATGTACATTTATAAACACTGGCATCCCAAATAAGGCTCAGTGCAAAAATTATACAGAACCTTGCCTGTGATTCAAGGAAAGGTCACTGAATCCAAACTTTCCACAAAACATACAGGTTTGACAAACCATCATTTCCCAAAAAAAGTATTGCATCAGAACATTTCTGATCAGCTCTCATTGCTAGACTGGCCCATTTTTCAAACTTCAAGGTGCTTCTAGACAGCAGACCATTGACCAAGAAGCATGATTTATACATCAGGAAGGCAACCGTTTATCATGGACCCACCGGGCACACACACCTTAGTAGAAATATTATGCAAGCTGCTTAGTTCTTTTTTGGTGAAGGCAGTTCAGTGTCAGTGAACAAGATGTCCAGCAAGAGGCAGCAGATTGTAGCCCTTCCTATATGTCAACCCCAAACTTAAAGAAAAACTTTTTAAAATAACTAAAAGTTCACTGGCAATTTATTAAGAGTGAAAACACAACTCTGCTTGGTTTTTACATCATTTGCTAGTTTGATCCTTCCCTGCAGATATCAAAAAATTGTTAGGTCACTTATGTTTCAGTACTTTAATCTACAGATAAATCTTCCTCCTTCTGACACCATAACTGTAACATTTACTTTCCTTCATTATAGAAAGAGGATGTTATTTTGTTAGGAAAAGGTGGCACTATTAGGTATATTTAAAACATCCAGCTATTTCTAAAATTATTCATTCTAGATGTAAAAATTGTTCCTGTTTAAAGCAGAATTTTCTGATCATGGTATCTTTTGCTTGTCTTGTTTCTTGCCAAGTTTAGATTAATTAAAGACCAAAAGTATTATACTGTTTTTATTATGACCATGTAAAAGCCTTCCTTGCTTCTCAAATTAAAACGAAGGATGGTGGTTCTGAGGTGGATATGATTCTGATATTGAGCAAACCAATTTAGATTTTTTTGAGACAGCTGCCTGTAACTAAACATCTATGTAATGATTATTCTCAAACCAATCTGAGCAATGATAATTGTCAGATTAATATTATAAAATAGAGGTTTGTGTAAATTCTTTCCTTTAGAAACAATTCTCTGAGAACTTATCTTTCTAGATAAACAGTTATGAATTATTTATATTGATTTTTAGAATCTTTTTCAATAATATTTAGTCCCTTGTTATGAATTAATCTGAATTATTAATTGGTACATTTAAAAAACCCACATGCTATACCAAATCCACTAGAGGAGCACTAGCTTTTTGATGTAATCTGTGACAGGAATACTTGTAAAGAATGGTACTGAAGCTGGTCTCTGTCTTGGAAGAACTGCCCTTCAGAATCAATAATTCCAAAAAACAGCATCACAGTGAAGCTGTTGGGCAAACATATGGTAAATGGGTTTGGGTTTTTTCTGCACCAGCATGTGAAAAATACATTCAATCACAGAGCCAAATGCTGCCCTCAGTTTGTCAGGCCCTGTGGATCTTAAACCCGGGTCCATGGGATGAATCATCACACTCCTATCCTCACCCAGCAACTCACAGACAGCAGCTTGGACCAGGGCCCAGGAAGAGCAACTGAGGCACAAGCCCCTCCCCTAAACTCTGACTGGGAGAGCTCTATGGCTCCTGATTGGGCTGCAGCCCCTATTTAAGCCAAGAGAAAAAGCAGGAAGTTAGCTGAATAGCTGGGCCTTACCCTACCCTGGACCACTTCTCCTGTTTCTGGCATCCTGACTTGCCCAGACTCTTGGAACTGCCTCCTGGTTCCTGCCTTCTGGTATTGTTGCCTGATCAAGACTCTGCCTGCCTCTTGACACCTGTCTCTTGGTTTTGGTACTTAGGAGTCAAGTGACAACCCATCTCCTAGCATTCCAACCAGGCCTGGTTCTGGTAATTAGCTTCTTGCCCCTGCATCCTTGGCCTATGCTTGATGCTAGCCCCTAGGTCAGGCTACCCATGCTGGGCCCTGACACTGCTACACCAAACTAACCCTATTGAAGTCAATGGGGTTGCAGTGGTGAAATGGACAGAAAAACATGACCCTCTGTGTCCAGTTTCAAATGAATGTGGATTTGGGGGGGGGGAAGGGTTGGATGGGTGAAATTTGCCCCTATACAGCAGAGGAACTAGGCACCATTAACATCCTACTTAAGCCCTATTTGGAGGGTTTAAATAGGACAGATTTTTCTGAGGGCCCTCTGTGTAGGGATGAATTTCACCCAGATATAAATAAAAAAGGCTTGTGTCACTGCTTCAGAGAGTGTCATGCATTAGGCCACCAGCTGGTCATCATTTTTGTTAGGTTGGGAAGCTGAAGGTTAACCATATTGTGCCAGGTCCTGTACAAACACAGAACAGACAGTCTCTGCCCCAAGAAGAATACAATGTAAGTATAAGATAAGAGACAACAGGGGGACGCAGGAGTCAGCATGATTATTGTCAAGTTACTTGTAGGCATCACAGCAAAGGAGATTTTTGAGGGGGTATCTGACGGGGGATAATGAAGTAATTTTGTGGATATTTAAGGGGAGCGCCCAAGTGGGAGGGGCAGCTTAGGAGAAAGCACAAAAGTGCTTGTTCGCAAATTTAACAAGTGGGTGATAGAGGCTGCCATCATGGGCCAACTGGAGATAGGAGTTAATCGCACAATAGCAAATGAGAGGATAGGTATGGTGGCCTTTGTTTGATGTGGTGTTTGATGTGGTGATGTCTGTAGCTGATCAATGCTGCAACTGGCTGAGGACTAAATATTTTTTAGATCTTTTTATATTAATCTAGGTCAAGAGAATCAGGAATCGATACAAGATTATATACACTGTAATTTAATTTCCTCTAAACCTACTCATAATGGTACAACAAACCTAATAGCTATTTTAGATAACAGAAAATTCTCCAAACATGAACTCATTTGTAACGAAGTCATTATTGCTACCATTACCTCTTCTGAAATTCTACCATGACCACAATGTTTTTATTTTTTATTAGCTCTGTACAAATAGTATGTAACTTCCAGCATATTCACTAATCAATATTTTCTCCTTCAGTACCCTGAGAAAATAAGGGTATTCAAATGATGTTTCCTTAAATGCCTTAGGAGAGTGTCTAAGGCATCTGAAATGCCTATAATGCTAATCTGAAAACAAAAATATAACACTCCTCCTCCCACCCCATCTCCTCTCGCTCATGCACAGTTTCATTGAACAGTAGGTAATTTTCCACACAGAGATGACCAAGTTCTGGGATAATGGTGAACAATACTTAAGTGCAGATGGAAGCTCACCATAAAACTCATCACTCCATTCTTTCCAAAACATACAAAATGTTTTCATTGGAGCAATGGCAGAAATGACATCTATTTTGTGCATTAGGGATTAGATTCAAAGTCTATTGAAATGAATGGGAAGACCTCCATCTAATTGAGTGGCATTTGGATCAGGCCCTAAATCATCTTTTCTCTTCTGTTAGTGGAACCATATATTTCTCTTTAATTTAGTAAAGAAGAATGACTTATCTACTTATAGCACAATAGAGCAGATCAGTTTGTCCTGAATTTATGTGGCTGAAAAATTATGGTTGGAATAGCCAACTTATAAAACTACTTGTTTTTTTGCTATTGAGATGTTTAAATACTGTATATGCAGTGTGGGCCCAATCACGCTCCCACAGAAGTTAATGACAAACCTCCTATTGAAGACAATGGGAGTAGGAGTGATCTCTTGGGGTCAAGTTTTCAAAAAAGTCCAGCTCCAATTTAGGCACCTCAATGAAGTGACCAGATTTTTAAGTGGTCGACTCCCATTATTCTCAATGACAGCAGCTGAGTGCTGAGAATTTATTAAAACCTGACCCTGAGTGTTCTGATTTATGGCCTAATAACATATATGTACGTGGAAGGTACATTAGCTATAAATAACACTTCAGTGCTAGGTTGTCCCTTCCCATAGAGGAATCTCATGGGTGGGGATTCTGTGAGGGTGACCTCAGTTTCCAAGTAATCATCTCCTTGGGTAGGACACATTTTGGGGGCCTACACTGGTAGGGAACAAAGATGAAAATGTAGGGATCCTGAGTAATGAGGCTATTGCTAGGAATGCAGAGGCATCTGAATAGCAGACTGGCCTTTTCACCCTGCTTTAGCATCCATAAAGCTCCCTGGGAGCACAGCTGTTGAAAGTGCAGTAGCAGGAGAGGAAGGGACATAGCAGCAGGTAACGCAGCTTCAAGCTGAAAGTTCATTGGGGAAAAAAATCTGTCCCAAAGGTCATTGTGGAATATCCACATAGTGAGTTCTGTCCTTGCCTGGGGTAAGTACTTGGATAACAGATATCTACTAATTCATTGTGATATATGTAATTGCTTCTGGGAAGCACTAACGAAAGAGCTGAGGCAGGGTCATAAAATCCCAGAGAGGCTATAGCATAGGCTAAATGAGGGCTTATTTGAGTATGACTAGAAGAAACATACTTACTATTAATTGATTATTACTCTAAATTCATGGAGATTTCTAAACTAAAAAACAAGTAGTAGCATGGTGATTGTCCACATCAAATCACGCTCTCTGCAAGTAATGGAATACCAGAGTTTCTGATTTCTGACAGCTGACTCCAATTCACTGGTCAGAAAGGTCAGAAATTTGTGAATACCTGTTTGAGCACTTCACCTTGTTGCCAAAATATCTACATAGTAAGATAGCGGAGAGAGCTAATCTGAAAGATATTTTAAAGAAAGCTAGTCATGACAACAAAGATCCATAGCTAACCGTTGGATCTTAGAAATATAATAGAACAATAGAAACTGGCTTCCCCAGCACAGATGGAAATGAGCAGATGAAAAATGACTAACTCCCACAAGACCTCAATTACTCAAACCTAAACAAAACCAGACTTATAAATACAACTGGAAAAAGTGTATCTTGGTTCTAGCATTGAATTAGTTCAGCAAATGAGAGGATGTAATACTAATATAGGAGTGATTGTGCTAAGCCTATGAGCATGCCCAGTATGAACTAATTTTTTTTCCAGGGTGTTGAGATGACTCAGTCTGTGCAGTGTGCTCAAACAGTTAAGAGTCTATCTCCCAAGTACTTTATTAAATAAGAAAGCAGAAAAGGAGGAATAATGCCATAGAGAGGGAACAATTCCCTCTTATCTGCCCACAAGAAAGAAGCCAACTCCACATGTGGAAATGGACAGGGTGGTCTGATCCTTAGCAAGGATGTTGGTTTAGTTTTCCAACCTTAGATTCATAGATTCTAGGACTGGAAGGGACCTCGAGAGGTCATCGAGTCCAGTCCCCTGCCCGCATGGCAGGACCAAATACTGTCTAGACCATTCCTGATAGACATTTATCTAACCTACTCTTAAATATCTCCAGAGATGGAGATTCCACAACCTCCCTAGGCAATTTATTCCAGTGTTTAACCACCCTGACAGTTAGGAACTTTTTCCTAATGTCCAACCTCGACCTCCCTTGCTGCAGTTTAAACCCATTGCTTCTGGTTCTATCCTTAGAGGCTAAGGTGAACAAGTTTTCTCCCTCCTCCTTATGACACCCTTTTAAATACCTGAAAACTGCTATCATGTCCCCTCTCAGTCTTCTCTTTTCCAAACGAAACAAACCCAATTCCTTGCTAATTCTGTCCTTGGATATACACAAGGACAGAATTTTGGCCTTCTTCTTTGTGCTTCTTTATAAAGATAATTATTAGTGTGACGTGCTAACAAATTTTGAAGACGAGAATAAACCCATGTAAAAAACTCAAACAACGGAGATCTTTTTTTGGCATAAGAAAGTTGGGATATGATTTATATAACCCCTGTTGAAATGTTAGCAACTTTTAAATATTGTTGAAGGCACGTATAGCTTAATTAGAATTCTGCAAGTAACTTCTAAATTCACTATGTAAAGTATAGTGGGGGTGGGCCCAATCTGGAGTTTCATTTCCCAGACTAGCATAGGCTAAAAGAGTTACAGATGCAATGAAGGGAGAGAGGGCTGTGTTATACAGTAATCCTGTACCGAAGCAAGGACTGGGAACCTTGGCAAGAAGTATGGCAACTGAGACACACGACCTGAAAAGTGAAAGACTATAAAGAGGAGGAAAATGACCGTGGCTAAGAAAAAATTGGCAGGGCTCCAAGGAGGACACAGGAAATCTCTGGGGAAGAAGGAAGAGCTTGAAGAGTCTGACTTGGACCAACAAAAACAGGAAATTAAGCTAAAAGTTTGACAAATTAGTTATCTGCTCGTCACTCTGCCGGGGTAGTTCAGTGGTATCAGGGCAGAAATGAGTGTTAAATTTTGTATATGCTGTAACAAGGAGGCGTAGCTCAGCAGGCATAGCTCAGCAGGCTGATTGGAGTGTCCTATCTTAATTCTGGGTCAGTCCAGATGTGCTGTTAAGAGAGATTTTTGTATGTAATTTTTATTTTATTTATGTATTGTTATTAGCAAGATCAGTGTACAAAGGGAAAAACTAAAACACAAAGTTCTTCAAATTCTATCAGGTCCTAATGAAATTGTTACACTGTCCCCATTGACAATTAATTCAAAGGCATACAAGCCTCTTGCCAGGATTTTACACTGTTACAATGTACTGACTTCTACCGACAGGATTTACTTTGCAGTGTTTCATACTGTAAGAATAGCACCCACTGTTCTTATTCATCATACCAACTAGCAGTTCCCCAGAGCCATTAATTTGACTGAGTACCTAAATACTGTGGTGCTGGACATATTATAAATACCCTGGATAGAATGTTAGTCTGCATAGCAGCATAATTCTGTTGTGATGCTTTTAGTTTCACAGTAAAGACACTGGGGCAAATTTTCAAAATGGGAGCCTCCCTTTTGTTCTCACATTTTTGTGCCCACAGTTTAACTACCTGACTTCAAGTACCTGGCAGGTAAGTGAGGTCCAATTAACTAACACACACACACACACACACACACACACAGTTAGCAGTAGCAAAAAATTCAGGTGCAAATTTTGCAGGTCCTAGTGGTACCCAATGGGGCGGGGCCTCAGCTCTTTACATTTTTTTTTTTGCCAAAAGTTTTGAATGACAAGAAAAGGGAGGGGGGGAGGACATCCACAATCTGAGGCTTTCTTATGGATAGAAAATTTAATCTTTTTTTTTTACCCATGTTACAAATTCAGTTTCCACAACAGTTAACAATAAAGAATTAAAACCTTTCCTTTGTTTCACATGGCCACTTGCATCTGTGCTCCTTTCTACACTAAGCAACAGAGAAAAGGATGTTAGTGATAGGAAGAGTATACACTCCCATTACAGCCAGACACTGTGTGTAGTTGATTTGATGAATTACACTGCATTAGAAGGGGAAATACCTTCTGTGAGGCCAGGAATAGGCTCAGATTGCTGATCTATGCCTGTGAGATAGACTAATGACAATGGAAGTAGCTCAGTTTGCAGGATCCTCTATTAGAGGGATAGTAGTTCAAATAAAGGAGCACCATCAGAATCTTTGTTAGCAGCAGGGTGCCTTGAGTTAGCCTAGATGATCAGTGACTGACTGGACCACAGAGATGTTCAAAAACAGTCTAAGTAAAGCTGCAGAAGTGGGGGGGGGGTGTCAGAAATTCCTTTTTAATACTGGCTCTAGTTCCAATTCAAAAGTCTCATCCATACTCTGCCAGAGTCAGCCTTTACACACACACATACTTGTAGGGCCTTCTCATACAGATGCACCCTCCTCAGGAGGGGAGGAAATTAGGGGTAGGGCAAATTATAATCTAGAAGAAAATAGGAAGGTTTAATTGACAAGGAGTTTATACAAACCTTAACTGAAGGAAAAGCAGGATTTTCCATGTCTAAAGAGTAACTATATACACTATGACGGGTTGTTTGTTTGTTTGTTTTGATTTGTTGTTTAGTTTTTTTAAAATAAAAAAACAAGATTAAAATTTAAATATCCCTGCAAACCATAGTTCTCTGTAACAAAATAGCAGTGTTGTACACAGAAAAGAGTTAACAGTTACATAGCTACTTATACCACAGAAATCAGGGAGGAAGAATGCTCATTTAGAAACATACTTTTGTCAGATTCCAAGTTCCAGAAGACTTTTTCCTTTCTATAGATTTATGGAAAAAGAATCCAAAGACAAATGTCATATGTCTGAGTGTAGGGATTCCTGGGGAATTTTTCTGGACTTTATACAATGCCACCAAAATACACTGTATGGAGAAAACCTAAGAAAACTGAGGCAGCAGTGGAAACTGAGCAAAGTCCGAAGGCGGTTTGTTTGTTGTTTTTTTTGCAAACAGCACCTATGACTCTTGCAATTCTGGAAAATGACAGTCAGTACAGTGTAAACATGGAAGGTCCAAGAATACTGAGAAGCCCAGATCCAAAGTCGTAGCCAAGGAACACATTCTACAGATCAAGAGGGACTTGCAAACATAGATTTTTTACACTCAAAGAGTAGAATGATGGTGTTTTATTGCCCAATTATGTTTCTGATGAATCCAGTTATAAACAAATAGCCATTTGGAATGGAAACCTTTTAGACAATTGGATAAATTTGGGTCCAATAAGTCTGCATAAAATATTCCCATAACTGAATATTTTAGTACAGGAGCTTATTTTTCATTGTTGGGTTCTTCTTTTCTGCCTCTCCTCCAGCAGAATATACAAAAATAGTTGTGGTATCATCCCTTCTTTGAGCATACATGGGTATTGGGCTTGATTGGGTAGAGTTACAGAAATAAATACCCCTTTTTGAGGTCTCTAACTTATGCCCATACATCCTCAGTCACAAAGGTGAGGTACAAATCCCCCATCCAGACCTGTGTATATGAGCTATGCACAAAGAAGTAACCTGGGAGACAGAAACCTTCCCAACAGTCTTCCGGCAGAGTGTAGGTCACCCATGCAGCCACTGGTCAAATTCTACTATAGCCCATGGACTATTGTAGTGGCTTAAATCCACATATATTAGTGGGCAGTGAATCTACACAGTTTGTGGACACAATGGTCATGCTCCTATAACTAACCTACACAGTCCACTCATATTCCCACTACCTGTGCGCCAATGGAGCGGGTCACCACAGTGCACAGAGAAATGTATAGATGTTTTGCTTCCTAGCTTCTCCCTGCAGCAGAACCATGGCAGTTCTACTATGTTCTGGCCCATTCAAATGGAATTTAAGTTTTCTATCCCTTCAGGATGAAATCCACTTGACTTTTGAAAAGCCTGGTTTTTTTGCTTAACAAAGCTTGGTTGAAAAAAATCAAGTGAACATTTTAGCTACACAGTTATTAAAAATGGTAAGCTTTCATTTTGATTTTAAAATGGCTCCTGGTGCCATATTTTAATGATGAAAATGATCAACATAGCTTATGGGCCTTATCCTTTTCCCACTGAAGCCAGTGGGAGTAGGAGTAGACCCTAAACCATTTAGAAAACAAAACAAACTGGGAAGTTTTCAAAGAGAAGAGGGGGTGCAGCTGGATGCCATAATGATATGTGTAAAGAAGCTTATTCCACAGGAAACGTGACCATGACATGATTATTTTTACATGGATGGGCCTGTAATATTTGGTGTTGTATTCTTTCCAATGTTGTAGTTAACTTTCTTGAATTTTATAGTGGTGACATACAACAAAAATTCCCCTGGGATTAATCACAAATATTTTTAAAAGATGAGGCTTCGTTATATCTTTGTTCTTTGTATCTTGGCTTTTGTTAGCGCATTTTAATTAGGATCTGGTATCTGCAATAAACAGTAAACATAAAGAGCTTTGCAAAAATGTATTAGACTGTTTGTTTTCACACTCTAATGCATATTTGCACAATTTTACCATGAAAAAAGGAAAACATGCTAAGCTCTTGGGCTCTATCCCAAATGTCCTGGAATAGAATCTGGAAATTACTAAGAATGCAACCAAACCACATCATATTTCAGCAATTAACCTAAGAAAAAAGGGTACATTCTCTATGTGAAAGACAGTTTTGTGGAAGGCATTTGAGAGGGAAAGAAGCTTCAGGAAAACATACATATTACTATTTAAAATTTGGTTTCATTCTCTTTCATCTGGGAAAAGCATAATAAATTCACTAAGGTCAGAAACTTTTGTTTCTTTCTCTACAACACAGACAAAATCATTGTTCATCACTTAGACCTAAATTCATCATTTAGCAAATGATATCCAAAAGAAATCACAAAATGAAAATACTGACTGAAATTCACAGCAGCCCCACTTATCCTAAGAGTTTCCTGGATACTAAAAGCATACAGAAAAACAAGGGAATTTATGGGGTAAGTGAATTTACAGTGGATGAAAGAACCTAGATTCTCATAACAGGGAGTTTCAGATTTAAGGGGTTCAGATAAATGGATTTCAACATGATCATATGTATACTCATTTCAAGAAGGTTCTGGGGACTAACATTGTTTCTGTAATACAATATAACACTATTAAAAAAAGTAGAATAATTGAAAATGCCACTTGCCAAAGACAGATGTACTTTCATTTTAAAGTATTCCTATCAAACTCTATCAGAAAACTTGAAAGGTTTAAAATGTGGCTCTTGTGAACACTTGTTATTGATATGACACCTTGATAGAGTTTGAACGTGACACAAAAGTCATAAAAGTATATAAGCAATTCTAAGGTGTAAAGTGATTTTTTTTTCCACCAGAGCTAGGCTTTAATGTGTTTCCAAATAAAACACAAGATTAAGTAATTTATTTTGTCATATGATTTATTTATGGGCTGAAACACTGTAAACAACAGATAAAAGATACAGACTCAGATGTCAAAGTAAAAGATGAAAATCATTACATTTTATTAGCAGAAGATACATAAAAATGCCAAAATGAACTGTAAAGAGAGAGGAAGTGTTATACTCAGAGGTCCCACGTCTGAGTTGCATTTGTTTTTCCCACCTCCCCTAAAGGGGAATAATAGCTCTGAATTTAATTAAAAATCTATTTTTTAAGATTAAAGTCATGAAAAAGTTAAAAGACTGGATCACAAAGAAGAGTAACTGTAAGGATCTCAGGGAATTTGAACTCATGTACTCCCTTATATTTTATTTCCTCTTGTCTATTTGTGGGAGGATCACCAGAGTTGCATAGGAATTGTTAGTCTTGGATAAAAGGAAGGATTTTATAAACCAATTAATTTTTCATTAGATTTACGTAAATGTTAGTAGCAATAGTTTAATTCCAGTCAAATTATTGCAATGAGAAGAGTCACTGCAGAAAGTAACATTATACATTCTATTAATTTGTTTCGGCTTTTAGAACCCTGGTTCCTAACCCCACTTCAATGCATTGGACATTGTTTCCTATAAGATTTTCTTTACATTTCAAATTAAAAAATGAGAACAGAAAAATCAAATAAACAAAAAAAAGAGTGGTAGAAAACTTTTCCCAAATCTTGAGAGTTTTTTAAAAGAGTGATAGTATTCAGACTGAACATTTAGAGAAGATATTATATTGGATTTAACATATTTATATGTATGAAATGTGCAGGGTATCATGTAAATAATATAGAACTAATTAATAGGACAAAAACATCATAAAATGAAACACCAGCTTCTCAAACTGCTCCCCCTTCATCTACCCCATTATCTCAAACAATGCACTGTTGCCTCAAGAAAAATTTGAAAGAACCAATCAGCCTTGCAGCAGGCCCTGACAATCACCAAATCTGAACTCTGGCAGTCCAAGAGGGGGGACATGGCCTAGTCAACAGCCCTCTGCTGAGTGTGCCCTCCTAAAAGGCACCTACTGCTCAAAACAGGTGTTTAAGCATCCTAGTTGATATCAGGACTAAGGAATCACATGGAGAAAGGGGCAGTGCCTCAGCTAATGAAAAGGCAACACATTTAAGGCTTTGTAGGTCAAAACTAACTTCTGCTACTTCACCTAGAAATCAATTGGTTGTTAGGGCAGATCACAGAAACAAGTGTGAGGGAAATCTCATTTAAAGAGCACAGAACTGCAATCTCCATTTCATGCAGTCACTGAACACCTTTCAAACATAGCCCCCTTCCTAGTGCATTCCTGGCCCTGCAGTTCTTACCGAGACAAAAATCCCCATTTTCCCTCAGGCAGAACCACAGTGCTGCACCCAACATGTAGATGTGGGTCTGCATACAGTGCTCACCAGTGCCAAGTGAAATTGAGCAGATCTTTCTTTGCTGTATGATTTATAATTTTCTTGATCCTCACTTCAATGGAAATGCTGTGTGTGGAACGATGACAAGATTGGGCCCTCAGGCAACAGCTCTGTAGAAAAATGAAGGAATGCAATTGCCAGAATTTTAAGGAACCATTTCTCCAAGTGGGGCCAAACACTATATGTCTCATCCATGCAAGTAGTCAATGGGAATACTCATGTGAGTAAGGAGAATAGCTTTAATCTATTATGGGTAATTATTTGTTTGCTGAAAATAAGCTTTATCTTTTTGAGACTATGTCCTTGGTACCAACATGCATTTGTATTCATTTCAGGTAGTTGACATTGGGGATTGTTTGCTACCTCATCACTCCCAAGATATAGATAAGTGTGTTGGCCTTCACCTAGTTCCTAGTGGATATTTATCTATATTTATTCCAAAACCAGCATGCATTTTACCATCTCTACTCCAAAAAGACTCAACTGGAAACAGAAGGAGCTTTCCATATTTAGACACTTGCAAAACTATATATGGAAAGTTGCAAAACTGGCTACATAATGCTTAGCGCAATCCATCCCTCACTTTCATGAGCAATAAATCATTATACAAAAAATTCTAATTCAGGTAGCCATTCAAAATATCTTAGCCTTGCTCTTTTATATTCATAATAACTTGGCCATTCTCACAGTAACTATTTTAATGGGCTACTTAATGACCTCAGTAAAGTTCATAATAACTCAGTTGATTTTTATGCAATATGTAACATATTTTAGATGTTAAAGGGATACAGTTATTGTTTCTTGCGTGTGCGCGCACACAGAGTACTTTTTACTGATGAACTTACAAAATGTAGAACCTTCTTTATAGTATTCAATTCCTGAGCAGATGAACAGGGAAAAAAATAAAATGATCATGAGACTACAAAGCAATAATAAATTGTTAATCTTTATTGTTTGTAAAGATTGTATTGTATTCCCTGAGAATCTTGGAAGTACAACTATTTTCCCTTAGAATTTTGTCCTCTGTTTGCCAAACATTTTAATTTGTTGTTTTTCTAGCACTGAAGCAACCAGCATGGCTTTATCTTTTTCTTGCATTTCTGTTGGTGTGTTAAAATCATACTATTGTATTAGTAAAGGTGTCAGCAGCAATGTGCAAAGCTCTGGAAACACAGTAGTATACTAGAAAATTGCCATGTAGTCCACCAATTGCTTTTCCTTTGTATAAAAGGCACATTGCTTGTTAATTACACACCACAGTACATAGAACAGAGGGAAGTCAGGCAGGCAATGAACACATTGAGCCATATCATCCCCTGTAGTGTAAAAAGGAATGTAGAGTAAAAAGATGAACCAAAAATCTACTTTCAAACAGAGCAGTGTAAAAAGCACCCTAAGTCCCATTAACTCTAGGTGAGTTTGTAATGTGAGCAGAAATCAAGTGGTGTTGTTTCAATGAGTGGGGATATTTCCAATAATGAAAAGGCAATGTTTACCTCAATGCAGTAAAAGCATCTGCACTTACACCTCTTGGAGACCTAATATCTTGCCAATCATATGTAGCTGTAGCAATCAGATGTGGTATAAGAGCTCTCTGTTATATTAAGAAAAGAGGTAATGCAAGGCAGCAGATACTATCAGTTCAGGCTGATATAATGAGGGTACAATTGAAGAAGGATAACTATGGAAAAGGAATCATCTAAGCCAGGTTACGTGGGCAAGGACGTGCCATCTTATGGAAGTGTGTATCATAGCTGGCATAAGTACAGACTGTAGAAGCATTCACCATACGTGGGATGGCTGAACTGATAAATTAGTTCTCACTGGCTTTCACTGAACTCATGTCACTTCAAAGAACAGTCTGATTCCTAGATGGTCTCCATTGTCTCATGCAGCATATAACTACCTCAAGGATTAAACAAGCCAAGCGATAAAAGCATCCTGAGTATAAATGGTGAAAGACAGACTTATCCTGTGTGACACACAGTCAGGAAAATATTGTTTAATATTGACCACCACAGACAATAGCTAAGAAGCAGAAAAAATATCCATAAGAGACATCTTACCAATTATGAGAATAATAAATCATGGATGTAGAGCCCCAGCACGTATTAACTGAAAACAGAACACAGAGCGGCATATATTCACAAGAAGACAAGTTCAAATGGATGCATTTTTCAACAAGAAACCATCTATCCCATATATACAGTGTTCACAGAAGAGCAGCGATCCTACAGGAGCATCATTAATGGCTGTGTTTACAGGTGCAAAGGTGAAAATGAGCATTTGATTGCTGCCTTAGCCAGAAGTTGCTCCCTCTTTACTTGCGTATGTTAGCTGCTTCTAGAGGGCAACACAACCCTGAATGGACTTGGCCTTGAAACCATCTTTCTAAAAGGCTTTGCCTACTTTTCTTCACATAGGGGCCTCATCATAGGATCTTTCCACTGATTTCAAGGGGCTTTAGGATCAGGCCCAGAATGCATAATATGTTCCACCGTGATGGCCCCTACTCCTGAGGGCAGCATTGTGGTACTTTTTTCTTGTGTATTTTGTCTGTTAGGGTGAAACATTCTCATGCTTTTCAATATGCTTCTAGCACATTTTGGAGCAATATGTTTCACAGAATCTTGCATGGTCGTGCTAAAATGGTAGCTGATTTGTTAGCTTTGATTTTTCATTTGATCAGAAGTAGGTGATTTAAAAAAAAATCCCAAATGATCTTGATTCGGGCTGCTAATTAATCGCAGTTAACTCATGCGATTAACTCCAAAAAATTAATCGCGAATAAAAAAACTAATCACGATTGATCACACTTACAACAATAGAATACCAATTTAAATTTATTAAATATTTTTGGATGTTTTTCTACATTTTCAATATTGATTTCAATTACAACACATAATACAAAGTGCACAGTGCTCACTTTATATTATTATTTTTATTACAAATATATGTATTATAAAAATGATATGATAAAAGAAATAGTATTTTTCAATTCACCTCATACAAGTACTGAAGTGCAATCTCTTTATTGTGAAAGTGTAACTTACAAATGCAGATTTTTTTTTGTTACATAACTGCACTCAAAAACAAAACAGTGTAAAACTTAAGAGTCTACAAGTCCACTCAGTCCTACTTCTTATTCTGCCAATTGCTAAGACAAACAAGTTTGTTTACATTGGCGGGAGATACTGCTGCCTGCTTCTTATTTACAATGTCACCTGAAAGTGAGAACAGGTGTTTGCATGGCATTGTTGTAACTGGCGTTGCAAGATATTTACGTCCCAGATATGCTAAACATTTGTATGCCCCTTCATGCCTCGGCCACCATTCCAGAGGACATGCTTCCATGCTGATGATGCTTGTTAAAAAAATAATACATCAATTTAATTTGTGACTGTACTCCTGGGAGGGGGCAGGTGGGAATTGTATGTCTCCTTCTCTGTTTTTCCCACATTATGCATATATTTCATGTTATAGCATTCTCGGATGATGACCCAGCACATGTTCATTTTACAAATACTTTCATAGCAGATTTGACAAAATGCAAAGAAGGCGCCAATGTGAGATTTCTAAAAATAGCCACAGCACTGGACCCAAGGTTTAAGAATCTGAAGTGCCTTCCAAAATCTGAGAGGGACGAGGTGTGGAGCATGCTTTTAAAGAAGTCAAAAGAGCAACACTCTGATGTGGAAACTACAGAACCCAAACCACCAAAACAGAAAATCAAGCTTCTGCTGGTGGCATCTGACTCAGATGATGAAAATGAACATGTGTCAGTCTGCACTGCTTTGGATCATTATCAAGCAGAACCCGTCATCAATGTGGAAGCATGTCCTCTGGAATGGTGGTTGACGCATGAAGGGACATATGAATCTTTAGTGCATCTGGCATGTAAATATCTTTCAACGCCAGCTACAACAGTGCCATGTGAATGCCTGTTCTCATTTTCAGGTGACATTGTAAACAAGAAGCAGGTAGCATTATCTCCTGCAAATTGTAACCAACCTTGTTTGTCTGAGTGATTGGCTGACCAAGAAGTAGGACTGAGTGGCCTTGTAGGCTCTAACGTTTTACATTGTTTTGTTTTTGAGTGCAGTTATTTTTTGTACATAATTTTACATTTGTATGATAAACAGATTGCACTACAGTACTTGTATGAGGTGAATTGAAAAATACAATTTTTTTGTTTTTTACAGTGCAAATATTTGTGATCAAAATAAATATAAAGTGAGCACTGTACACTTTGTATTCTGTGTTGTAATTTAAATTAATATATTTGAAAATGTAGTAAACATCCAAAATATTTAAAATAAATGGTATTCTATTATTTTTTAACAGCGCGATTTATCGCAATTAATTTTTTTAATCACGATTCAATTTTTCAATTGCTTAACAGCCCTACTTTTGATATTTATAGCCTGGATGGCATTCGCAGAGGAGTAAATCCTGTCCTCCCTTGCATGGTGTACACATAGGCTTGGGAGGATTAGATTTTTATTGGTAAATGGCAATAAGCATCGATTTCACTGTGCACACACAAATCAACAAAAGACATTTCCATCAATGATGATAGAAATTTACAGATAGGCAAAGTAAGAAAAATGCTGCTTGAGAACTTCTTAGTTCGATTTAAGAATATTTACTTTGTATATTTTGATATGTGGTGGTGACAATTCATTTTTTAATGGTTATATAAAGCTTTAACTTTTTGAATTTCAACATCTACTTTCATTAAATAAATATTGTCTGACTTCCCCCCATAATTTCCTGCAACTTCAAAAATTTAAATTAATAAAAATTCAACAAGTGCTTAAAATACACATTTATATCATCCACTGAAATTATATAGGTATATATTTTTAAAAATGAATTCTTCCAAGACTATGTACAATGCACAGAAAGCAGCAGAACGGCACTGTGCTGTGATGCAATGCAACTATGCAGATCAAATAGTCCAAATCACTCTTATATGAGAAACTCAGGGGAATGAGCTCCTACTACCGTCAATGGGTTCTAGCAGCAGCAGACACCTTGTGCCTATAAAGGGCCGCACCTTTTGTAGGGATGGTTGATGTGATGAGGGCGGAAACAGTCGTTTTGCTAATGTAAATAGGCGTAGCTCTACTGAAGCCAAAGAAGCTATACAGATCTGACCCAGAAATTCTATTCCAACCCGCCAAAGTAAAGGCAGAGAGAAAAAACTTTGTAAATACAAGCACATGCTTGTTGCAGCTATTTTCTTACCCAGCCAAAGAGAGACAGGAGTCAGGCAGCAAAAACCATGGCAAAAAGAGCTTAAAACATATTGGAGCAGTCTACCTTTCAGCCAGCATGAGAAACATCAGTTTAAATAAAACTAACAACACTGAAAGAAATGCTGTGTAGCACAAATTAACATTTAAGGTAAGCCATTCTGGCAGCCTGAGAATGCAGATATTATTTTAACTGATACTTATTTTTGCACCGCATTATATAGGACAGAATCATTAAAATAAACATCTTGTTAGCTTGTCTTTAAAAGTGAAACTGATAACACATCAGATTGACTCATGCAAGTCTCATCTTTCCAGTCTAGAATGGCTCTTGTATAACCATGCAGCCTTCAAAAAAGACGACCAGCAAACATTGTGTTATTCAATCATAGGTTACTTTTTATGGTACATTGCTTATTTGTCTGTTTTCATCATACTTTGCTTTGGTGTTTGTAACAATTTGGACCGATATTATAAAGCTGTTACTGATTAATAATGTCAGCAAAAGAATAAGAAAACAAAGTGACTACATTAATAATTGAAGCATCACAACTATATGACAAAAATAAGGAATTAAATTAGAAAATGTAATCCAAATCCTGATCTCTGAAGAGGGTTCCTAAGTGCTATGGTAATACAAATAATTATTATTAATAATAAATTAGAGTATTTCTCAAGTAAATCACTAAAAGACTTGTGTTATAGGCAAAAGCACAGAGTTCTTCAATGAGCTGCTTAATCAATAGTCTCCCAATGCACTGGTCAATTCTACACAATACTGGGTAGATTCCTATATCACCTCATTAAAATATATTCAACAAACAAAAATTAAAAAAATCAGAAGATAAATTAAAATATACACTTGGAAGTTCTTTTGCTTCTTTGGGAAATACAGAAAGGAATTTTGATTATTTTTGATGAGCTTGCTGCCCTCATGGGGACAGATTGTGCCACCATTACTCATTAGGAAGTACCTAGGATTTCAATTGTTTTCAATGAGACTACTCCAGCAGGAAAGTACTAATCAACAGGAGGAAAGTTAGCAGAACCTGGTCTTTAGGTTTTCTTGTGACATTTTTCATAGAAATTGTGTAAGAAAAGTACTTATTTAAGTTCAGTTATGGAATAGAGACAGGACATAACATGCAAAGAAAATAAAGGAAGTTGAATTTCTGATTCTATACACATGCACATGAGTAACTTTATGCACATGGATTTCACTGAGTGTTGGATCAGGCTTCTTATTTGGACGTAAATCAGTCTTATGTGAGAGTGGATATTTTTGCATAGACAAAAAACTATTTGGGAATATATTGAGAATGAAGGTGCATGGTTTCTTTTTATGTAATCACACAATACTGGAATAATAGAGATAATATGAACAGATCAGAATAAAAAGGGTTTGTATTGGAGATTCAATACTCTATTATTTAATGATAAAGAATTTCTAATAGCCATTCAAATGAAAATCAAGGAATATATACATTTTATTTTAGCTCTGCATCATATCATATATATTGAAGGCTTTCAAAGTGACTTTCAGAAGCTGAGTTTTTAGGTGTATGTCATGAAATTAGGAAATGCCAAAGGCAAGAAAAAATGGAGCTATTAACAAAGCTAACAATAAAAAAATTAGAACATAAAAAACTCCCATAGTAAAAAGCTTATGTAGAATTGATACAGATTAAGGCACTATTGAATAATATTGCTGTTAAAGAAGCCAATTATTTTTAGAGAGCAAATACATTTTTCTATAATTCAAATAAAACTGGTAAATGGTTAACTGTTTAAATAAAAGGGGAAGAGAAATCTCAACATAGCAGCAATTTATACAAAACAAAGGGTGATAATGAACCAATAAGAATGAGATAAGTGATATCTTTAAGGCATATTATGAGACTACATAAATCTGAGGCTAGAGCATCTGGAGATGAAATCCAAATTTTGGGGCTAAAAATTAAAATCTTAAATTTTATGTGTCTTTTTAAACCAAAGGAATAGAAAGATGGACCATTTATACTGGATGAAATTTCAATGAAGGAATGAAATAGTTAACACTTGATAACACACCAGGAGAAGATGGCTATCCACCAGAATTTTTTTGTACTGTCTTTGAAGCAGTGGGCCCCTTGATGCTACAGACCTTTATTATTTGTTTATAAACGGAGCCACAGGCATAAATCAACATGTGATGCTATTATAACATTTATATTGGAAAATGATAAAAGATCTACTTGATTGTTCAATTTGTCACCTTATTTTTCTAATTTATTGCAATAATACCTAAAATGTTAGCCAACAGAATGAGTGAGGTGATGAAACAAATCATTCATGGAGATCGGATTCACTTCATAATATAAGTTCCTATCAGACAATATGAACAAGGTATTGAATATTATTAGTTGTGCCCAAAATATTTCATCTCCAATAACTGGCAGTAGCAATAGATTCTGAGAGAGCGTTTGATCAGAATGATTGGCAGTGCTGTATATATTTGTTTGAAGTACTATACTAACAGGAGGGCCAATTCTGTTCCCACTGAAATCAGTTGAAAAACTCTCACTGACTTCAATGCTCAGGCTCAATGGCTGGTTTCAGGGAATCATTTATTAGATGATTAAAGGGGTGACCCTTTTCAGAATTTCTCTAAGACAACTCTTATCATTAATGGGTGTGAATCTGAATTCTTCAATACAAAGTGAAGAACTCTGTCTCCATTATTGTTTTTGTTGGCTACTGACTAATTGTGATGGGGCATCTGCCCCACAGTGGCAGAGAAGGGGTTACTAGAGCACTGGGGAGGCTGCATGGGAAGCAGACAATAGTAGAGGAGCTGCGAAGAACAGCCAATCAGGGCCCAGAAGAGCTGCAGGACAGAGTAGATTCAGTTGCTGTCGGGAGCCTAGGGAGTAAGGACTGTGTTCCTAGATGGCTGAGAGAACTTGGATAGAGCAGCTGAGCCTTGAGATAAGGGCGAAGAAAGTGCTGGGACCATGGGGAATAGAGGGAATGTCCCCGGGAAATAGAGCAGCATTGACCGAGGTTAGAGAGGAGCAGCAGAAGGCTGCTATATACAGGATCCCTGAGTTGGGGGCCTGGAGTAGTGGGTGGGCCCAGGCTCCTCACCACCCCCACTTGCCACTGGGGAAATGGCTGGAGTGTGGAAAAGAGATACCTACCCCCAGAAGGGGGGAAACACAGACAACAACCTAGCCGGAGGGCTGAGTCGAAAAAAGACCGCTGTGGTTCTGGGAGCTGAAAGAGGAGCCATAGGCGGGAGTAGAGACAGAGTGCTGGTGTGCAGACTATGGACATGGGTGTTGGCCTCGAGCTAATCCCCAGCATGACCAGGAGGGCTGTATCCTGTGACATTCATGCACACAGTTAATGAGACAAGATATGTTAATAAAGGAGATTGTAACAGACATCACTGAGGTGAAAGTTAATCTAATGTGAACAATGTGCTGCTCACATAATTTCTTATGAATACTTATTAGGTAATGAATTTCACACCACAAGAGTCAAATCTTGCTCACCTTACTCACTAAAGTAGATCCATTGACTTCCTTGTGTATGGTCATCAGTACATCGAGCAGGAGCCCTAATGCCCCTAATGTGGGGCAAAACCAGCTTCCGTTGAAGTCAGTGGCAGATCCCCCCAATGACTTCAATGAATACTCAGTTTCATGGGAATCATCTCTGATGTGACTGGGGGAATTATCCTAGAAAGTCAGGAAGGACCGACTGCACCTGTTTTCCTCCTTTTTGGTTTGTCTTGCAATGAGGAGCAAAGTTAACCTTGTGACCAAGCTGCTTTTTCAACCACCCTGGAATATTGGAAAAAGGGGGTGGTAATAATGTATTGTACACATAGACTCAAATGGTGTTTTTCCACTGAAGAGATTAAAAGGGGTGCCAAGTTGGCAGCATGAAGTGCCTCCAACGTACTGTATCCTGGTTTTGCTTGAGGAGGTACCATTTGCCTCTGTTTATAAAAGTAAAGTTTTATGTCGGGTTTTGTGGGACAATTGGTTTCACAAACTAGAACTCATTCAAACTCATCCTGATACTTGAGATCACGAAGGAATATCCTTTCCTCCCCATCCATTGCTTAAACTAGATGGATTTTTCATGCCCATCCCCCATACGTTGCTTAAACTAGATGAATTATTTTTTCACCTTCTATTGGAGCACTGAGTAGAAATCTTCCAGTGAGGATAGAAGGGTTGGTACTCAGGTTGGTTGCAGTAGTGTATGGTCAATTGCCTGGTTCAAAATAACTTTTCTAAATGGTGCACTTTAGCTACAAAGCCTGGGATTTTTGTTACTAATATCACAACATGACAGGTGGAGTCCTCTGCAGTAGAAGTTGATTTGTTGTGGTTTCCTTTCCAATAATTTTTCATAGGTTTGGGAACGGGTATGTTAAGGACAGGGCCTGGGTGTGTAAGGGGTATGGAGGAGAATCCCATTGTTATGCACAGAGATAGCCCCCGCAAGAAAACAAGTCCTCGTCGTGTGTTGGTATGGGTTTGTAATTTGCAGCTTGTGGAGGGGTTGCATCTGATTGGTATCTAGGAATGCAGTAAGTACCCTCAAGCTTCATATTATTTAGTACCACAGGACTATTAACTGCTGGGTAACACTGCAGTTTGAATTACTGGATTTCAATAATGGTTGCTTGCAGCGTTGGCCTTTAATCTAATTACCAGTGTGCTGTGTTTTATTTCTGGTGTCAGCAATGCAGGATCAGGCCCCCTGAATTTGTTTACGAACTACTAATAAAATTGGACTTAAAAGTCATGCTTCTCTATCAGGGGTTGAACATAGGATGCATACAAGACTTTCCTTACAGAGAGATATTTAATTGGTTAATGTATTAGAAATGTCATGTATCTTGTGATCTGGAAGGTATTTTTATTTAAAATTGGCTGAATAAATGAGACGTATAGTATCTTAAAGGTGACATAAGCAGCCCTCAGTTACCAATATAAAAATATTAATTGCTATGTGATTGCTTTATTCAAACAGCTTATTTAAATAGATTATCAGCAATAATATTTCAATTTGTTTCTTATTAAAATAAATAAGGTCAGTGTTATTTTCCCCTCCGTTATTTCCCCTTCCCCAGCTGCCACCATGTGCTGGCAACAGCACTGTGAGAACTTTCTTTGGCCTTGCAAATGATGTGGAAATGAATCTGATTTTTATTTTTAAATTGCAGTTTAATTTTGCCATAATATGCAGGCTTTGTCTGAAATATTTTTAAGATTCAGATTTTTTGCTGAAGTGCAGCCTTTCCTACACAGATTGGAGTTTCACTGCACTTAGCTCCATTGTCATGTACACTGATTGCAATCTGATTCACTGGCTGTTGTTCATCAGCACACTGCTAGTATGCTGATCACTGAATTGTGGATATGAAAGACTTGGGTTGCATCTTCCATCCCCATGCCAATGCAGAATTGCAACCTCTTTTTATTTAGTGCTAGGTCTGCTCTAGTTTTAAATAACTCAGCTGCTGAAACTTTTCTCAGAATCTATTCCACACACTATGGCCCCAGTCCTACAAACAATTTACGCATGAGTATCTTCAGATTTAGGATTAACCCCAGTTAACCCATCTTAACTGACCTTGATTTAGGAAAGCACTTAAGCCTTAGTGAAATCAATGAGACTTAAGCACATGCCCTAGGGCTATCTACTGGAGGGAGGGTTTTTTTTTAAACCAGACTGACTGATGCATATTATTTAACTGGCAATAATTAAGCTGCAGTAATAGTGTGCACACAGGACACTGTCCCTACTTTCAGTTCTCATCACTGTGTACACATGACAGCAGTTTGCTGTGTACAAAGCACAGAGAGTTCTCTGACGGTATCCCATGGCCCTTTGCCTAGCCAGTTTGCAGTATGCATTCTGGGATTTTTCTCACTTTGCATTTTGGGATGCATAGCAGAAGCCAGGCCAGTTAAAATTTTAGAAAATCCCATGCTTCTATTGTCTCCGCCCCATGCTTCCTTTCCAGGTGGACTAGGGCCATTTTTGAATTGCTGTCAGGCACCTGGCTTTCATGGGACAACTTTTCACTGGCCTCCTCATGTTCATCCACCAATGAATCTTGCTGGTTTTCCTCAGGGGGTGGGAAGCAGGCAGCAGGGTCCACAACCTTCTTGGGTTGAGTAGTCATGTAATTGTACAAAATCCTGTTCAGCTCCTCCAAAAATGGACAGGTCACTTTTCCACTGCTGGACTTTTTCCTGGCATTCCTTATTTGAAGGTAAATCCTCCTGAGCTGCTTGCTGTTATCCAGCACTGATCAGTGTCCTGGTTGTAGCCCTTAGTGGCTATCTGCCTAGCAATGTCCACGTAAAAGTCTTTATTCCAGGAACTAAGCACAAGAGCTTCCTGTACCGACACTTCTCCCCAGATGGTAATGAGAACGAGATCCAGGGTCTCAGCATTGCTCCAAGCAGCTGCTCAAGGCATGTTGTAGGGCTGCTGGAGTATTATTGCAGCAATGCTGATATACTCGAATCCATGAGCAAATGGGCAAATTCTGGCCCCACACCTGTTTTTAACTGGGGAAAGTGACATTTGGTCAACTTTACAACAGAGCAGTGGAAGGTGCACAGGTAAACAGATAAGTCTAATGGTTGCTCACAAAGCAGTGTGGGATCGCTGTGGAAGACTGGCAAAATAGTGCACAGCAGCATTGCGTGCCCACGAACAACATACTGAACCAACTCAATTTGCTTAGTTCACTTTGAAACAGGACTTCAGAGTTCCCAATAAATACAGAGTTAGTGCGCTATAATTAATTGAGTAGTGCATACACAAGCATTTTCAAACCAGTTTAAATCAACTTAATCTGATTTAAACCCCTCTCTAGACCAGCCCTAAGTGTTTTTGACTGAAAATTATTCACATTCATAGATGTTTGCGGGGTTGAGCCCTGATAGACCTTGTCATTAGGAACTTTACCAGATATTCAGCCTCTATGATCCTTTATTCACTTGCAACTAAGGTGACCATATTTCCCAAAGGGAAAATGGGACACCTCCAGCCGCTCAACTGAGTGCTCCCTCCCCCGTAATCTTACTCCCCGCAACGACTGTTGCCAGTCGCTGGAACCCTGCTGGCCCCCAGCATGCTGGAACACTGTCTCCCTCCTGCCCCACACAAGGCTGGCCTCTTCACTTGCCCCCACCCCTGCACGTTCCTCCACACCGCACCCCACTTTTTTATTATTATTATTATTTACAAAAGTGGGTATTTGTCCTTTTTGCTCTCGCCAACTGATCAAGTCGGCAAAAGCAAACTGGACAAACGCCCATTTTTGCAAAAAAAAAGTTAGGACAGGGCTTAAAAAAAGGGACTGTCCCAGCCAAAACAGGACATATGTTCAACCTAACTGCAACCCATTATTCCTCCTCATAGCCTTAATCCTGCAACATGTATGGTGCACCATACCAGGCAGGTGCAGCCGTCTGCCCACTAGCTATCTATTTTAGATTTGGGGCAATTGTTTTTACTCCTTTCAAAAGAAGTAGATGTTTATGTCCCACTGTAGCAGGGTGCTGTTGCAGAAGCACCTAATTAGCCCCTGCCCAGTCAGCTCCAATCAGGGCAAACAGATCCGGACTGATGGAAAAGCCCTGATGCTGGCCTGAGGATTGGCAACACCTGCTGTCCTGACAAGCCAAAGGCTATAAAGGCTGGGAGGGAGCCAGATAGTGGTAGGAAAACTTGGGGGAAATGGGAGCCCCCCCCCGAAGGCTGACTCTGCCTGTAAAGGAGGTGACTAATCTTGTAAAGTTTAACAGGAGTACTTGTGGCACCTTAGAGACTAACAAATTTATTAGAGCATAAGCTTTCGTGGACTACAGCCCACTTCTTCGGATGCATATAGAATGGAACATATATTGAGGAGATATATATACACACATACAGAGAGCATAAACAGGTGGGAGTTGTCTTACCAACTCTGAGAGGCCAATTAATTAAGAGAAAAAAACTTTTGAAGTGATAATCAAGCTAGCCGAGTACAGACAGTTTGATAATAAGTGTGAGAGTACTTACAAGGGGAGATAGAGTCAATGTTTGTAATGGCTCAGCCATTCCCAGTCCTTATTCAAACCGGAGTTGATTGTGTCTAGTTTGCATATCAATTCTAGCTCACCAGTCTCTCTTTGGAGTCTGTTTTTGAAGTTTTTCTGTTGTAATATAGCCACCCGCAGGTCTGTCACTGAATGACCAGACAGGTTAAAGTGTTCTCCCACTGGTTTTTGAGTATTTTGATTCCTGATGTCAGATTTGTGTCCATTGTAAAGTTTGTAGACAGACACACACTGGTGGTGGGACAACCTTAAGTAAATAAAGACATGGGTGTTGCACAACCCTGAAGCCTCTCTGAGCCTTATGGGGGCAGCAAGTGGGCCCCAAGAAGAAGGGTGGGTTGTGAACCCTGTTACACCCACCTTAGCTATACTTTAGCTGAACTATAATCTTTCCACCTCAATGCATCATTCTATGCTCTTCCTTCTTGATAACTCTCTACTGAATCCTCTGCAGTATGTTGGAGAAGCAAACAATGATGCCCTTTCATCAAAATATAGTGTATGATTTCCTTTTGGTAAATATTGTTTTAAAAAAAATCATGATATGCACATTTGCTTAAAATGCACAGCTGTTTGGTTCCCTATCCGTATAGAGGCAGTGTATTTTGGTTAGTTGCCTCGAAGGCATAAACAGTAGTAGGTGGATAAGACTGACTCTTGTGCATCTGACAAGAAAACTGACTGCAATGATACCTGGTCTGGACTCCCTTAAAAATAAATATTTTAAGACTCAAATATTTCAGTTAAAATCTGTATGTTTATGGCAACACCAACTTATAATTTAAAAGCAAAATTTGGATTTGCACATTCAGTAAGACCAACAAGGAATTTCCTATACTGTTTCCCCAATGTTAGATGCAGAGCAGTGAGCAGAGATAATGCTTGAAAGGGACATGAAGTATTAAAACTATTATTTTAATCAGATAGAACCAAAATTAGTGTAAATTTGTTTTATTGCTGAAAAACCATTAAAAAGATTGGATAAAAAAATCCTTACAAATGAATGATTTCTTTACAATGCAAGTTGAAGGCTGCATGTGTTCCTCTTGTGATGTCAAGACAGGATTCTATGGGTAGAGCTTCAGAGGGGGAGATCGTTGACACTCAAAATCAATGTAATTATTCTTGAATGTTTTAAATGTGTGTGCTTAAAATACCTCACACTACCAGCAGCACTTAAAAAAAACAACAACCACCCAAACCTGGCTCTTTTCTGCAGGAATGTTGATGATACTTATTTGTTGTAGTCCATTGGAGAGGTTTAACTAGTTAAAATTTGTAAAGTGTCCTGAGATCCTCCAATGCAATGCACTATATTAGAAGAAAATAGTATTATTTCAAATTAAAATACAATGGTCTCACAGGTCTGATGTGTTTATGACAGTATTCTCATGTGTCAGCTGTGGTACCTATTGCATTCTGGTTGAAAGAAAGAAATTGACTAAGCTGCAAGTACTAGGTTGAGATACTGCATCTTGCATTTTGTAAAAAATCAGGAAATCTGTATGATTGCAACACAAGCTGTAACCTTGCTAACCTACACATATGTTTTGTATTATTTTCTATATATCTGGTGAACAAACTGGGGAATCCAAATGCCAGGGATTTGAACATATGCAGACTTAGTCTCTTCCAGTCCCTTACCAGGTGAGAGTTCTGTCAGCATTTGCTAGCCTTGCTTACTCTTAAATTAGCTGTGATCTTGCAACTGGCTCTCTGCAAGCTATCCTCACTGAGGACTATGCAGGGCAATCTTAAACTATCAGAACAAAACCATTTAAGGCCTCAATCCTGCAAAGGCATATGTATGTAAGCAGTCTCATTGAAGTCAATAGGATTATTCTTATTAGGCAGGTTAAGCATGTCTGTAAGTCTTTGGAGAATTAAGGCCTACATTATTTAAGTGCAAAAACAGCACCAGAAAAAATGAATTTAGAGTATAAAACCTGCTTTTGCAAACCTGGATAGTTGAGAACATCTATTGTGAAATGATCTCCGCTGCCCAACATTTTGAAACACTTATTTTGCTAAGTGTTTTTCTCTAGTCAAATATTAGATGGCTTATTACGTGGTTTTTAATATAATCAGGATCCTCTATAACACCAAGTAAGTGTAAGGAGAGACAAATGGAAATTTAGATCTCTCACAGAAAATACAATGATCGAAGTGCAATGAAGGATATAGAGGAAAGCCTTGTGTGTAGTCAGCAGGGTGGGGTTTTTGTTTTTAAAAACCAAACTGGTAATAGTTCAATTGCTGTTACTATAGTAAGCTTACAAACTTTACTCTGCTTAAGTTAGGGCAGAATGTTGAAGCAAGCGACTGTAAAACACCATTGCCAGCAATCTAGTATTTACATTGGTTTCTTTTTTCTGTCAAAAGCTGGGGGAATTAAGAACACTCTTAGGCTGCTAAGAAGGTAAGATTTCTTCCTAAGAAAATCCTTTGCAAAGTTAAACAGCTAGGTGTTCTTAAATAACCAAAAATGGCTCAGAGGAACCTGCTCAATTCTTGAGATAAAGAGAATGACACCTTACAGGTATATTTTACACGATGAATGTGTTATATTTTATAATTTTTTTTTTGGTACCAGAACTGGTCAACTTTTCTTCCTGGTTCATACCTATATTGATATCAAAAATACCACTCTCTTCTAATAAAATGCAATCCAGGGAATTTGTTTACTTGACTTTTAAATAATCATAAATATATAGGTCCTTACATATGTTGCTAATATTTTTTTGCAAGTTAAATGAACCTCCTTCAAGTGGCACAGGCTCTTAAAATTGTAAATTCTTGAACATTTCTAATGGAGAAAGGGCCCCTGGCAAACAAATGTAAAAAGATTTACTGAATTCCTAAAACGAACCTCTTACTTAAGGAAAGTGTATCTTTTTGATACACTCAAGCAGACATGCCCTGATACAAAAGTCTGATTTGGAAAATCAGATATTTTGTCTCATCTGAATAATTATTAGCTTGTAGAAAAATGTTTGCAGTGTTGAAATTGCTGTGTTGGTGCCAGGCTAGAAGAGAGACAAGGTTGATGAGGTAATATCTTTTACCGGATCAACTTTGGTGGTGAAAGAGACAAGCTTTCAAGCTCTTCATGGCGAATATAAGTATCCCATTTCCTGGCAAGTTAAGTAGAGGAGTGCACAAATGATAGTAGCCAGCAAGACCCTGTATTACAATGACCAGCTGACTCTTTTTAACTGGGAAAGAATTAAGGGTCTTTAGGATGATAGGTGAAGTATAAAACAAGATATTGGAATCCTACTTCATCCCACACAGGACTGTACTAGATGACCTCTTGAGTTTCAGTCCAGTCCTACGATTCTATGACTATTCAGCTGAGCATGACCAAGTCACTTGGACTTTTCTTTCACTTGGAGTTAATTTGAAAAGTATTTAAAGTTTCTTAATTTGACAAGGAGTTTTCCACGTATGTCTGAGGCTGGTCAGTCATTGCCAAAGGATCAGTGAATTAAATTTACTTTAAATTATCTCATTTTAAACAGTGGGCCTACATGCCAACCTCCACCTCACAGCTGGCTAAACTGTAGGCATATTGTATGTATATAGAAATGCCTTGGGCTCCCCCCAGGGTATAAGGCTCTGAATAAACGTAAAATTGACATCTGTGCAATTTAATATAATAAAATATATTGTATGCTTATAGCGCTGTCTTCAAAGGCTTTCAAAGCACTTTTGTCACCACTAGCTTCACAGTATGCCAAATTACATGGGATTTTCAAACACATGGTCTTGTGAGGTGATCAATGAAGTGCATGGGATCACGCCGCTCTGGCAGCATATCCTGTCCAATACCCTCTTCTCTCACCCACAGATTGATACTTCTCCTCTCTCTCTCTCTCTCTCTCTCTCTCTCTCAATTCAATTTGTAGTTCTCTATGGGCATGACCAGCTGGGGAATGTCTCTGCAAGGGACAGGGTAGAGCCTCAGCTCAACACAAGGCCTTCAGCGTGTATGTGGGACTTGGTCCTGTGGCCACAGGGGGTCCTGACTCAGGGTAGGAGGGTCAGGGTGGGTTGCTCCATAACATGACTCATACACTGGCCTCAACCCCACCCTAAAACACAGAGTCATGAAGCTTCATGATCAGGGCTCACTGTGCTGGCGTCCCTGGGGGGAAAGAGGGAGGAGACAGGACTGTGTCCACACAGCCCACACTTGGGGACAGCGAGTGGGTGAGGGGGGTGGAGTGAGCGAGGGAGGGGCCTCTTAGAAGGGGCGGGGCCGCAGGGCAGGGCAAAGGTAATCAGGGTTCTGTAAACAGAAGGTTGGGAATCCAAGCTTCCATCCTCACAGCCCGCCCCTCCTGCCCTGCTAGACGTGCGGGAGGCTGGCGCTGGCCTTGGCCCTCCCTCTCCTAGCGCCGCTCTGCCCCGCCCAGGAAGTTTCTCCCCCAGCTCCCCCCGCAGCGTGGTCTGGCCGGCCGAGCGCGAGCAGGCGCGCTCCCGCAGCGCCGCTTCCCTGCAGCCCGGGCGCCTGCGTGCGGGAGGGGGCGGTGCCACGCGCGCGCGCACGTCTGTGTGCGGGCAGAGCCCGTTCCCTTCCCCCCTCTCTGCCCCGCTTCCCTTGCGGGTCGCTGCCGGGCCGGCGTGGGTCTGGGGTCTGGGCAGCACAGACAGGGAGGGAGGGAGGCTGAGCCAGATCTTCGTGCCGCAGTGGCTGCAGCAGGTAAAACCAGCCCTAGAGCATCTTACCCTTCCCCCCCAGCCTGACCCACTGCCCTCCTCCATCCAAGCCTCCTGCAATAAAAGTGACCCCCTCCCACTCACCAACCTTCCTGCCCCCTTCGCCCCATACCTCGCTCACCCCCCAGCTGTCACTGAGTTGCAGCCCGAGCGCTAGGAAGTGGCGGTGAGGCCTGTATGCTAGAGCTGCTGTAGGCTGCTCCTCTCTCGCCTCTCAGAAACTTCCTCAGGGTCATTCTGGGGAACTGATCGGTGCCTGGAGATTAATTTATTACAAATTGAGAGCAGACCGTGTCAAGCAGATTTTTTTTCCTGTTTCCCTTTAATTCCTGGCTGTGGAAGTGAGTCGGGAGGAGGGGGCATGATCTGGCATCAGATTTTTTCCCCAGGATATATATATATATTTTCATTCCACTCTTGGAAGTTAAAAACTTCAGCTTTCCTCCCAATTCCTTATAAACAGTTCACAGAAGTTAGTTTTTCTTTCCCGTCCCTAAACGCCCCCCCCCCCATCCCTGTTCTTTTCACCTTTTGGTTTCAGTTCATTCTAATTATCAGTCTGTTGCTTTAAAAACCGCAGTTTCAGATATTAAATTGTTCCCTTCATGTTTGTTTTCTTCTTCTCTTGGGTATAGTAGTTTGAGTTACTTAGCATCAGTTTCAAGGCAAGGACTGTTGTTAGTAGGGTGACCAGACAGCAAGTGTGAAAAATCGGGATGGGGGTGGGGAGTAATAGGAGCCTATATACGAAAAAGACCCCGAAATTGGGACTGTCCCTATAAAATTGGGACATCTGGTCACCCTAGTTGTTAGCATACTTTCAACTGTTATAGACTGCTGTATACTCTTAGAGTGGTATACTATATCTCCATAAGTAGTTAGCTTGAGACCTTGTGGCTTTTTTGCATCATGGAGCCTTTGTGGATTAATCCTAGGAAAAGTTTTGCTGCTGCCATATTGGCATCTTGCCTTAGTGCTGTGGTGGTACATGTTTGTAAACATTTAGAAACCATTTATTTATTTTACGGAAGAAGCATGTTCTGGTGGGTAAAACATTGAGTGGGAGCCGGGAGACCTGGGTTATTTCCCCAGTTCTGCCATTTACCTCCTGTGTGACATGTGAAATACACTTCTCTGTACCTCCGTTTTCCCCAATGGCAAAAGTTGGTAATAATACCTACCTTTGAGATTTATGGAGGAAAAGCTCTGTCAGAAAAGCATTGTTATACCAGTGGCCATTGTCTTTGCTTTTGTAAAATGTGCTAATTGATGGATGTTATTTTTAGGTCTGTTTATTACACAGTAGTTATTTGTTTACTTGTATTATCTCTGTCAAGGATTTTAGGCCAAAAAAACTCTACAAATGTTTTCCAAACAAATCTGGTCTACATTGTTGACACTGAAAATATTTAATTAAAAAATTTAGAGAGATAAAATGGAATTAGTAACCTCACATTATATGATGTAAGCATACCTCAGTTTGAGTCATCACATACTGTTATGTTTGGGGCTTGTCTGGTTGGGATTTTATATTCCTTGATAATGGCCCACTGAGAAAGGAACCTAATACTTTTACTGTTTTCAAACCAGTCTGTGTTTTGAAAATATAACAAATGTATGGCTTACTGTCATTGCTGAGAGGTTCATTGTTAAACGTATTTCTACTGGCTCACCTAGTATGGAAATCTCCAATTTTGGTATCGGTAGGCTCTAGCCACTGTCCCTCTGAAGTACAGAGGTGAAAGAAATGAAGTGGAATGTAAGTTCATTGATAGTGGTTGATCAATTTTCAGCAGGCTTTTCTATTAATTATTTATATTGTGATGGCACCCAGAATATTCCAGGCAAGTGTAGAGGGAGAAACCCCCTGTGCTGAAGAATTTGTAGTCTCAAGAATTTGATTATTTTTACAGCTTCATACTCAAAGTTAATAACTTCAGTTACTCCTGAGCCAATGAATGATGTTCGCCTACTCTTTTATGATTTGTGAACCTCTGTTTTAACTATAGTGTGTAGATTAAACTAAGCATGAAAACAGAGTAATTGTCATCTGTTAGACATACACTTGTGCATATTTTTTATATTTTGTGATGACTTCATAATTCAAATGACGCTACAAATAGCTTTTGCCTTCAATTGATCTATTTCAAAAAGCTACTCATGGGCTCTCTGTTGGTTCATAAGATAGGGAGGAGACTCTGTACCCTTCTTAGTCCCATACCCTGCTTCCAAAGTGGGAGGCTTGAGTCTTTGCTTCTGCTGTTTATGTTTTCATGAGTAGTTAAATGAAAATGGGGATACTGGTGTAAAGTTCTTTGAGTTGTACTGATGAAAAGCACTATTAAAAGCTAGGGCTTTTGATTATTTTCTAGTCACAGTAGCATATCAGTTGAAAACCAAGGTAGGACCTACAATTGTCTTAATGACCACTAACTCCTACCAACAAACTTTTCTCTTTCTTAGTTTTTAAACAGAAATTAAATGGCAAAGAGTTAAGGTTGCTTGATAATAGCTTGTGCCCCTCCAGAATGTTCAGTTTAGCAAAACTCAGACTTCTGAAAACCAGGAAATACAGAATTAAGGAAAATGCTCTGCCCTCCTTGAGCAATACACCACAATGCCCATAGTGCACATACTCGCACTCTGCCTTTTCGCTGTAGTGGACAGGCACTACCTGCATTTGCCTTGCACTCAAATGCTGTGCCTACTCCCTCAGCAGAAGACCATACTTGTTAATTTAACAACCACATTATACCCTTTTACAACCCCTTTACACTTGAACATAAGATATCACTTAAACCTCTTCTTTCTCCTACCCATCATTAAATCCACAGACTGCTTTGATATCCCACCTCACTACTGACCGTACCTATGGCTACGGACACAATCTATACAATTCTGCGTTGAAATGATGCAAACTGGAACCTGAAGGTAGATATGCAGTTCTTTCTTTAGATGACATTTGTGGGGACTCAGACCCAGATCTCCTTATATCACAGTCACAGCTATGTGGTGCCCCTCAAACTAATCCCCAGATCACCTCATATTACAATGAGTGCTCTTCCAACCTGTTCCAGCTTATTTCTCCATGATTCAGTACGCTAACACAAGGAATACAGCTGGTATGCATACAGATATTTCTGAAATGGCTATTGCAGCACAAGGGTGGGGCAGAATTAAGGTTTTGTGGACATTTACCTTAATTCTGTATTTCAGAAATTTGAGTTTTGCTGACTTTGACATTCTGGACGGGCACGAGCTACCACTGGGCAACCTTAGTTCTGCGTTAACTAAATCTTTTGCCATTTAATATCTACTGGTTTAGTCTGTCCTCTCTTTGACCTTATCTAATGTAATCAGGTATCAGAGGGGTAGCCGTGTTAGTCTGTATCCACAAAAACAACGAGGAGTCCAGTGGCACCTTAAAGACTAACAGATTTATTTGGCATAAGCTTTTGTGGGTAAAAAACCCACTTCTTCAGATGCATGGAGTGAAAATTTCTCTTTGAAATCTGTTTTTGAAGTTTTTTGTTGTTGAAGTATGGCTATTTTTAAATCTGTTATCGAATGTCCAGGGAGATTGAAGTGTTCTCCTACTGGCTTTTGTATGTTACCATTCCGGGCCCCACAGTATGCCAACATTTTTATGGCTGACTTAGAACGTTTCCTCATCTCACGTCCCTAGCACCTTCAAAGAGAAACTGCAGAGCTACAATTCATTTGCAAATTTAACACCATTAACTTGGGCTTGAAAAGGGACTGGGAGTGGCTGGGTCACTACAAAAGCAATTTTCCCTCTCTTGGTATTGACACCTCCTCATCAATTATTGGGAGTAGACCACATCCACTCTGATTGAATTGGCCTTGTCAACACTGGGTCTCCATTTGTAAGGTAACTCCCTTTTCTTCATGTCAGTATACTTATGCCTGCATCTGTAATTTTCACTCCATACATCTGAAGAAGTGGGGTTTTTTACCCACGAAAGCTTATGCCCAAATAAATCAGACTTTAAGGTGCCACTGGACTCCCCGTTGTTAATGTAATCAAGTAATTATCATTGCTCTCTTGCCAACTTCCAGTTCAATGATTAATTCATCTTTATCATAAATCACAAAATAGTTACCTTGTGTGGTGCTTTGCCTTTTGTGTTAGAAAAGTATCATCTATAATTTTTAGAAACTCGAATGATGTTTTACTACTGGCTGAATGAGACCTCCAGCATATGTTTCCTATTGCAACACATTCCCCGCCCCCCCATGTTATGGACAAGAGTTTAAGGAGTAACTCCGCTATTCTCTCGTTTGATTTGATTGTCTATAACATACCCCTGCCTAGGATTTGTTAGTTAGCACAGCGTTTCTCTAACCGGGGTCCGCAAGGGTACTCCAGGGGGTTTGTGGGCCCCACTGATCAACTCCTTTCCCTCCCTTCCTCAACTCCTCCCCCTCCATCGCAGCGGTGTGCAGGACATCTTCCCCGGTGTGCAGGAGGCGCTGGGAGGGAGGGGGAGGAGTGGGGATGGGGAAGAGGAGGGGCAGTGATGGGGTGGAAAGAGGTGGAGTGAGGGTGGGGCCATGGGGATGGGGCCTGGGGCTGAGCAGAGGGACTTGGGGGTCTGAAAAATTTCAAATCAAAATGCGGGTCCTCAGGTAGCTAAAGTTTGAGAACCACTGAATTAGCATATTGATCCATAAGTATTCAAGGTACCGTGGTTCTGAGTTATTGATAACCCTAAACCAGGAATGTATGAACTATGTTTAGCATGAAATACACATATGTGATAAACATGCCCATTATTATGTAGTATATAACTTTTCTTTATATGTGCTTTGAGAGTAGCCTTTTCTTTTTACTGGGAGAAAGAAATATGGTTATTTGTTAAAACAGGATTGGACTTACATTTCAAGGAAGGCATGGGGTCTTAATGGACCCTCTAGAACTGTTGCCAAATATTTTTGATATTTTAATTTTATTTCCATGTAATATCAGAATGGCCATGCCGGATCAGACCGGTGATCATGTAGACTAGTATTCTGTCCCCCACGGTGGCCAAAACCAGATGTTTCAAAGGAATTAAAAAAAAAAAAACCCAACCCCAATATGTAACTGTAGAATAATCTGGCTATAGCAAAGGTTTCTACAAATTCCTATAACATACTAGTTGGCATGTGGCCTAAAGCATGAAAGTTTGCATCCCTTAGAATATTTTTTCTTTTTTAATATACATCTTCTGTACTGTGGATGTTTTCATTATCCATACAAATATCTCACCCTTTTACAAATACTACTAAGTTCTTGTTTTTTATTTAGCTAGCCACAATAATGCTCAGCTCTTATGAATGGTTAGAGAAATCTAGAACACAGCAATACATATGAGTAGTTTAAATTATTCCTTCCAGTATGCATTACCTTGCATTTGTCAACAATAAATTTAATCAGTCATAATGCCGTCCATTCATCTAGGTTTTGTAGATATCTTTGAAGTTCTTCAATCTTCTGTAGTGTTGACTAATCTAAATAATTTTATTTTTCTGCCAGTTCTGCTGTATGGAGCTGTAAGAAACCCCACCATTAACCTTTTGCCATGCTGAAAATAGTCCATATGCATTTTCTGTATCTCTAAGCCATATTCTTTTCTGTAGTAGTAATGTACTACTTATATCATGATTAATTTTCCTTAACAGCCTTGTTATGAGGAATACTGTCAGAGGCCTTTTTGAAAGTGTTTCTTCTTTACCCACTATTTTGTTGATATATATTTAAAGAATTCCTGTAGATTAGAGAAGGAAGATTTTCCTTTGCAGAAGCCGTATAGGTTTGTTTCTATTCCGTCTGCAGAGTATGCATGTATTACCTAAATTATCTTCTGTAAGATAGTTATTTTGTACACTTCTACACTACATTAAGTAATTCTATAAGATCTTCTTTGAAAAGTAACTTGTAAAAATGGCATTGTAGATTTTATGTTAATCTCATAATGGTTCCCATATCAAATGTGCTCTGTTTGGTATAACTCTGACTACAACTTGAATAAATCTGAGTAATAAAGTGCCATCTCTACATAGCCACTTTTCAGTCTTTGATCACAAGGTAGTCAAAAATGAGCAAAGAATTTTCTCTAAATTATTCATGTGATTAATACTTACTGGTTTTATATTGCTTTCCATCCACAGATGTTGGTGCTTTACAAAGGTGAATATCATTTTCAGTGAGAGGCAAGTGATTTATCCGAGGCCTAACAGCAAGTCAATGATGAAGCTGTAATCAGAACCCAGGTCTCGTGATTCCCCATCACAGAGTCAATCCACCAGCATGAACCAAAATATTTGATAAGTCACTTGATTTCCTCTTCCAAGCTTTAACAATCTAAACACATTAAATAATGGGGTCTTTTAAAGAAACTCCAGATATATAATGAAGGAGCAGGCTCAGAATGAGGAGTTGGTACTAGTGCATTCAGGAAGAATGCAAAGAAGTGTTTAGGAACGTAGTTGCTGCTAGAATAAGGCCATATAAGTCAGTGGAGTAAGTCTAGAAGAAATTTTGGCCCTTAGTTTGTAGATTTAGTCAGGGGATTGTTTTTTAGTTTGTATAACAGTACAGATGCCTTATCTTGGCTGCCCTGCTTTCCTTAAGTCTTTTGTACTGGAATGATAGTGGCTGGGGGTATCGGAAAGTGGGCCTGTTTTATGTTCAGTGAACATAACTTATTTCCCAATTACTTTGTTAGTAAAGAAAATTCTGTGCCTACTTCGTTTCCACCCCAACAATATAGAATATCTCTACAAAGAACCAAATACTGGACACAGTTATTTGAAAATGGGTGCTTTGCTTGACTTTGTTAGTCATGAGTCAGTGGCATCCTGTTTCCTTCTTTAGGCCTCAACCTATGTTGCTGATAAATAAGTTGGGGGGAAAGTTAATAAATTCAGCTAATATATCTGTTCTTCTTTTTTCCTTTGGCTTTTTATATCACTTCTGTACGCTGAAAAAACAAAGCTGGTGTTGCCTGTGGTGATACCTAAAGTTCATTATATCCCTGAATCTTTATGCACATTGCATCCAGTTGTCTAGACTAGCAGGCCAAGAATTTGATCTTGTTTTTTTTCTAATTGTAGATACTCATTTTCACATAACACTTAACTTTCTTCCTGGAAAAATATAACAAGTAACATTTAAAAGAATCTGTTCTTTGAAGTGTTCAGAGAGCTGGACTCTTGTAACTTTCACTTCCTAGTCTGATGAAAGAATAGTGGACAGCACTGAAGAGGAAAATGTTACATACAGGAAGTTGTGTTTTACTGTGATTAGAGAGAACTGCATTTATATCACTCTGGGTGTCAAAACCATTGCAAAACTCTTTGAAAGAAATCAGTGGTTTGTATACACCCTTTCTAGCTGGTTACCCAGTGTTTGTATTATTTTGAGTTTTTTGCATCTTCTTAGTAATGAAACCTGCCTTAAAGAAAGGGAGATCGACTAAGTTGTGGTTGGTTACTTTATTCCCTCTTCCCTCGTTTATGAATTTGCCTACTAGCTTACTTACATATTTCCACAATGACTTACTTTAAATTATGACATTAAGGATAGAAAAGCTGCTCCTAGCCCCAGACTGAATCTTGTCTCATCCTGGGACTTGGGCAGATGTAATTTTGGAAGGAAATTCCATATTTGGAGAGATGAGTTGAAAACATTTTGTCAGATCGTTGTTTTTTTTTTAAATGGCAGCTATTTGAAAAATTGGACTAAATCCTGGGAGAGTTGGCAGAGAGTAGCTGAGGTGGTCAAAGGTGACTGCTAAATTTATTACATGGATTAAACCTCCACATGTATAGGAGAGCATATGTGTAATTTATGTCTGTGATAACTTTGCCCATTAGAATGGAGTATGAGTTTGAGGGGAATCAGTCCTGATGAAACTGGATGAGGAAAAAGCAATGAACAATAGTAGCTGCTGTCACTGGACATAGGTGCACTCTGAAATTATGCCCAGTTGAGGCTGATTAAGGTCCCCAATACAGAAGAAATGAGTGATGACATCACCTGGTTCCAAACTCAGCTGAACTTGCATATGATTCTGGTAGCAATGGTTTGCATGCCACTGCTTTAGTGAAAGGAGATGATTCTGTAGAGAAGAATCCTCAACCTGTCAAACAGGACTCTGTACCATTGGGATTTGATAATCTAAGTGAATCAATTGGACAAAGCCCTCTCCAAGACTAGAAGTTTACCAGATCCAGGTAAGAAGAGAAACGTATGTTTTGGCTAGACTTTGTGCGAAGAAGTGGGAGAAGAAAGAGGAGAGAGTAAATAAGGATATGAGGGCAGGGGAGAGGGCAGAAGAGGAGACAGACATTGAAGATAACTCAGGAAAAGATACTCCATGATTTATTGTAGTAAAGAAAAAGTGGTGTAAAACCAGTACAAAAATTGAATGCACTCTTTTATTGCCCTAATTAGGATAAGGTGTGGGATTGTTTGGCCTTGGTTGGCATAGTAGCATAGGTATTTTTCTCCCAGGTTAGCAGGTTTTGTCCTTGGTCTAATCAGTGTCAGTTATATTTTCTGAGCTCTGGGTACTGGAATTGGAATACAGTACATAGCTTTTTACCTATAGATCAGGAGTTCAAATCTGAAATAGGTCAATAGTGAGTGAAAGCCTTTGCCATTTTATAGCTGTTTAGTGAAACTATGTGAAATTTTTTTCTTAGGCTACTTCTTGCTGTAGCTGGTATCTGACCATGGTTTTAACTGTCACCCTTGTTGGTAATCTCAGTTGAGGTAGCTCATAACTAAGTTGAGATAGGACACAAGGGGGTTAATTCTCATACCTCTTCCCTCCCCATGCACCCTAAACTCAGAACTGTTCAGGGGACACCTCCACTTTGGGGATATCAGGGTCCATATAGCTCCAGCCGTGTGAGCCTGAAGAAGAAAGTAGGCCTTAAGGTGGGATATAAATAAAAATAAGGCTTTTTTGAACCATCTCATAAAGGGCATTCATGTGCTGCTGGGATTATTGAAAAAAAAATCTTGGAGCTGGCTAGGGGAGAGATAGAGAAACAGGGTACAGAGAGGCAGAGATATGTAGAGTCTTAAAGGAGATGACAAGAAAATTCAGCTTTATCCAGTGAAGAAAGTGTGAAGCCATGGAAGTATTTTAAGAGTAGGGTGATCTGGTCAGATCATCTTATTGGCATCATTTTGATTGGAGGGAAACTGATGCAGGTTACACCAAAGAGGGGGAAGTTGTGGTAGTGAACTCTGGAGATGAGTTTTAACTGTGTGGACAATGAAAAGGTTGTATCTTAATTATATGGGTGAAGAGGCAACAGGGTTTGGACATGGCCTGACTCTGCAGGGCAAAAGAAGGAGCTGAGCCTGAGGAAGGGACAGGGAAGACAGTGATGTGTTTGACAGGGATAGAGGGATCAGAGAGCTTTCAATCCAGCACCTCTCAAAAACATTCTGTTCACTTAACAGAAAAAAAAAAACAATCCGCATTAGGGCTTTAATGATTACATTAGTCTTTGAGACTTATTCTGCAGTGTTTGTGCTATGTACTGTATATATTTCCCCTCTAGTTAATAATTAAAAAAAAAAAAAGTCAAGCTGCCAGTGGGTCTCTAAATTGCCAAAGTGTTAAATTTTAACTAACATCTCTCATTTGCTCTGACCAGACAACTACTAATATCAGTAATCAAATTAACCTCCAAGTAAATGAAAAAATTGAGTACTAGTTCTGCTTTTTTCCAACTTAGTGAGAAATTACCTTTCAAAGCCCTGAGCTACAATTTTCAATGATTTCATCATTATATGGTATTAGGAACAGACAGGAATAAAATAGCTGCCATTTGACTTGGGTCCAATTTTCAATATATAGCTAAGAATTTTGATTGGAAAAGGTAATAGTTACACCAATTTATATTGCTGTTTATTTTGCAGAATTTTACAAGAACAGAAATATACTTTTAACTCCAAAATGCTTTTGTAGCAGCCAGCACAAACTTTCTTGTTTTCTAACAATTCATCACCGTACCTAGCTGCAGTATACAAATGTTATGGCTGGGTCTAGACCAGGGGTTGGCAACGTTAGAGGTGGTGTGCCGAGTCTTCATTTATTCACTCTAATTTAAAGTTTCGCGTGCCAGTAATACATTTTAATGTTTTTAGAAGGTCTCTTTCTATAAGTCTGTAATATATAACTAAACTATTGTTGTATGTAAAGTAAATAAGGTTTTTAAAATGTTTAATAAGCTTCATTTAAAATTAAATTAAAATGCAGAATCCCCCAGACTGGTGGCCAGGACCCAGGCAGTGTGAGTGCCACTGAAAATCAGCTCGTGTGCCGCCTTCGGCACATGTGCCATAGGTTGCCTACCCCTGGTCTAGACTGATGTGCTAACTTCTTTGCTGCACCTCTTGGGACTGGGATTTCCCCAGTTCTCTTGCCTTTGACAGTGCTCACATTTTTTCCTCTCCCTTTGATTTGGCATTCTCTGGAATTAAAGATGGGTTTCCTCTCAGTAGTTTTCAAAGTCTCTACTACCAATAATGGATACTTTAACATAGTTTTTGTAATTAAATTTAAGGGGATATTACCAAAAATAAACAAAGTGTTAGGTTGTCCCTGTGATGAGCAACCATAGCTGTGTCTGAATTTAGTAACAATCCATTGATTTAGCAAGTTGAAAATGTTACATAGCCGTAAGCTTTGTCCCTCCTAATAGCAGCATGTTGTGTCTTAACATCTGTCTCAGTCTTTTATGACTGATCAAGCTGTGTCCATGGTCAGTGTCTGTCAGTTTTGCCTTGACTTGTCTCCTTGTGTAGCCAGAAGCCCTCTGTTTTTAATTCTCTGAGGGCTTTATTAGCCCAGGTGTCAAGTCTTCATTAGCTTGTTGTGTATTATGTTGGCCTTTAATTCAAATATACTTACACAATTACATGTAACAACAGATTTAATTAAGTTCATGCCTATTTTGTTTGGCTACACTACTTCGTTATAAAGTCACCCTTGTGTGCAGGGCAAGGTTTTTTATTTGCCCATTTTAAAAGATGCTTTGAATGTGTATTTTACACTTTTAAATTGGATATCTTACACATAATTACTAATTAAAGTCAACATAATTACCTTTGACATTTTGTATCCAATTGAAGAGACTTCATCCCAACTCGGTGTCTGAGTATTCCTGTTTTAGGAGTGTGTCTCTGATTGGATAACATACACTGCATAGATGTAATAACAAAATTACAATAGTTTAATATTAAATGGTTTATTGGATAGTTGAGGCACCAGCTGTCACAAATATTCATTGATCTGCCTCATTGTGAAAGACAAAATTATATCAAACAGCTTTCTGTTACAGCAGGTAAAATGGTTCTTTCTCAAAAGCAGAACTGAGCGATCATCAGTAAAGTTTTCAGATTACACCTCTACCCTGATAATGCTGTCCTCGGGAGCCAAAAAATCTTACCGCGTTATAGGTGAAACCGCGTTATATTGAACTTGCTTTGATCCGCCGGAGTGCGCAGCCCTGCCCCTCCGGAGCACTGCTTTACCACGTTACATTTGAATTCGTGTTATATCGGGTCGCGTTATATCGGGGTAGAGGTGTATTTACAGTATCAAGAAATCTTGGAGCACTTAATGTTTGGACTTGACTTTATTTAGAAATTTAGCTGGCACATTTCAGTTTTACAGCTCTTCAGCTTACTCACTTTAAACAGTTGTTATGGAAAACAAATCAGGAATGTTTGTTCCAGGAATCTCTGGAATCTTAGATCCAACATTAAGAAAAATGACTTTGAATGGCAGGGAAATGGAGATACAAATACCAATAACTAAGCATACACCTATCCTGTCAAAAATCTTAAATGATTTAATCGTCTTGATTTACTTTATTTTGTCATGTGACTAGAAAATTGAGCAGATTTCTTCTTGCAGTATCATTCGAGATTGGTATTCATGTAGTGCTGCTTTTGATCCTGAAGGTAATCCCTCATAATCGCAAATGTTAAAGAACATTGATTACATTTTCTAAGGTGATGTATTTTGCCTTGGTAAAAAATACGAAAGATTAGAAACTACACTGTATAAAACTTGTGTGGACATCATTCCTGCTGTTTATATTTGACTTTGCTTCATATTTAGATTTTGGGCTTTAGATGATTTCATTAGCTATTTTTAAAAATAGTTATTTGTACTGCATGTAAAACGTAAGGTTAAAATGAAATGAATTCCTCTAATGGAGTGGAGCTCTGGATAGGTGCCTTATAAATAATAAATAAAATAATGATGTCTCTTTCTGACAACCATATGATTTCATAAAATTAGTTTACTGTGAAGTATAGCATTTGATACTATACATGACTCAAAAGATGAAGCTTGTACAGTAGGAATAGAAAATTACTTCTGCACAGTTTATTTTTTAACATAGACATTTCATCTCACTGAATATATTTGGGTTGCCATAGGCTTTCTCCAATATTGGAGATCATTTTTTTTCTGTGTTGCCTTGTTTTGCTGTTCTCGTGACATTTTGTCATTGATAAGGAAATTAATTGACCTGCCAGGGGTCAGACAAAATATCTGTTGTTCGCCCATATGTTTTGCAGTATGTCAAACAATACACTTGTTATTGTTATGGATTCTTATGTAAAATGGATAATAGTGCTAGCATGGTTAAGTGGAGTAATGCATTACCTTCTGGATGCCTGCTGAGTAAGCACTTAGTTCATGAAGTCGAACATTGCCGTCCTAGGTTTCAGATTGTTTGAGATTTGTTCCAGGAAGGGAAAATGGGTCTGTTCTCATAGGCGTGGAGTCATGAATAGCATTGCTGCTGACTTCAGCAGTTGAAAAGCCTCCATTTAAATAAACTTTGAACTAACTGTTCAATATAATTACAATCAATATATATTTACTAAGAGGCTTGAGAGGGAGGGCAAGTGTGGAGCATACCAGGCAGTTATCAAGTTAAGCCACTTTCTCTTCATTGCTTCTGTCTTTGTTTCTGTTCGTTGTTTATGTTTTTATTGATTTTTGGTCTAGAGGCGCTGGTCGTTGAAATGTGTTTAATGTGTACCAATTAGTTATTTGCCTTATAGGTTAATATTTTGTTCCAAATGCAGTGAAATTTAAAAAAATAGAAAATAAACAGAAATGGATTTTATTTCAAATAAGTAGTAGCAAGAATACTACTGAAAAAGGTTGAATGACTGAACAATACATGCATTTCCTAAAGAATAAAGAAGAGATGGTCAGAGCTATATAGGGCCTTGAAAGTGATTATAGGAAATTTGAGCTTGATGTGCTGTGGGAACTAAGTGAAGAATTTGAAGAGAGAAGTCATATGGTCAGAGTGATGACCAGGAGATATACTTATCTTTGTGGCTACAGTTTTTTAGGAATAGGAATGGGGTGAAATGGGTGTTGTGGCGGCTAGTGAGGAAAAGGTTAGAATAAGTAGAAGTGACCAAGACCTGCCTGATGGTTTCATCCGTGTGGACCAAGGAAGATGTAGATCTTACAAATGTAGTGAATGAAGTTGCAAGACTGGGATGCTATCTGGAGGTGTGAGGACAGAGGGGACTAGGGGGAGTTTCAGGTGACCTTTTGGGTTATAGGCCTCAAAGACACACCCAGGAAGATGGTATGCTCACAATGAGAACTTGTGAGGATTGGGGAGAGGAGATTTTGTAGGAAAAATCATGTTTCGCTGTTAAGTTTGAGTTGATGGTAGTAAACCCAAGAGTATATTTTATGGATGTTACTTTTTAAGCAGGATGAATTTAGATTGCATTTGTTTCAGGGAAGTATCTTGATTTTGAAATGTTTAAAGGACACCATCAAAATTTTGCCAAAGATTTCATCTGAGAATCAGAGTATGCATAAATGCAGGAATTCAGTCTTTGGAGTAGTTTTTTGGGGGATGCAAGAAAAAAATTAAGCAGGTGGCAAAAACTTTAATTTACAGTTAATATTTTGAATCTTGTTTATTAATGATATTGGCATTTAAGTGACAAAACCGTAAAAGTAAGGCTAGTAGGTTAAACCAATATCATAGACTGTTTCCGATCCTGATGTTCATAGGCCTTGGTCTCACACGTTCATCTTAACCTTTTCCTACTAAGATTAAGAATTTCCACAAATACACCATGACTTCTGGCATCAATAAATTCATTGAGGAAGAAAGGTGGAGTATGTCTCAGAGCGTTGGGTAAGATCTTACATTTTGATTTGAAGAGACTGACTCATTTTATATATGTAGTCAATGATCAGTACAATTATTTGAGACTTGACTTTTTTGTTCCATGTGCTTGACAGAAGAAAATGCAGCCAGCCCTGTCAGGCTTTTGTTGTTTAAATTCAGCTCTTTGACTCACTGACACTATAATGAGGAGTAAACAAGCACCCTTTCTTTGAGTTTATAGTGTCTAGTAGATTCCTAAATTAATAGTACTTGTTTAATAATTATTAAACCATGTCACTTTAGTAAGATTTATGATTGTACACATGAACATGGAATAGTTTGCTTATCAATTAAATAAGATTACTCAAATTATTTGCTTGCACCTATTCACTTGAAGTATAGCCCCGCTAGCAGTGCAGAACATATCTGTGCTACCACATCCTTTTGGGTTCCCTATTCACTTTTTCTGAACTCTGTGCAAAAGGAGCCCACATAGGAAGGCAGAGTTATGCGGCTGTTGCTCCTGATGAGCAAGCTAATCTGAGTCTTGGCCTAGTGGACTCAAAGCTGGATTGGCTCCAGGCTTGTTAAGACTTCACAACTGCCAACTGCTTAGAATCCTTTTCTAGTAGTGAGACATGAAAGAAAGTAGTGTCGGGGAAGGGAACACTTGGGTTTTGGGGTGTGAGGTCAATGCCCATTCATGTTCGATTCCAAGTTGCCTTCATCTGGTGCTTTTTGCTCTGGGGGCTTCTTCCAAGAGCCCTCTTCCCCCATTTCTTTATGCTCCCTGTTCTTTGGGAGTTATCCTCTCTCTGCTTCATGCTGTCCCTTACTGAGGGGTTCCTCCTCATTCCTCATATCTTCTGGTTCTGCCCTCAGCTGTTCCTGGCATCCAACTGCATGCCAGTTGCTGACTATCCCTGCACCATTACGCCTTCTTCCATGTCTATTCACTCTATTTTTGCTCCATCCTATTTCTTCCCATCCCCAGTCAGTCTATCCCTTCATTCCCTTCCCCATTTGCCTCTCTCACTAAACACACTGGTTTTGGGAATATTGTTAGTTGCTACTGATCCAGAGCAGCAACATACAATTTTGATCAAAATCATGGAGAACTAATGGGGGTGGGAGATGTACACTCCCTTATGTCCATTTCGCTTCCCTACCTTGGATTCCACCACACTTCTATATTTCTGTCCCTCTCCACTCTCCCCAAACATCCTTTGTGCTTTCATTATCCTATTTTGTTTCTTTACCTGGTTGCAGCAATCCTTTCTCCCCCCCACCCATCTACTCATCACACATACCATGTCCTGGTTCATTCTCATAGGACTTAAACATTTTGCCAAATACTGAATAAACAAGGACTTTCTGGTGTTCAGGGCAGCATGCAGGTGAGAAGCCAAGCCTCCCCTTTTCCACTGTTGCCGGAAAAGAGGGCGGTGCTTGTATTTTTACCTCGGTCCTAGGAATTATACTAAGGGACACTCTCTTGTAATCTCCATTGAGTAGGTATGATAAATACAAAGCCTTCAACCCCTTGGGCTGTTAAAAGGAAGAAGGGATGTTCTTTGTTTTTCCCCCTTTCATCATCTTTACTGAAAAATCCATGGAGAGTGATAGAAGCTAGTAGAGTCTTGAATTCAAATTTAGTTTCTAATGAAATGAGTTTGATCTTAAATCTATTCCTGAATGGACACTTTTTACTCACCACATAATTTACTGGTGGTGGTGATCTCTATTTAAGAGGCCCAGAATCAGAATAGCTTGGATATTACAAGTTGAGAGAAAGGTACATTCACATAATTATCTGGGGAAACGTACACTGCTCACACTATGCCAGACTCAAATCATTGCAAGTAGGCCCTCAGTTCACTTTTTAAAAACACATTTGTAGAGTAAATATTAATACAAATATTTATTAAAAGCAAACTGATTTTGTTAAATTAGAAAAGCTTAACAAAATACTTCTTGCTTGTTCACCTGGGAAATAATAAAGGTCAAGTAAAATATCATGAATTTTTTTCTTCATTTTCATGGAAAAGGTGGACAGGTTTTGTGCCCGGGCTGCCAACTTTTCAATAATTTGGTAAGGCAACAGAGAAGTCTATAGGGAGAGGAGGAGGTAAAGCTTTTTCTGCCCCTTCCCCCTGGCCAAGATATTGCTGTCCATCTTATAAAGTGAAGCATTACAAACTTTTTCCTCTGTGGCAAAACATTTTTCCCTGATGAGTTGGAAAAATGTGTAACATAACTGTTACGTTCATTTATAAAAACTCAGTGGAACTTATAAGATTTTAACCAGGGTTTAAAAGACTTGGTTTAAAAGACTTGGTTTAATCATGGATTTCTACATAAAAGTGCATTCTTGTTGATTGTTAGAACCTTAATACATATTCTTCACAACTCCGAGATAGATGTAGGTTTCATTTTTAGAAGGGACACACTATACATTTTTTTAAGTGATTTATTTTGAAAACTTTTCCGATTAGTTTTACAGCTATGTCAGAAAATGAATGATTGTTTGGTTATTTCAGTTACCAAAGGTAATTGAAGCAGATATTTATGAAGTCATTGGGAGGTGAACTATCTCCAATTCAACAGGTTAATCATTAATATTTGGAGGATTTTCTTGCCATGCTGTATTAGGAGAACATCACCAGACAGACATTTAAATTGTTTTATTTAACTAAAATAACAATGTTATGTATTCTGGATTTTTTTCTTCAACAGCAAACATATAATATTTTAACAAAACAAGCATATTAATTTTAGAATTTAGCTAAACATTCAAGTTTTTTAAAATCAGGTTTGTTTTTGTTAAAATTGTTTAACTAAAATAGTTAAATGAAATATTAAATCGACTATGTCAGCCAGGTCAACGTGAGAAACTTAAAATATTGGCTTCTGCAGGTAACTCAGTCGTCTTCACCTTCATTTTACTGTTTGTTCATAATCTGGAAAAGAAAAACAAGCTTTCCTGCTTTTTCAGGTCCCAAACAGTTTCTCAATTTGGAATGAATTAGTCCAAAGGAAGAAAATATTCTTTCTACACTGGCAGAAGAAGCTACTGCTGTTAAAAGTGAGATTATCACTTCAACAGTCTCTGAATCCAAGTGCTTAAGTTACTTCTACCAGTTCACTGGTGTGACTTACTTTAAAACATCATCAGCAAACATATATTTCTTGAATGGTTCACCCTTAGCTCTGAAGTTTATTATAGTTGGCATTATGGAGGGATGATTGCTGAATGTCCATGTCATAGCCAACTCCTCTTCTTCAGCAGTTAAGGTTTGACCTTGGTACTGTGTATTGAGAATATTTGCAAGAAAATGAGCTGGAGATAGTGCTTGACCCATTTGTTTTTTTTATGGTTGTAATTTAACTCTGTCACTGCATATTTCTCTTTTTAAGATCTTACTCAGTTCCTTCCAAATTTCAACAGCGTCAGCAATAAAACAGCTATTTCCCTGCATTTTGTTCAAGGCTACAGAAATAGGCTTCAGGGTACTCAGCATGTGTTCAACATTTCTCTTAAGCCCAATGTTGAGAACTTTGGCTATGACAGTGCCATCTATTTTTTTTCATGATTTTGTTCGCAAACTGTCATCAGATTAGGCCAGTTCTTGATATAGTGCTCAAAACAGTCCACTACTGAGTTCCATTGCACATCTTGTGGGAGAGTTAGCTTGGTTCCTCCCACTTTTTTCAGAGCAGCTGCTGCAAAGTGGTTGTTATGGAAGTATTTTGCAATTTCAACATTAGCCTTTATTTCTGGAACACTGGAGTCTTTGGCCACGAGGTGCATCAAATGAGCACTGCAACCGTATGTTACTAGCTTGGGACTCTCTTCACTTCTAAATTTCTTCTCATCTTGGATACATTTGCAGCATTGTCTGTGACCAAGCTGCATACTAGACATTTGAATTTTTTTTCACAATTTGTTATAGCTTTTACTGCTACTTCTTGTAAGTAGTCTGCTGTGTGTGCATTTCCTGATGTGTCAATTGTTTCTGTAAGGAAGACATTCCTTCTTCTGTTGTCACAAGCACATACAACAGGATCATTGTAGACATTGTTAACCTGAGTTTTGATTGGTGTAGCAATTTCACCCTCTAGACCTTTTGCACGCTGCTCAATTTCTCTTTCATACACTTTATCCAGCAATTTGCCTGCAACGTCTGCTCTATTGGGTGCACTGTATCTTGGTCTTAATGACTGAACCATGTTAATGAAGTGTGGGTTCTCAATCATACGGAAAGGAGAGTTTGTTGCATAAACAAACTGGGCAATTTTTTTCGTCAATTACCTCTTTTTGTAATCTGCTGGTTCTTATCACAGACTTATCTGTGGTTGTTTCTGGATGATGGAGATTTTTTCTTCTTTTTGCTACAGTGGATATACTGTTGCTATGTGACTAACATGATGTGCCTGAAACACTATCATTGGCAGATAACTCTGAAACTATAGAAAATTATGGTGATCTTGAAGGTGGATAGTCTTCAAAATCCTGTTTGTTGAGGATGGTTTCTCCTAAACAAAATAAGTCAATGCAGTTACTTAATTATTATTACCATACTGCCCATTTAGTACTATTCATTGCATTCACTGACACTCAGTACTACTTTAAAGATAAAATTGTAAAAGGAAGCTCTGCCCATTTCAGCTATTTTTATTGAAACTTTGCACTTTTAGAGAGAGGTAAGGGATTGCCTCTGTGTACACAAATTTGCAGAGGGACAATAGGATTGAGGTCTGTTATTTCTCACCTCTATTTATTTATTTATTTAAAAACATTTTTGTTAACAGGCATGTTATCTCCGGAGACACAACTCCACAGTTTGAGAACTGCAAAATTAAGCATCTCTGATGGTATCTTCGAGACTGAGCACTGAATCCCATTGTGTAGATAAAAAGATTAATTTAAATAATTTATACAGAATCCCCTGAGACCCTTAGATTGGGTCCCTAATCCATGAACTATTGGAATTCATTTACAAAACTTTTCATAAACATTACATGAATATATTGTCTCATACTATAGAATTAGAATTTATAATCCCTATTCCATGATGAGATATCTTTGAGCTATCATGTATCTTAATTAAAACTATCTTTAGATAGGTTTTTTCCTGAAAAGTATTTTATCAAAAAAATCCGTTGTAAATAAAAAATCCAATTTTTTTTAATTAAAAAAAATCATTGATTTTTATCCACCCTGATTTTAACAAATGCTATCAGGATGCCTAGAATTATATATAACAATTCTTTGTTCTGTTTCTCTGATTTTCCATTCCATTGATAAATGTTAATAAGTAAAGGGTCAAAAGCTTGAAGAAATTACACCGCATAAATTGGAGCTCTCCAAATATTTATTAGTAATCCTAAAGATAATGTATTAAATGAAAGGGGAAAATGCAGTTTTGTGTATAGATTTCTGTTTTCAGTTGAAACTGAAATCCGCCAATGAATCATGCTGAACATAGTTAACGATAATTACTTTTAAAAAGCAGTGTTACAGGTGTGATCTGTCAACAATCAGCAATTACTCCCTGTAACAATGCTGCTATACAGGCCATTTTGAGTGTCCATTGGACTATGTGAATAGGAGTTGTGATCTGGAGTTGGCACAGAGAAACTGAGTGTTTTGTTGAACAGGCGTAAAATACTCTAATGTTTCCGGTTCCAGTTGTCTCCAAACTAGGATAATTTTTTCTCCTTGGTGGCATAAGTTTAGGTAACACCTATTTGTTTCTAGTGCAGTTTATAGAAACACAATTAGTAATCTGAAACATTTTACTCAATTTAAATCTCTCACACACAATTTGTTTTCATTAATGCTTTTTGTTTTTTTCCCCACTATAAGAACGTCATTCTTCAGTATCTGATCCTATTGGACTCTGCTCAAACTGCATCTTACATAGTGGACAGAAAATAGCCTGATGCAGTACCATTATTTTATGTAAAAATATTAATTTCTCTTAATGGGCGATTTTGCTTTATTTAAAGGCATGTAAATATTAGAGGGTTGACAGAATGAGATGTAGCCTAAAATGGCAAAAAGCAGATTAATAATCACACATATAATGCAAAAAAATGACATTAAAGGAACACAAAGATTATGTATTCTATTTAAACACAGACTGTGAATGTTCTCATAGCAACTTTAATTAGTTCTCAGTGCAGACAGTTGTGATGCTTCCAGGAGTACCCAGGGTTGAGAAGCACCTCGCTACTGTCTGTCCTTAGTGTGAGGAAGTCTTGTCTGTGCCTGTTATTGAACAGCTCTCTGACTCCACCAGCCTGTGGCAACTCAAGCCCTATTTTACGGGTTAGTGGTAGACACATACACACTCCCAAATCCTCCAACCATTGCTTTGGAATCCTCAACTCCTCTTCTACTGAATGCTCACAGAACTCTCAGATTCTCTATTCCCGAAGGAATAGTATACACCAATTTACAAGATTCAACTCGGGATCACCACTCAGCTTAACACACAGCACTTAGATATGTTTGCAGTGAAAACAAGAATAAGTTTATTATCAAAGAACAGAGTCAAACGATTGTAAGAAAGAACAAAAAACGATCACACTGGGTCAGATCAATGGTCCATTTAGCCTAGTATCCTGTCTTCCCATAGTGGCCAATGCCACATGCTTCAGAGGGAATGAACCGAACAGGGCAATCATCAAGTGATCCATTCCGTTTTCCACTCTCAGATTCTGGGAATCAGAGGCCAGGGACACCCAGAACATGGGGTTGCATCCCTGACCATCTTGGCTAATAGCCATTGATGGAGCTATCCTTCATGAACTTATCTAGTTCTTTTTTGAACTCTGTTATAGTTTTGGTCTTCACAATATCCCCTGGCAACGAATTCCCCAGGTTGACTGTACATTCCGTGAAGAAGTACTTTTTTTTTTTTTTTTTTGAAACCTGCCTGTTAATTTCACTGGGTGACCCCTGGTTCTTGTGTTATGGGAAGGAGTAAATAACACTTATTCACTTTCTCCACACCAGTCATGATTTTATAGACCTCTATCATATCCCCTCTTAGGGCTTGTCTTCACTACCACGCTAAATCGGTGCTAAATCGGGAGAGTGTTTCCTGCTGACATAGCGTAGTGTAAACATCACTTTAAGTCCATGTAAGTTACATTGCTCAAGGGGTTGTTTTTTTTCCAGACCCCCAAGTGATGTAACTTACATCGATTTAAGTGGTAGTGTAAACAAGCCCTTAGTCATCTCTTTTCTAAGATGGAAAGTGCTAGTCTTAATCTCTCCTTTTACGGAAGCTATTCCATACCCTTAATTGGTTTTGTTGCCCTTTTCTGTACCTTTTCCAATTTTTATATATATCTTTTTTGAGGTGGGGTGACCAGAACTGTGTGCAGTATTCAAAATGTGGGACTATTGGAAACAAAGGATTACAAATAAAACAAAATCATAACCTTTTTTTTAGTGCTTAAACTTAACTCACAAGATATTCCTGTTTCTTACAGGATAGCTTACCCCAAATCCTTTTCTCAGCATTTTCAGCCAGGATGGCTGAGATTCCCCTTTATAAGATTAAGGCTTCTAGTGGTTTGTCTTCACACACTGTAGGATGCCAGAGCACGTGTTTGCAACCCAGATAGACCAGACCTTTGATCTTCACCTGAAATACAGGTCATTCCTCCTCCCCACTGTTTACCTCATCCTGTTAATTTCCTTCAGAAGTCTCTGCAAGCTCTTCATTAGCTTTTGACTCAGTATGCTAATAGACTTCTAGTGTGAGAGAGACAGTGGTTCACCAGGGAGGTAAGTGTCTCCCACCTCCAGTCTGGAGCAGTTTTCCTCAAAGCATGCTGCATTTGAGTGACCAAAGCCTAGAGAACAGATTTTTCAGCATGCATACATAACTCCTCACATAGTTTCTGGTCATACGTCTCACAATGATGATGGTGACCGTCGTGACACAGGCTTTCATTAGGGAATTTACAGGGGTGAATGCAGGGTATTTCTGTACTCTTATGTATTCTTCTGCCTTCTGCCACTTGGCAACAAGAAGTTGTTGTGTCAGAATACTTTAGTTAGACATTTGGGTTTTCCCATGGGGTGGAGTTCAGAGCCACTTTTTTTTTTTATTATTTTAAAAACCTCAAACAGTGTCTTTAATAATAAAAAAAGTAGAAATGAGTTTTTATAGACTGAGTCTCATAATCTGAAAATTCAGTAGTTTGCCAGCCTCCATTATCTTTCTGCATTTCATGATTTATTCTATTTAAAAATATATAATCTTAACGTAACATTGTTTTTTATATTATTTTGCATTTCATTCCCTTGTTTTTATGTTAGAGAGAGAAACTTCTCATGTATGTTAGCATTCAGATTTCTCCAACTAGGTTTTGCTGTTCATACGCTTCTTGGAAATAAATGATATTCTGGAAGACAGAACTCACTACCCAGGGAGGGGAATAGAATGATGAAAGGGGTATTCGTATCTTTCTGTCCTGTTGGGTTGAGGGTATCAGCACATCCAAAAAAGCAAAAGATGAGAATTATCAATTCATTAATGGATTCATAAATAGAAAATATTTGGAAAAAATCTGATATAATACTTGATCTTTTGCAGTAATTCTTTAAGGGGCCAGTTGCATGTGACAGAGTTTAACTGTAGGCATGTTCCCTGAGTTTGTTTTAAGAGAGAGCCTAATTTGTAAGAGAAACTTCTTCTTGATGCCACCAATAAGTTAGATCCAGATAATGATATTCTTCGTCAAGAATACAGGTTTTTCTACTTACTTTTCTTTCTCATACTTAAATAATTTCTCTGCTTCCCATTTATAATGGCTAGTACAAAGAAATGTATCGCTATGTGACTGATGTGTCTCTTTCAGTTTTGTGGGGCACAGCATTTTGTTTTAGTCATTTATTTCTTTATACAAGGCTCCACTTAATCAGAGCTCCAGTGCAGTTGATTAACCAGTAGGGTTTAGCAATTTCCTTCATGAGTATTTTCATCTTTTGCAGACAAAAATGTTTCCCTCCTCTATATTGAATGTTGGGGCACTCATCTTTGCTCCTTGCTGCCATAAGAGGCCCCAGATTTGATGGTGTCAAATTTTGAAATTCAGACCATCCATATAAGTGGTTTGTGTAGTTCTCCCATTGTAGTGGATGAAACCAACTTGTTCACTGTATGCCAATGAGGGTGGCTGTTTTGATGAATATGGAAAAAGTGTATAGTCCAGTGCTTTGTTCCATTCCTCTAATTTATGACACACATAATAATGGATGATGAATGAGACCTCCAAAACATTGATAGATTATCTTAAAAGGTGTACTAAATCAAAGAGGAGGAGACTAAGAAAAGAATCTTATATAATGCCTCCAAGAAAAGTAAGCTAGTCCAGTGTTATTTATTCAGCAATATGCAAAAAGTTACAGAGAGAAACTTTGAAAGGAAACTACTGCAGTTAGTGAAACAGTAACATAACTCAGCATTCCACATGTGGATTTTATGTCACTGTAAGTGCCAAGAGTTTTAAAGGGACAGGGTACAGGTTGAAATAATTTCCACGTATTAATGGTTTCTAATGTCTTAAAATGTAGAACTTAAGTGTGTTCAAATAACTGTTTCGCTTAACATATGCAATATATCCCTCCTCTGCCCTACATTCATTCCTACTAATGGTGAAAAAGGCAGCAGTTTTCTGGTATTTACAGGTTTACATTAACCATTCTGGTGACATAGGGCCGTGCATTGTTCTGGGAAACTATGAACTTTCTCCTGTTCCATAGAGGAACAGAATTTCATACAGTTGCTATATTTTAATATTTAATGTTAGTAAATGTGGGGACACTTAGCGTATTTTACAATGGTGGATAAGATTTAGAAATGACGTAAAAAATGTTGCTGTTTTTAGAGTTGTTAAAGCAGTCTGAATGTATCCTTGTTCAGTAATGATTTCAGCTTTACATAACTTTTAGAGCAGGGATGGGCAAACTGTGGCCTGGGGTCCATATCTGGCCCTTCAGACATTTTAATCTGGCCCTCAAATTCTCACCGGGGAGCTGGGTCGGGGGCTTGACCTGCTCTACGTGTGCCGTGGCTCCCGGAAGCAGCGACGTGTCCCCCCCTCCGGCTCCTACGCGTAGGGGCAGCCAGGAGGTTTTGCACGCTGCCCTCCGCAAGCGCCACCCCCGTAGCTCCCATTGGCCATGGGCTGGTGCCTGCGGACAGGGGAGCCCTGATCCCCTTCCTGCCCTCTGAACCCCTTGGTCCCAGCCCAGAGCACTCTCCTGTACCCCCAACCCCTCATCCCCATCCCAGAGCCTGCATCACCAGCCGGAGCCCTCACCCCTGCACCCCAGCCCAGAGCTCCGTCCCACACTCTGAACTCCTCATTTCTGGCCCCACCCGAGAGACCTTACCCCCAGCTGGAGTCCTTACCCCCTCCTTCACCCCAGCCCCCAATTTCATGAGCATTCATGGCCTGCCATATAATTTCCATACCCAGATATGGCCCTCGGGCCAAAAAGTTTGCCCACCCCTGTTTTAGAGGGACTAACTTTTTTTTTCTCCCCCAGCAACAGTTTTCTTAATGTTCACTCATATGTTAAGACTCTAATCAGCTATTACTCTGAATTCCTATGAAGCCTGACTTTTTCCCTCTAGTTACTTTTGAAGAACATTAACTTTTGACCACCTCCCATAATCTCCAGCTACTACAATCATGTGATACTCTACTCTTTATTGTAGTATCTGAGTATCTGCCACATCCTTTGCAGGGCTCAAACCACCAAGCTATTATTCACAACTGAATGTAGTTGGCCTATGCACCACAGATACACAACACCCACCTCCAGGTTGTTCGTTTGTGTATAGAAGAAAGGGAAAGGAACACAGCCTACCTCAAAACACAAGATTTTGCTTCCTTGTGCTAGTGAAAAATATATATAGGTACAGCAGATTATAAAATGCTCATAAAAACCATTAAAATTAATGTTTTTGAAATAATAGTAAACAATTTACCTGAAGCAGTCAATTCTACAAGTATGTGGTCTTTATTTTTAATTATTAAATTTATTATCTCTTTCCATATTTGTTCCCTTCATATGACAAAACTGTGAGAAAGAGTATCTGATTGTTCCCTGTACCAGTGCAATTTTAACTGAGATGTATGAAAAATGTAATTTTAAAATAATTTTGAGACTAAATAACTAGCATCCACTTGCAGACTTTAAACTGTTTCTTTTTTTTCCCCCCCTCTGCTATATTTTTTTCCCCTTGAGCATCCGTGACCAAAAGCGACCATAGTGCTCTGGATGATGCCTTACTACTATTAAACTATTCATAATCTGTAAAGACAAATGCAAAGTAATGCACTTAGGGAAAATCAAAAAAACAAATACAAAATGGAGAATAAGTGGTTAGGTAGCAGTACTGAAAAAAAGTATCACAGGTTATAATGGAACAAATTGAATATGAGCCAACAGTGTGGTGTTGGTGCAAAAAAGGCAAATGTCATTCTGGGATTTGTTAATAGGACACAAATGGTAAGCATTCCACTCTACTTGTTGGCAGTTGGATATTATGGGCACCATACTTTAAGAAAGATTTGAACAAATTGGAGAGATTGAGGAGGAGAGCAACAAAAATACAAGGTTTAGAAAAAATGACCTGTGGAAAATGTCTAGAGAAGAGAAGGCTAAGGGTGCACAAATCTTCAAATATGTAAACTATTTTAAAGAGGATGGTGATTAATTGTTCTCCATGGCCACTTAGGGTAGGACAAAAAGTAATGGTTTAGTTTGCCATAAGGGAGATGGCATTGGAAACTTTGTAACTATAAAGATAGTTAAGCACTGGAACAGGCTATCTAGGGAGGTTGTGCAATCCACATTGCTGGAGGTTAAGAAAAGGTTAGACAAACACCTATCTGAGATGGTAGATATTTGTAATCCTGTTTTAGCACAGGGAGATGGGGTAGATAACCTTTTGAGGTCCATTCCAGTCCTACATTTGTATGCTTCTATAATGATTCTTGGGTGTCTTCTGTGAGAAAATAATGCAAGTTAAAAATCTACCATCATAAATTTTTGCTACCTGCATTATTTTGTAGATTTCCCAAATTAAATTTGATCTGTCTTCCTTCTACTCAATCCCTCTTTTTTTTTTTTTTTTTTTTTTTCAATTGGGTCTGGAATTCTTCACATTCTTGGTTTTTTAACTTATAAATTGTCATTAGCAAACTTCACCAACTTGCTTTCTACTTTTATCAAATCCATAATAAATACACTGGATATCACTCATCTAAAGTCATTTCTAATCCCCAATTTTCCTTCTGATGAGTAGTTGGTTAGTATACGTACACACACACAGGTTTTTTTTTGCTTATCTACATTTTGTAAGTGACAGGGTTTTGACACTTGCTCTGTGGTTATTTTCTTTAATCTCAGATCAAGGACATGGCAAAATTTTGATAATCCAAGTAAATTGTCTTCAATTGTCTCCTTATCCATTAGCTCAAGGTTTCTCAAACTTTATTGCACCATTACCCCTTTCTGACAGCAAAAATTACTACACGACCCCAGGAGGGGGGGACTGAAGCTTGAGCTCTCCCAAGCCCCTGTGCTGTGGGTAGTGGGGCCAAAGCCCGAGCCCCACTGCCCCAGGCAGGTGGCCTATAACCTGAGCCCTGCTTCCCAGGGCAACGGAACTTGGGTTTCACCCTGGGTGGTGGGGCTTGGGCTTTGGCTTTGGCCCTGGGCCCCAGCAAGTCTAAGCCAGCCACAGTTTGAGAACCACTGCTTTAGCTTATTACCACTTTCAATTAATACTAAGAAGTTCAAAGCATTTACCTTTACAGAAGCAATGCTGGTCTGACCCAATGAGTTTATATTTATTGAAGTTAAATGTTAATTACATTTCCAATTAATCGAATTCGGATATAACGCGGTAAAGCAGCGCTCTGGGGGGGCGGGGCGGGGCTGGGCTGCACACTCCGGTGGATCAAAGCAAGTTCGCTGTAACGTGGTTTCACCTATAACGCGGTAAGATTTTTTGGCTCCCGAGGACAGCGTTATATCGGGGTAGAGGTGTATGTCTCTAATTTCTAAAATCACCCTTTTCTCCATTCTTTTTTTAAACATGAGGCATCTTCAGGAATGGGAACTGTTGCTTGTTATAAGAATATACTAGATAGCTATGTCCGTGCATCTGCTATCTTACCTGTTGTTTTCTGTAGAAATTACTACCTTCTAGTTCTGATCATTTATTATGCTTGAGTTTTACAGATGATTCCTTAAACCCTTAACTTGATGCTTACTTTCTGATTAAAATGGAAGCTATTTTATAATCAGACTTTGATATAGGTTATTTTGTATTAATGAATTTTGAAGAGCTGCAGACATTCTACGTACTTTGTGTATAATTACCTTAGATAAGCTACAACCCTATATGTGCCTTGTACAACTTAATGTATCTGATGACCATACTCACATCCTACACTTTATGGTCTCATTCCATCCTTTTCTTTATCATTAGCTATAATTGTAAAACATCTTTCAGATGCTGATGTTACTCTTTGATGTGCTAAAAGATGTATAAAGGACCCATAGTTCCACCCACATTTTCCATAGATTATGAAATATTCTCATCAGTGCCAACAGTTTCATTAATGGGGGAAATGGACAATTCTTGCTTTGCAACTGGCACAGTGTAGCTTCCTGTGAACTGTTGATAGTTAAGGCCTAAATGAGGAGAAACCTTGGCTGTGGAATGAGACCAAACCTGATCTTTTTGAGAACAAGATGAGACCTACTTTTTTGTAGATGACTTTTGTCTGGAAAAAGCAACAAAGAGTCCTGTGGCACCTTAGAGAACCTGGCATCACATCTCAGGGATGATGATTTTAAAACATGTACTAAGTAAAACGGTGTAATCAAAGAATGGTGGAGGATAATTCATGGGGAAGTTCTGTGCAATTCTTAACATTGCATTTGGTGCTACAACGATGGGCAAATTATAAATACACAGGTAATTAGAAAGCATCTTACTTTGGTCATTAAAATAAAACTCTATCTCAAAATTACCTCTTTGAGTAGGTGACAGTTGGAATGCATTGGTCTTAAACCACCTTTCTCCTAGAAAGTGTTTTCCTTTAGAAATAAGCATCCTAATAATAGAGCCATATGCTCTCCTGGATGGGATTTTGGGAGCTTATTAGATTCATATCTGAGGCACATAATTTAGATTTTTTCACAGGAATGTTCTTAGTTATCCTATTTCAACAGAGAAAAGAACCTTAAATATTAAAATCTGACCAGCAAATAACCACAAAATCATCCTTTGCTTATTCTCTATTTACTTAATCAGTATTAATATGTTTCATCACTTCTGTTTTAATGGATAATCAAATGTTTAAATAAAGTAGTAATTTTATTTGTATAAACTGTGTAAAGAGAAATATCTCTGATAGTAAAATAGACTTCACCATCAAAATGAGGATCTTATTGTAGGATACCGTTTGTAATAAAAATATTTCCCTGGTCATATTTCAGACAATTTAATATGACCAGCTGTAACAATGACCATCTTGTAGGCAGATACTAGAAAAGGGTGCATAGTGGAAATAGATAAAATAATGTAAGGGATATTGTTTAAAAAAAATAAAGGGATTAGTAAAATATAGGCTTAATGTTGATAATAAAAATACAAGAGTCTCTGTTGAAATTGATTAACATGCATATCCGATGACTGATTGTATAAATATGAAAGTCAAATAATTGTCATTGTTAACCATGGCTTCAGGTCATGTGAGTTGTCAGATAAAAAAAAAAACTAGAGGAGAAAGAGGTTAATTTGCATATATTTAATGTGGCATGCTGTACATGTGGGAATATGAGATAAACCTTTGCTAGTGATCTGTTAGTTTTTTTTCTAGCACTCACCTATTAGGAAACCTGGCTGCTAGATATCTACAGCCCAGTGAACTGCATGTTGTATTAATAGCAGTTGATTCAATAATATATTGTCTAATAAGGTAAAACATTCTGCATTACTACTTTATAGGAGACAGTGTGGAGAGGGCTGTATAAATTGTATCCCATCTTAATGCTTTAGGATTTATTTTATATATAAAATATGCATGTCAAGGTAAAATATCGCCCATGTGTGTCATGGAAAAGTTTGGCCTTCCAAAAGAGGCACTTAGCTAGTATTGGCCTAAAATGATAAATCATAAAAAGAAGATGGCTGAAAACAAACTTGTATATAATACCACTACATACACTTAAAATGCTATAGCGGCAGGGCTGCAGCTGCGCTGCTGTAGCTTTTTAAATGTCGACACTCACTACAGAGGCAGGATAGATTTTCCTGTCACTGTAGTTAATCCATCTCCCCAAGAGGTGATAGCTAGGTCAACAGAAGAAATTTTCCATTGACCTAGCTCTGTGTACACGGGGGGTTAGGTCGGTGTAGCTACATCTCTCAGTGTAGGTTTTTCACACTCCTGAGAGAGATCACTGTGCTGATGTAAATTGTCAGCATAGACCAGCCGTTAGTCTCCAAACATCCAAGAAGTCTTTTCGTAGAACATACTGAAAGTAATTCTATAACTATTTCATATGCTGGATTATTTTTGAAACCTATAGTTAAGATTCAGTAATAACCCTTCCCCTGCTATTTACAAATTTGAAAAATCAAAATCAGTAAGAAGATTAATGGAGATGTATGTATGCATTCTAGTCATATACAGTACTAAATTATAGTACAGTAAACACTACAGTCATTGAAGTATGAAGATGAAATATAAAGAGGAGGATCTTGATCAAAACAAAAAAAATTCATTAATATATGAAAAGTGTGGTAATTAGAGAAAACAATTGAAAAATAGCCCATTCCCTTGTAAGTCTTCAGTGAAATACACAGTACTGAAGTTCCTAAATAGAATGACCCACTGTAGTCAAAATTACTTTGATATTTAGATACAAAATATTTCACATAACCTCATAGCAGTTGAAATCTTGGAACCTGTGTGAATATTAATGCTCAGAACCTTTCTTTGCATACAATTTGGTCAGATTGAGATCTGATGCATGTGTATCTCTTTTCCCCCTAAGGTCACTTATTTTTGTTCGCTTTTTCATTTAGAAAGCTTCTCTCCCATGGTCCTAATTTTAAAATTATATACTTTTCTTAATTCCCGCCTGGAAATTCCTCTGGGACACTGTTTACTCCATCAGAGGTATCAAGTGAAAGAAGCAAGTAGTGTGCTCTTGTGACACTGGCTATTGTCTGCAAACTGAGAAAACATAGCATCTTCATCCAAGGCAATTGATGGTGCTATTATAGATGTAGATGTTATCTCCATGGAAAGTTTTAGGCAACCTCAACTGTATATTATAAACTCTTGTTTTCAGTCGCTTATAACTTTGCGACAGTAACAATAACCATTCAGGGTGAAATTTTATGGTTGCTCTCTGCCTCATGCTGAATTTGTTTGGAAAGTTTTTCAGTAGAAATGGTGCAGCCATTTCAGAGAATGGCGTTAGGAAAAAATAAGTAGTTTTGTCAGTGTTAAAAATTTTCCAACCATTTCTTTGATGAGCTGTAGCAGCTTTATGACTTGAAGCAGGAACTAGAAATTAGGCAGAGGGGTGGTGTTGGATTCAGAGACAGGTGCTTTGCAATCTCTATGAAAATCCATTGAGAGTTGGCTAATGATATAAACTTTTGAAAATCATAATTTGTACATCAGTGGAATTCATTAGACTTGCTGTTAAAATCTCTGAACATGCCATTTGTACTGAACATACTCCAGTTACAGAGCTCCTTACATGTCAAAGGGATCTCAGAAAACTGGATGGTTGGGCAAGAAAATGGCAAATCCAATAAAATATTGATAAATGCAAATTAATGTATATTGGAAAACATAATATCAACTATACATACAAAATGATGGGGTCTAAATTAGCTGGTACCACTCAAGAAAGAGATCTTTGTATCTTTGTGGATAGTTCTCTGAAAACATCTACACAATGTACAACGGCATTCAAGAAAGCTAATAGAATGTTAGGAACCAATTAGGAAAGGGACAGATAAGAAGAAAGAAAATATAATACCACTATATAAATCCATTGTACACCCACACCTTGAATACTGGGTGCAGTTCTGGTCACCCCATCTCAAAAAAAGATATATTAGAATATGAAAAAGTACAGAGAAGGGCAAGAAAAATGATTAGGGATGTGGAACAGTTTCCATAGGAGGAGAGATTAAAAAGACTGGGATTGTTCAGCTTGGAAAAGTGATGGCTCGGGGGGGGGGGGGATATGATAGAGGTCTATAAAATCACGAATGGTATGGAGAAAGTGAATAAGGAAGTGTTATTTAACCCTTTACATAACATTTGAATCGGGGTCTCCCAATGAAATGAATAGGCAGCAGGTTTAAAACAAATATAAGGAAGTACTTTTTCACATAACGCAGAGTCATCCTGTGGAACTTGTTGCCAGGGGATGTTGTGAAGACCAAAAGTATAAGGGGTTCAAGAACGAATAAGATAAGTTTATGGAGGATAGTTTCATCAATGGCTATTAGCCAAGTTGATCAGGGATGTAACCCCATGCCCTGGGTATCCCTAAACCTCTGACTGCCAGAAGCTAGGACTGGATGACAGGGAATGGATCACTCTATAAATTGCCCTGTTGTGTTCACTTCCTCGGAAACATCTGGCACCAGCCACTGTCAGAAGGCAGGATACTGGCTGGATGGGCCTTTGGACTGACCCTTTGGCTATTCTTATGAAGTTTTCTGCATTGCTTCCCTTGTCCCTTCGCCTCCTACCAACCTGCCAACTCGCATCACTTTTGGTAAGAGAAAGAGGTGTTTCTCTCCATCCCCGTATCCCAGGTTGTGCCCAGATTTTGTGGGGTGTGCACATAGGTACTTCTCAACCTGCCTCCCAAACTGACTATCCTATCTTTAGATTTTCCAGATTCTTGATGGGGTGATAACTTAACCTTCAAGCTACTTTCGGTTTCTGGGAAAATCTTTCTTTTTTTGCTCCCCAGCCTGTCCCAAGGATTCCTGAAAGGGCGGTAGGGGGGCTCTTTGCCAATCCTCCTTACAGTCTTTCTGCCATATGCTGTGAGTATGGGAGTGTAGGATGTTTCTTCCTAGGTTTTCCTAATGCTGTCCGGGTCCTTTTGAAGATGATGACAGAATCTATTATCCCCCTCGATCCTTCCCTGGCTCTTTTAGAGCTGCTGGTCTTTAAAATAGCTGCAATCTCTGCTAGTTTAGGTGCCTCCAACGTAATGATGTACAAATGTATCTGAGCAGGAGAAGTGAGCCTCTACCTTGCAAAAACAGGAAGAAAAATAAGTAGGTCAATCCTGGGGTCCTTATGATCCAAATTAAGCATTAAAGTAATTAAGAACAAAGCACAGTTAACAAAAACCTAGCCACTTACCTTGACCCATACTTTTATAAAACATACCGGTGAGTATAATTGTTCTTAACTCTACTGTAATTCATTAGTGAGTATCACATTGTGTCACAAACTTACAAATAGTAAGTGAAGTCCTGCAGCTTAGTGGTACAGTGTAGAAATTCTGATTCTAGAGGCTCAGGATCAAGCCTGCTTCATTGTGTATCCCAGGAAACTCTAAATCCTTTCATCTATGAAGAATTCATGCTGTGTAGTTTGAAGGAGAGGAACATTACTAAAGAAAGAAAGTTTGTTTGTTATTCACATAATGCAATCTCAATACCAGGAGAAAATATCTTCTTTAGGTACAGCTCATTTATCCCCAATTTAGAAGATTATATCCTGAGACAGGTGCATTTCAGATTCCTTAAAATAGAAGTCTCTGCACTGCTGTGTTTTAGGGTTTGTAATGTTAGCTCAAAGGAGAGGTGTGCTTTTTCAGGATGACTATATTTAGCCAGGAGGAATAGTCCTTTTTAAAGCAAATTGAAACGAGAGTATGAGAGCGTGAAATTATCAGCAGCGCTAGTGCACATTTACATTACTTCTACATACTCTTTTGAATGACCACACAACAGAACAAGTACTTTGTTTCCACTGTGTTGATTTTTCTTGACAAAACATGGCAGTCTATCCAAAGGAGGGTGTTTAGCCAAGATAAATATAAAATTTATGATTAAGCAAGTGTTTCCTTATTATAATCCCTAAAGAGAATTTGAGACTTGTTAAATATAATGTGTCTAAGTTCTTTTAGGAATGAATTTTCATTTGTACTTTGAATGCAGAAATACACACAAACCAATGCAGTTTAAAATCTTATCTGTAGAGGAAAATAATTTTGCCTACCCGTTTCCTTTGGCTTGAATAGCAAAATTCATGAGTATTTGAAATTTGTTTAGTGACATACTGTAATTTTTGTACATACATCTTCATGCAATTTCACATTTGTACAAAGTCCAAAAATACTTGTAGGTGACATTGCTTATAAGGTGTGTTACGAAAGGGGGCACATAAGTCTCAGTTTAGAGAGTACAGGTAAAATCAATGCATGCTTAACGTTTCTGGCATGTTCCTTTAAAAGACTATTTACAGAATACCACTTTTTGAAGCAAACTACAGTGTGTGTCAATATAGTGTATTAAAATAAATGCAGAATAAAGGCTGATTTATGTGGACAGTAGTTTCTTGACCCTTCTTGGTGTCACTGTTGGATTTGGAGTGCAGTGTTCTAATTAGATTGTGAATGAACTTAGATAGTGGAAATTAAGTGGTTTTGTTGTATTCTTTGAAGGGTTATGAGCTTCCAAAATCCAGAGCATTAGATGTCAGCCAAGCATTTGTCCTTCTCACGTTTTGTCTTCATATTTGAATTAGTGCCAGTTTGCACAGATTGCGTGTCAGTTTAAATACAAGAAACAGGCCTCAGTTTGCTTGAACTCATTCCACCAAAGACTTCTAAAAACTTTAGGTAGTCTGCAAACAGCAATGGTTGTTTCACATTAAGTAGCTTTGTAGAATTATAAAACAGCTTTTCTTGTGCTTTCAAATAAAATGTTGTCATCCACTAATGAATGAGATACCATCTGTAATAATTAAGGTTATTATACTTGTTTTCCCCCTGCAGCACAACTTCTAAAGGTTTGGAGAAGACAGTGAGAGAACCACCAAGAAGGCTATAGTAGTATTGTAAGTACTGCACTGAAAAGAAAATATGAATTAAGAATATTATAAAGAGGCTGTCCATTTATATTTGGGAAAAATGAGCTACATAAAAGGATTGCATGTAAAATGCAGAGCAGGAATTGTAGGAATCGTGTTAATAATTTATAAGGAAAAAACTGCCTTCTTGTAAAATCTGAATTGTATCCTTATACAGTGTAATCAGGAATTTACCAATAGCAGTGAAAAATATTTCTCTATCCAACAAAGATTGATCTAGGTTATATACATTTGTTTATTTAAAACTATCAGAATTTAGAAAATTATTGTAGTTTTGCAGGTTTGTCATTTGTTTTAGTGACTTATTGTTTAGGTTATTTTGCAGAATTATTTATTTGCTGATTTATTTATGTATTTCATTATTTATTTATTTGATTATTTAGTAAATTATTTATCTGATGAATTATTAATACATCTTCATGACATGCTTTAAATTATTTATAACTTAATTTTGAGTTTATTGCTTTTCGACGCTGCATTGTTACTGACTAGTTTTGATTTTTTTTTTTCTTACTTGGTTCTTGAAAATTAAAGTATTAGCTCTAAGGGAAAAGTATAGTCATTGCAAGATCCATAGATGTTTTCCATATGAAGTAATTTACCATATAGAGACACATTGTGTATAGTTCTATTTTTCTTAACATTACTGTTTACCTTTATGAGTTTTTACTCTGCTTATTCCTAGAAATATAAACATGAAATGAGTGACCTTCAGGAGCAAAGATTAAAAATGTGTAAAAATAGGGGTTTTTGTTATACAGCTATTAACTATTGTTCCTAGAGTTCTTGAAATTGATCCTAGCATTTTTAGTTAAAAAAAAAAAAAAAAAAAAAAAAAAAAAGAAATTGGTGCTTTTTTGATGAAGCCTCTTGATAGCAAAAATAACTTATTTAACTACTTCTGTTAAGAAAAAAATGGAATTAAAATCACAAGGGGAGAATCAGTCCTACTGAGACCATTTTAAACATATGATATGTATAGATGTATATATAAGATTAATATTTACACATAACTAGGAGGAGGAAGTGGACCAGTATGTAAGATGTGTTTAAAATTCTTAAAAAAAGAACAGGAGTACTTGTGGCATCTTAGAGACTAACAAATTTATTATATGCATCCGAAGAAGTGGGCAGTAGCCCACGAAAGCTTATGCTCTAATAAATTTGTTAGTCTCTAAGGTGCCACAAGTACTCCTGTTCTTTTTGCGGATACAGACTAACATGGCTGCTACTCTGAAACCTTTAAAATTCTTGACTGCATATTTTTTTAAATGAATGGGGAATTTATAAATTCCCCGAACTTAGCATTTGTGTATTCCCATAGGTAAATAACTGTTAGCCACTATTTTATATAATTCACAAAGAACCATTCTTAGTTTACCGAATATCGTGACCACCTTTTGATGGTGCTTTCTTTAGGCAGTTCTCTTAAATATGGGTTTTTACTCCAGGAAGGATTGACGTAATGTGTAAAACCAAAATTAAGGGCTAAATTCTTGCTTCATATAGAGTGTCAACTTCCGGGAGTTGTGTACATATATCTGAGGTCTGAATATATCTGCATGACTTACGGCTGCTGTGATTTGAGAAGCTATCAACCTTGTATCTAAAGTTATCGATTTAACTTCTGGATCTAATAAGTAAATTGCTTCTCTAATCTGACTCTACCTGATACTAGGGTTGCCAGATAGCAACTGTGGAAAAAATGGGACGGGGGTGGATGGTAATAGATGTCTATATAAGAAAAAGACCCCAAAAATGGGACTGTCCCTTTAAAAACGGGACGGATGGTCACCCTACCTGATCCCCTGTGGGAAAGCATACTCTACCTTATAGAAAAGTGTAGTGATTAGGCCTTTTTGCATAGCACTGAAGGGGGTTTAATGAACAGGGCAAAGCAGTACTTCCCTTAGAAAAGTGCCGTGTGCATAACATGGCCTTTATTTTGTGTTTAGTGCTTGAAATGAATTACTATATACTTTAAAGTTTTAACACAGCATGGAAAGGCTGCATTGTACATTTCAAGTTAGGATGCTGTTGAAATACAGTAGAAATGGCCTCTGTAGACAGGTTTCACTATAGAACTTAAATTATGCATGTGTATATCCAAATTCCTTATTTTGAAATATTGAATGTATGAATATTTAATTGGTATCTTGCTTTAGTATCTTCATATGCTTGCCTTAAAGGAAGCCGTTTCCTTTGATTTATATACATGGATAAAAACGTGTGTACAGTATGTATCAATGGCTTTTTCTCTTCACAATATTACATGAACAGCTTTGGATGATAGCTAAAGATTTTTATTCTAAGAGTTACCACTGTTGTGTAAAACATGCAGAAGTGGCATAACTCTCTTGGATTTTTTTACTTTCCAGAAATATTTTTTTCACATGTTTAGAAAGGTCAGGTATATTGCAACTCTTAATACTCACATAAAACCCCAAATATTTTCACTATTTGGGGAAGAATTTTATTTTGATTTTTTTTGTGTTTTCTCTTTATTTGAATACTTTGGTTAAAGCTGAAAACTCCATGGGAGTTCCTGAATGTATATTAATATTACGTGGCATGTTTTATGAAATTTTGTACGGTTACTCTTATTTTCCTGCATACATGAAATCTTATTGTTCAGTAAGGCCTATTACGCATTGTTACAGATAACAGCAGGTAAAGTGCTGTCAGTATATTCTGCCTCCAGTTTTTCATAGTATGAAACATTTCCTGAAATATGCATTACTATAGTTATAGGGATAATATAACGAAGATTATGTGTTGGCACTGAGAATAGCTACTTTGTAATTATGACAAGTGAAAGTACAGCCAAAGGTCACATTAAGCAGGAGATTTCTTTCACACCTAATCCTTTTTCTGGATGGTGCAAAAAATGAATTTGGTCCCTACACTGCCATATTTTTAAAGAGAAAAGGAAAGCACTGATTCAGTTGCCATGAAATGTTTTTTATGGCTTATGTATTATTTTGTTCATAGTTCAAGAACTTAAGTATAGAACTTTTGTATGTTGACTTAAGTGCTTCTACACTATTCTAAAGTAACTTAAATTCTGGATAAAATTATACAGTATCAATAAATATTTCTGCTTCAATATATTTTTTAATTTACATACATTTAGTTAAAAGCATAATTTCATATTCTAGAAAGAGAAATGTGTGTGCAAACTGATGTTTGTATTAACGTGTTATGACTATAACGATGATTTTTCTCTTGCAGTTCAAGTGGGAAAATGCTGATTTTTTTTTTTTTGTTTTTTTTTTTTTACAGTTTTGTAGGTGAATTTTATCCTCTTGTAAAGTGCTAGACTCACTGTCTTGGTAACTGAAGTCTGCTATTTAGCAGCAGAAAAAGGAAGTATAAGCCACTCCACGCTGACCAGCCATTTTTCAGCCCCATCTTAAAGGGTTCCTATCACTAAGGGTGAGAGGGTAGTTCATTTCTTAGAGCTATCTGTTCTTGGCCTTGTGCTGAAATTGCCAACCAAGATGCTAAAAATGACAGTAATTTATGTGATGTGGATATTAGTTTATCAGGAAACGAAATGAAACTACTAATGCACTTCACATAAGCTACTGACCAGCCATGGAATAGAGATTTTATGGCCTGACTTTAGGGGTACTACTGACCTGAATAGTATGGTTCCATAGAAGTCAGATTGGATCCTATTTGAACCCCTGACTTGTAGATGAAAGGATTTGCATCCTCTTAGTAAATCCCTCTGAATCATATAGTCTCCCTATTGTGTTTAATTAATATTTCAATGTTTAGCATTTGTCTTCTTTTGTCATCGTCCCCCCGCCTTTGCTGTTCCTATGGAGTCTGTGGAGCACCGCCATCTAGGGTTTTATAATGTCCTCCGTCACCATGGTGGTATGGAGGCACCAAGAGAAGTAAACATCTCCCATTCAGTTAGAGGGAAAAGGTGGGTGAGGTAATCTGAGTTGGTCCAATAAAAGAGATGAACTCACCCATCTTGTCACACTAATAGTCTGGGACCCACACGGCTACAACTGCACTCTCCTGTAATTTTAATCAAATAACACCCCTGTGAAAACTATAGCAATTGTGCTTGCATTTAAAAGTGATAGTAGGGGAAGTATTAATGTACTTCTGGCTTATTAATGCAGTTTAGTTTTAGGAAATAGGGAGAAGCCAGCAGCAGATGACCAGCCAGTTGTCTGCAAAGCTGTTCCTTTGCTTTATATACATGGATAAAAACGTGTGCACAGTATATATCAATGGCTTTTTCTCTCCACAATATTAGATGAACTACTTAGATAATGATAGCTTAAAGATTTTTATTCAGAGATTTACCACTGTTGTGTAAAACATGCAGATGTAGCATCAGGCAACAGAGTCAGTTTTTGAAACTGAACCTATTGCTGCTTCATGGATGAAACAGCACAATGTGCTTGGTCTCAGGCAGTGTTTTCTCTTGCCACTGTGAGGTTTATCCGTGTCATCCTAATGAGACAGGGTATGTCTACAGTGCAAAAAGAGGTGTGTTAACTTGGGTTAGCTAACCCAGGTGAAAATAGTAGTGAAGACATGGCAGCTCTGCTTTTAAGTTGGGTTAGCAGCTATGGTTATAGGTTTCAACTTGAGCTGCTAAGGTGAGTTAAAAACACAGTTATCATGTCTTCACTGCTATTTTAACCCATATTAGCTAATCTGAGCTAAAATCTTTTTTTTCAGCATACACATACTGTATCAGAATGTAGGTTTGAGAGGAGACTGGTGATCCCATCTTTACAATTTATCTGTTTAAAAGAGTATGCTCAAAGAATTACTAGAGAAATAATAATAAATATCTTAGAGTAAATTATTTGCAGTGAAAATACATGTATTGGATTAGATAAAATAAAGGTTAATGAAACTGATAGTTTTACCTCACTTACTAGAAAAGAGACTCTACAGCATATTTTTTCAATCTGCAATGTAAGACTGGTCAGAACTGACAGTGATGGCAGCATGATGTTTTAAAGAAAAATTGCAAGTACCTTAAAGAAAAAATATTAGGTTCAAAGAAGGTGAAGACCACAGAATGTCTACTATTTTAAGTTAAAATGCCCAGAGGCACATAGAATATTGATTTAAAAAAAATTCACAATAAATCTTTGCTGCAGTGACCAGGAAAAGAAAATTATCTTGGGGGGTGGGGGGTGGGAGGAGGATATTTCCTCCAGAGAAATTGCTGTACCAAACCTAAGATCACACTCTGTGTTGTGGTCAAAGAGGAGTAAACAGTTGTTCTTAATTGAACTCAGAGTCCCAGGGGAAGACAGAGTTGTGGAAACGTGTGAAGTCAAGAGGAAATAGCATAGGCATGAGAAGGCAGTATAATGATAGGAACTTGTGGGCATAGGGCTAGCAGCAGGCGTGTGCTTTTGGACAACCTGTACTGGGACTTTGAGCATTTGTGAGCAACACTAGGGATAAATCTTCTAGTACTATTGAAGTGTAATACTTTCCTCAAGACTATATTTGTGTGTAATATATGTATGTATATTATACAGTTATTAAGCACTCAGATAATGCATCACAAAATTAAGGTTGCATAATCTGCTTGTGTGAATACATTTCAATAATCTTTAATTACTACGATGATGTAATATTCTGCAGCTTTATCAATAGCAATCTACACATGTAGCATTTTATTATTATATTTATACTATTTTCGTTGTCTTATATTTTTGACAGAGAGCAAGGGTTCTCAGACTCTTTCCTAGTGTAGGCAACATGATAATACATAGTTCTTCTTCGAGTGATTGCTCGTGTATTCCACAATAGGTGTGCATGCTCGCCACGTGCAGCGGTGCCAGAAGTTTTCCCTAGCAGTACCCATAGGGGAGCGCCCCAGCAACCCCTGGAGTGGTGCGGTAAAAGGGGTGCTGCACGCTCCCCCTACCCTCAGTTCCTTCTTGCCGCCAGTGAAGGTGCTTCGGAACTGCTCTGCTCCAGCTTTGCTGTAGCTCGTCGCCGAAACTGCTTATTTATTCAGTGTATGGTACCTGTAGTTAGTTAATTGTATAGTTAGTTTACTTTAGCTAGAGTGCCCGGGCCAGGATGCGTCCCGGGTTTTAAGTCGTGCAACAATTGTAGGTGGTCTATACCACTGAGTGATCCGCACATAGACTGTCTACACTGTTTGGGGGAAACCCATCTCAGTGATCGCTGCAAGATTTGCAAGTTGTTTAAGCCTCAGACCAAGAGAGAAAGGGACATCCGGGCTATTCTGATGGAGTTGGCACTGACCACGGCTCTGGCGTGCCACTCCGAGTCAGCACCGGGCACCGCGGTGTCGGTGCGCAGCGACCCTCCGATGCCATCGACTAGTCGGTACCGTTCCCCATCCACGGCACCGGAGTAAACCTGGGACAGAAGCTAGACCCATGTCGGGCAGTCCTCAATCCCTACTGGCCTCTAGGCCTCCAACTCAAGTCAAGTGGAGTAGCCCGGCCCATTCAGAGCAGGCCTCTCTGGATGTCTGGATGCCCTTCACGCCAGAGGCCCTGCAGGTGGCCCAGGATGTTATGTCCATGCTGATACCAGGAGCACCGCTGATGTCGGCCCCGCACTCCAGAGGCAAGCCGCTGCTGGGATCTCTGCAGTCGCCCCAGCTTGGTACCGCTCTCGATTGAGGGAATGTTCCTGATGCCGTTCGCCGCCCAGCGACCATTCAGGGCAAAGTCCACATGGATTGCCCTTGACGCCCACCAGGCTGTCTGGTTGGGTTCCATCTGACCGAGACTCTCGGCACCGCTCCGCCTCGAGGAGCGAGCACCAATGGGACCGAGGCAGACATCGCCAAAGGTCCTCGTCTTGGAGGGGCTATTGCAGCCGGTCACGGCACGAATGTTGACATCGTCCCCATTCGGCGTCCCACTCCAGGACTTCGCCACGGGCATCAATCGCCGTCGTCGTGCCGTTGTGGGTCCACCCGCCAGAGCCGATCGCGGAGCACCTGTTACCGACGTTACCGGTCCTCCATGTCGGGATCGCGGTCCCGTAGTCGGCACCGCTCCTGGCGCTGCCGCTCCTCCCGGTCCAGGGACAGCGGCAGGTTGTATGTCAGACCGGCCTCCCTTCGTTGTCGTCCATCGATGGGTCAGGCCAGCCAGGCCGAACAGCCAGCTCCACCTGTGCCACAGCAGGTGCAGTGGCACCGGGCCCCATGGCCGGCCAAATGGTACCAGGGGGCACCGTGGCCCCCGACGCAGCCCCCGGTGGGGCGTTGCTCAGTGGCCGAAGCCTCAGAAGGACCATCGGCCTTCCTCTCCAGACCTCTGAGGAAGGAGTCGATGGGACGTACATCCTCGGCCTCCGGTGGACACCCAAAGTACCGTGCCAGCCTCCTCAACCTCCCTGGATGAGGCGAGTACGGCCCCTCCTCCCTCCATCTCGCAGGAGGACTTTAGGGCCCACCAAGAACTCTTAAAAAGGATAGCATCAAGCCTCCACCTCCAAGCAGAGGAGATGGAGGAGCCCATGGACTCCCTGTTTAATGTGCTGTCCTCCTCGGCACTGGGCAGGGTGGCTTTGCCTTTCCATGAAGTGGTGGTGAAAATTTCAAATGCCCCATGGCAAACCCCGGCTTCATTGGTCCCCATCTCTAAGAGAGTGGAACGTAAGTATTTTGTACCACCAAGGGGCATGAATACTTATATACCCACTCTATTCCTAACTCCCTGGTGGTTGAGTCGGTCAACCATAGGGAACGGCAGGGCCAGCCAGCCCCTACCCCAAAAAATAAAGATTCAAGGAGGCTGGACTCTTTTGGAAGGAAAATTTATTTGTCCTTGAGCTTCCAGTTATGGGTGGCAAACCACCAGGCCCTCCTGGGACGGTATGAGTTCAAGCTGTGGGGCTCCCTGCCAAAGTTTGAGGACTCCCTCCAGGAACGTGACAGGAAGGAGTTCAAAGTGCTGGTGGAGGAGGGTACAGCGACTGGCAGGGCAACCCTGCAGGCAGATTCGGATGCAGCTGACACAGCCGTATGGTCCATGGCCTCTGCGGTGTCCATGAGAAGGGGGTCATGGCTCCTGCTCTCTGGGCTATCCAGCAAGGCGCAGACCTCCCTGCAGGACCTCCTGTTTGATGGCAAAGCTCTGTTTGCGTAACAAACGGATACAAAGCTGCATGGCCTGAAAGACTCCCACACGATGCTCAGACTCTGGATCTCTATGTTCCGGCTCCGGCTAAACCTAAGTTCAAGGCGCAGCAGACTCCCGCTCAGGCCACCCATCCAAAATACGACACTACTTACAAGAAGTCGCGGGACTATAAGAGGCGCCCACAGAGGCAGTCTCGGCCTGCCCCCCAACCTGAGTCCTCCAAGGGCAAGCAGGCGGGGAAAAGGCGGTTTTGACGGGACGCCTGGGGGCACCCTGCCAATTCTCATCAGGGATCCACCCTCAATAAAGTTTCCCTTCTTCAATCGGTTGTGTGCTTTCCTCCCTGAGTGGTCGCGGCTAACCTCGGACTTCTGTCCACGTGCACCACTTTGGGCCTGTTGCTAAACAACACCAAATACACGTTAGTCCTGGTTCAATGCATAAAGTTTATTGGGGCGGTCCTGGATGCCTTGTCGGCCAGAGCCTCCCTCCCACTGGACAGGTTCGAGACCCTGAAGGGGCTCATCAACATGGTCACAAGGTTTATAGTGACAACAGCCAGAGTGCCTCCAGCTCTTGGGTACATGTCGGTGTGCACGTATGTGGTCCATCATGCCAGACTACCAATGAGGCCCCTCCAGCTCTGGTTGGCCTCGGAGTTCTTCCAGGCCAGGGACAGGATGGACAAAGTTCTCATGGTACCCGAGCCAGTGATCACCTCCCTATGGTGGTAGTCCTCCCCAAGAAACATGCTCCAACGGGTCCTGTTCAGGGGCATGGCCCCGTCCGTGGAGCTGATGTCCAACGCGTTGGACCTGGGATGGGTGGCCCATGTGGGGAAGGTTGAGACCCAAGGTCTGTGGTTGGCTCAGGATCTGACCCTCCACATAAACGTCAAGGAACTCAGGGTGGTACGACTGGTGTGCATGGCCTTCCGCTTGCACCTGGAGGGCCGGGTGGTCAGGGTCCTCACGGACAACATGGCCTCGATGTTCTATATCAACAGGCAAGGCAGGGCCCAATCCTCTGCCTTCTGCCACGAAGCCCTCAGGCCGTGTGATTTTTGTATAGCCCACGACATCTGCCTACAGGCCTTCGATCTGCCAGGCACCCAGGAACGCGTGGGCGCTTCGCTTGAGCAGGGACTTCTCCTCTCAGCATGAGTGGTCTCTCCACCCAGAGGTGGTGCACAGACTTTTCCAAGTGTGGGGAACTCCCCAGGTGGACCTGTTTGTGACTCGGCAGAACTGTCGCTGCCCCTGGTTCTGCTCCGGGGGGAGGAGGGGGCTGGGATGGGGCGCTATCTCTGATGCCTTCCTCCTGTCCTGATCAGGCCAGTTTCTCTATGCCTTTCCCCAATTCCCGCTGATCAGCAAGGTCCTGGAAAAAATAAAGACGGACAAGGCCCGTGTCCTTCTGATTGCCCTGGCATGGCCCAGGCAGCATTGGTATGGGACCCTCACTGGCCTGGCGGTTGCCCTGCCATGGCCATTGCCGTCCCACCCGGACCTCCTCTCCCAGGACGAGGGCAGCCTCCTCCACCCCAACCTAGCGGCACTCCACCTCATGGCGTGGCTGCTCAATGGTTAGGTTGGGAGGAAAGGACGTGCTTGGAAGGGGTTCAGTGCGTCGTCCTAAAAGCAGGCGGCCCTCCATGCGCCGAGCCTACTTGGCAAAGTGGTCTTGGTTTCCCAGATGGGCAGACGAGCGGGCCGTTTCCCGGTGGCCGCCCCGATCCAGCTTATTCTGTACTACCTCCTTCACCTTAGAGCCCAGGGGCCTGGTGCCCTCGTCAGTCAAGGTGTACCTGGTGGCCATATTGGCCTTCCATCCGCTGGTGCAGGGCCACATGGTATTCTCCCATGCTATGACTGGCCGAATCCTTAAGGGGTTAGATCACCTCTTCCCGTATGTTAGGCCCCCTGTCCTGCAGTGGGACCTTAACCTGGTGTTGGCCTGTCTCACGAGGCCCCTGAGGTCACCAATTGTGAAGGTGCACTTGACTCGGGCACAGGCCTCGTCAGCTGCCTTTTTGGCCCATGTCCCCATTCAGGACATCTGTAGGGTTGTCACGTGGTCTTCAGTTCACACGTTCACCTTGCACTATGTGATAGTCTCCCAAACCAGGGATGACACCGGGTTCGGCAGGGCTGTGCTCCGTCCCAAGAATTTGTGAACTCCAACCTACCTCCAACAGATATAGCTTGGAATCACCTATTGTGGAATACACATGAGCAATTACTCAAAGAAGAAAGGACGGTTACCTTTTCCATTAACTGATGTTCTTCGAGATGTGTTGCTCATGTCTATTCCACATCCCGCCCTCCTTCCCCTCTGTCAGAGTTGGTCTGGCAAGAAGGAACTGAGGGTGGGGGGAGCACGTGGCTCCCTTTATACCGTGCCATGGAGGCGCCACTCCAAGGGTCGCTGGGGCACTCCCCTATGGATACTGCTAGGGGAAAAACTTCCGGCACCAGTGCACGTGGTGAGCACCCACACCTATTGTGGAATAGACATGGGCAAGACATCTTGAAGAACACCAGTTATGGAAAAGATAACTGTCTTTTTAAGAATGCCTCTCCTTCCTTCAATGAGTGTGTGGATCACCTCTATCTCTAGGCTTTTATAAGATCCATCACCACGGTATCTCAGTGTCTCCATGAGAAGTAAACATCTCCCATTCAATTAGCAATCGAATATCACCCCTGTGAAAACTATAGCAACTGTGCTTGCATTTAAAAGCGATCATAGGGAAGTATTTAATGTACTTCTGGTTTATTAATGCAGTTTAGCTTTAGGAAGTAAGGAGGAGCCAGCAGCAGATGGAGATGACCAGCCAGCTCTCTGCAGACCAGCAGTCGGTGGCACATAGACCATAGTTTGAGAACCACAAACTCAGAACACATGTATGATAGATTTCTCTTTTCTCTCTCAAGTATGTGTTTAATGATTCAGGCCAAGTCTATGCTAGGAGTGCTTTGCTGATATAGCTGTAGAGGTGTACATACCAGCAAAGTATTACTGTATTACTTGTGTGGATGCAGAATATATCTGCAAAACTACCCTTTTGCCAGTATAGCTTATTCCAGCCACCTGAATGAAATAAACTATACCCGCAAAAGTGCAGCTCTGCTGGAATAACTGTAGAACTAAAGGTTTTTGCTAGTATAGCTATGTTGGACAGAGATCACACGTCATCAAAACTCTGACTGACACAGTCATGCTCGCAAATGTTTGTGGTGTAGAATTGGTCTTACATAGTAGCTACCTACTATACAGTAACATGGAGTCTGGTGGCACCTTAAAGACTAACAGTGCCACCAGACTCCTTGTTTTTGTAGATACAGACTAACACGGCTACCCCCTGCTACTATACAGTGTATTTTTAATCACTGACAAAGCCTTCTAGAGGTGTGTCACAAACCCTAAAAAGCGCCCCCTCCTGGTCACCCAGTAGGACTGCTGTGTGGGGAATCCAAGTTTTGTTTTCTGGATTCTCTGGGGAGTGCTAAGCTTTTGGAGCCTCAACAAGCTGCAACAGTTGTTCCTCCCTTGGTCTCTCTGGCACATTTCCTGGGCACTGACTCTATCCCTCTTGGAAATAGGGCTCCCCAGCCCAGCTGTCCTAGGCCTCAGGACCTGTGCTGACCCCTGAAATAACCCAGTAACTTATGCCACCCCGTCACAGAGCTCAACCCCAAAGATGTGAAGTTTTTGGATTACAATTTAGCTCTCTCTAGTTTTGAAATAGTTGACATGCATACATTTTGCACAGTCTACACCTTTATACCTTTTTATACTTAATCATGTAAACCACAGGAGACTATAGATCATTAAATAATAAATCTGAAACCACCATTTCCCTCACTTTCTAGCTCACCCTTCCATTGAGAGTCCTGGGAGAACCATCTGGGTCCAGGAAGGCAGGCAGGAAAGGTGTCCCCCTGCCTCATGCATTTACATGGTGATCGGAATCTGCCTCATGGATTGGAGAAAATGGCCCTTTTCCAATGTGTTCCTTTATTTTGGAGGTCTAAGCATTCCTTTGTCTGGGGTGTATTTGCTACAGGACATATCAGCAATGGTTGATCCACATACATATAGGCATTCGTGATACAGCAATTTTTCATAATACAACTTCACAGTATCAATCAGAATTCATAGGTTGTACAGACATAGCCCCAATACATCACAAAGTGTAACTGGGAGATGAAACAGCTAACTATAAAACTGACTTAGCTTCACACCTAGGTGTTCTGTATATGCCCCAAAATTTCCATTATTACTTCGTTGTACTTAATATAGTGTACGTTGTGTAAAATTGATTTACTGTTGTATTTTTCTTTCTGTATATGTCTTAATGGACTGTTTTGTCTAGCATATCTAGAATAGTATACAGAATAGTATACAGAACTTTAAGATGCTTCATGGGTCTGTCTAATTGTAGAAAATGTATATTACAGAATTTGAAAAATATCTAATTGTGTAAATAAAATAGAACATACTTGCAAGGGGACATATTTAAGACTGCACGTGCAACTTTAACTTTATAATTTACTGACTTCAAGCACTTAACCAGGCAACCTTAATTTCTACTAAATTTAGTAATGGTACTTCTCAATGAATTTCTTGAAAGAAAAAAAAAATTCTGTAACCTTTTGCTAGGCTAAACTCCACAAGAACACTAATGTACTTTTAAATCACCATAGTACCTGAGTGCTTCACAATCATTAAACACATATTTTACAGATGGAGAATTGAGCATAGAGAAGTTCAGTGACTTGAAGGTCACACAGGAAGTCTGAGGTAGAGCAGGAAACTGAATCCAGGTCTCTCAAGCCCAAGGCTAGTGCTCTAACTACTGGATCATCCTGCCTCTAAATATGTGCTCCCTCCTGCAAACAGGCATGTGCTTAGCTTAAGACATGTGACTAATCATATGAAAGTTGATGAGTATGTTCTCTTGCAATCATATATTTAGCAAACGCCCACCACTTTCAAAATGCTGTCTTCATCCCGGACTCTAGCCAGCTAATGCATTTGACATATGGTGGTAGCTGGATTAATGTTCTTCACTCTTTTGTGAGGATCAACAAACATTAGAAACATCGTTGTTAGTTGCTGTGAAAATAGTCAGCAAAAACATGGAGATTAAAGGGTTTTATCATCCTCCCATTTCATAGTTGTCTGTGGTGTAGGTAAAAACAATGAGGAGTCCTTGTTGGCACCTTAGAGACTCACTAATTTCTTTGGGCATAAGCTTTTGTGGGCTAAAACCCACTTCATCAGATGCATGAAGTGAAAAATACAGTAAGCAGAATATATGTTATAGCACATGAAAAGATGGGAGTTGCCTTACCAAGTGTGGGGGGTCAGTGCTAATGAGCCAATTCAAGGTGGAAGTGGCCTATTCTCAACAGTTGACAAGAAGGGGTGAATACCAAGGGAGGGAAAATTACTTTTGTACTGCTAACAAGGCCAATGCAATCAAGGTGGCCCATTTCCAACAGTTGACAAAAAGGTGAGTATCAGCAGAGGGAAAATTACTTTTTGTAGGAACCCATCCACTCCCAGTCTTTATTCAGGCCTAATTTGATGGTGTCCAGTTTACAAATTAATTCCAATTCTTCAGTTTCTTGTTGGAGTCTTTCTGAAGTTTTTTTTGTTGAAGAATTGCCACTTTTAAGTCTGTTATTGAGTGTCCATGGAGATTGAAGTGTTCTCCTACTGGTTTTTGAATGTTACAATTCTTGATGTCTGATTTGTGTCCATTTATTCTTTGGGGTAGAGACTGTCCAGTTTGACCAATGTACATGATAGAGGGGCATTGCTGGCACATGATGGCATATATCACATTGGTAGATGTGCAGGTGAACAAGCCCCTGATGGTGTGGCTGATGAGGTTAGGTCCTGTGATGGTGACACCAATACCAGAGTGGAGTTGATATGCATGGGCAAAGTGGAGGAATGATGTAAGCTTTGAGAGTGAAGTGTCTCCTAATATACTTTCAACTTAGACCTCAGCAGAGAAAACTTATTGGTATTTTAAGATTAGGCTACTTTAGTTATATTGTTTTTTGGTTTTCTGCTCTGCCGAAAAGGTGTTTAATATTTAGTAATTCTGTTTTAGAATAGATTAGCTATTTGAAAAAATGTGGCTTTAAGGAAGCATTATTTCCTATTTAAATTGCTTTAGTGCTAAAAGTGTGTATCTTAATTTCTAAATGCAGAGGAAGATTTTCCCTGCCCCAAAGAACATAACGTCTAAACATAAATTGTTCAGAGTTGTTATAAGGTTTGGTGATCATTGTTTCACAGAGTGCTTAAGTGTACATTATAGGAGCGTGCTGTTCAGTGTTATATCCTTACTATTAATGATTGTAGATAGGGCCCTACCAAATTCACAGCCATGAAAAACACGTCATGGACCATGAAATCTGGTCTTTTGTGTGCTTTTACCCTATATTATACCAATTTCACAGGGGAGATCAGAGTTTCTCAAATTGAGGGTTCTGACCCAAAAGGGAGTTGCGGGGCGGGTGTGTGTGTGTCACAAGGTTATTTTAGGGATGATGATGATGGTATTACCACCCTTAGGTTTGTGCTGTCTTCAGAGCTGGGTGGCTCGAGAGTGGTGGCTGTTGGCTGGGCACCCAGCTCTGAAGGCAGTGCCATGCCAGCAGCAGTGCAGAAGTAAGGGTGGCAATGCCATGCCATCCTTACTTCTGCTCTGCGGCCGGAGAGTGGCGGCTGCTGATTGAGGGCCCAGCTGTACAGGCAGCGGTGCGTAAGTAAGGGTGGCAACATCATACTATGCCATCCTTACTGCTGCTGGCGGCACCTCTGCCTTCAGAGCTGGGCTCCTGGCCAGCAGCCTCTGCTCTCTGGCCACCCTCCTCTGAAGGCAGCGCCGCCGCCTGCAGCAGTGCAGAAGTAAGGGTAGTAGTATCGCAACCCCCCCCTCCAATAACCTTGCAGCCCCCCACAACTCCTTTTTGGGTCAGGACCCCTACAATTACAGCACCATGAAATTTCAGATTTAAATAGCTGAAATCATGAAATTTACTATTTTTAAAATCCCCTGACCATGAAATTGACCAAAATGGACTGTGAATTTGGTAGGGCCCTAATTATAGAGATATAATACTTTATACAGCAAAAGCAACTGTTCAACATTTTGTTTCATTGTTTCTACCATTGAGCTATTTAATTAACTCAAATGACAAGACCAGTTAATAAATTGCTTTTTTATAAACATCCACAATAGTTGGACGGAAATAAATAAGTGACCTCAAGTCAGGGAAATGAACAGACAGAACACCCACATATTGGAACAACTTTTAGAAAAATCTTGCCTTTATTAGTAGTAGTCTGTACATGTACAGTATTAGTTTTAGGATTTTGTCCACAAAGTGAATGAATTACATGTAATATTCATTGGTTTTACTTCCTGTCTCAAAACACTTGTGGAGGGATATACTGTACGTTAGTTATCTTAGAATACAGAAATTTTAAATAAGGACCTAATCTGTTAAGTGAAGTTGTCCATTGCTTTTAAAGGATGCTTCTCAATAATCTGGTGAATGAAGGTAGTGATAGTTTAGAATTGCATGCCTTCGTGAAAAGGAGTGACAATCGTTAATATGATTGGGGGACTTCATGACTTATGTGCATTGGAGAATAATGGAGAGTTTCATTTTAGATAGCTCGTTTGAATCCAGCTTTGGTCAATAATGAAAAAGTTTCTGCCTTGTGATGGCAGCCTGGTGACTCATGCACACTTATTTAGTGGCATCTTAATTCATTCATATTACTGAAACTTCACCACAGCTGACAGCCTGTTCAGTTTCAGTAGAAAGACTAACACCTAAATAGATGTGGAGGCTGAATTTATTTCTCAACTCCAGAGATAATCTGTTTAAAAAAAAAAAATTACAACAGGGACAGTAACTTGTCTTGAAGCTGTTATTTTGTACCCATTATATTGATAAACAGAAGTCATATCTGCAGAACTGTCAATCCCAGTAATCAAATAGACCAGAGCCTGTTTTAAGGATTTAAAAACCAAAGACAATGTAAACAATAGCAGTAGGGATGAAGAGAAAAAACATAATTTGGGTTGCTTACCCGAGTCTAATGAGAGACATAAAGGTCCTGTGGCATATGTCACAGGCCAGAGATGGGGACTAGAGAAACTTGTCTTTGATATTATGTTCAGCCACTTCTGAACTCTCAAAATAAGGCTGTTATTTTAAAAAATGGGAAATTCATGAGACAAATAGGCAGTCTGTCAGAACTTCAGGCTTTATAACATCCTCTCTTCTGCCTTCCAGGGCTGGCAGGGAGTTGAACAGAGGCAAAATGTTCAGCTTTCTAGGAGGAGCTATGGCTCTTGTAAGGTGTTCAGCTATCCTGCTGCTGGTGGGTTGTATAAAGATAGGAGTGACTTGTCATTCATTGACCCCCATAATCAGTTTTGCATTGGTGTGATGGTTTCTAAAAGGGAGGCCTGTCCAGTTCTCCTCAGCTAAAAATATGGTGGCTTTAATGTGGGTCCCTGAGGATGGAAGGGGAGGAGTGACCTTGATGAGAAAAATGGGTGTGGTCATAGGTGATTTGACAAGGGAATGTCTTCCCTTCTCCCTTTTAACTCCTCATATAGAGGAATAATGCAAAATTCTTAAAATATATACAGCAGTTACTAGAATAACGATGGTGCAATCCCTAACAGTATAATGCACTGCTTCTAAAACTGTTAAGGCTGTTAAAATATTGGTATCTTGATAGAGAATTTCAGAACATTGTTTCTGATATTCCAGAATATAAATCCATGCAGCCACTCACAGTTTGCAGTCACTGTGTGTTTGTCTTTAAACATGAGTGAATATACTGAGTGGTATTGAGACTACACTTTACAAAGTTAAAATGGTCTATGTCCTGACAGCTCCACACCAAAAAATTCCAGTTTTGATTATTGGACTACTTTCCCACACTAAGGTTATCAAGCATGTTTTACAAAAAGAGCTCAGGAGTTCAATCACCAACTATATATCCCAGGCAAGACACTCACACAACCAGCTGTTGTTCTCCCTGCAGTGACCTGGACCAGGCAGCCTAGCATCTGCTGCTGTTTTCTCTTCAGTGACCCCAGCCAGATTTCTTTGAAGCCTATTGCTGACTTCCCCTGCAGTCACTTATGCTAATGTCTCTTATATGCTACAGCTGTTTTGTAAGGCCTCTTCACTTTTCCTTTTTCAATTTCAATCTTTTTTTTAAAACTTGTAGAGCGCTTTTCCCCCCCCTTTTGAGTTCCTGGGTAGTGTTTATCTTAAGGACTGATACTGTGAATATCTTTGCGCAAAAAAAAAAAAAAAGCACATGCCAACTGCTATGGATTATGGGGGAAACAAGGTGACACTAAAAATATTCCATGTAGTCTGGCCTCTTTATAGCCTGGGGAAGATCTTGAGCTGAGTTAATTTTATTAACGTAAAAGAAATTAAAGTAAAACTGCTGCTGGAGGAATGGGATTGAGTAAAGACATTGCATGCAGAAACAGAAGATAAGATGGGGAACAAGTTTTATTTTTGCGATCAAGTAACAGTGTGAAGAAATATATTAATGTTTAGTTAAATAGATTTTTTTATTTCCAATTAATAATACATTACAGAAATGTAAATCATCTCAAGATGACAGCTTATCACTTTAATATATATGAATCAACTGTGAAGTTTAGATGTCATACTCTGGGAAATCTAATTTTTCCTCAGTTCACAGAGGGTTTATCTAGATTTCCCCCTGCCCCCTGATCATTGCCAATTGAAGTTGTGGAAATTCCGTATGTATTGGTGAGTTATGCCTCTACTAAACCCAAACTGCCCTCTCATTGTGATCTCATTGTCAGATGTTAAGTAACATTGAGTTGAGGAAGGGGCTCTCAAGTTTTCAATGATCACGTATTAACAGAATATCTTGTGTGCCTCCCCTTCCATTTGCAATCACATAACATCGCTATGGCAATTTCACAATTACTTACATGGAAGAGTGATGTTAGAAAAATGTGTAGTCTATATTTTGCTGCCTTTAATGTGATTTAGTAGCTGGAAATGAGAACGAGCATAATGTGATCAGCCAGCACTGCTTGGATCACCATCTCTCGTGGGTAAAAGTTTGGGAATCACCGGTCTAGTCAGTACTCGAATGGGAGGCATCCAAGAAAAACGCATGTTGGTTGCAGAGGTAGTAGATAGTAGTCTTCCTTCTGAGTTCGTACTTAACCAGTGACCGAATATGATGTTATAAGGCACTGTGCTTCTGGTGATATATAAAATGTCAGAGAACGATGGCCACTTGTGGTCATTAAAGTTCTATGGCACTACAGTAGAACCTCAGTGTTGCAAACTGACCAGTCAACCACACACTTCATTTGGAACTGGAAGTAGGCAATTAGGCAGCACTAGAGACAAAAAATAAAAGCAAACACTTAAACTACTAAAAATATAAAGGGAAAGTGTTTAAAAAAGATCTTACATGGTAAGGAAACTGTGTGTGTACTTGTTTCATATAAAATAACATGGTTAAAAGCAGTATTTTTCTTCTGCGTGGTAAAGTTTCAAAGCTGCATTAAGTCAATGTTCAGCTGTAAACTTTTGAAAGAACCATAACATTTTGTTCAGAATTGTGAACATGTCGGAGTTACGAACAACATCCATTCCCGAGATGTTTGTAACTCTGAGGTTCTGCTGTACTTTGCAACAGCAAGTGATCTGTCTCTAAATTCTGTATTCTGCTCAATTCTGCTTTTGCAAAGCTTTTCAGAAAATACAGCTTACGTTTGAAAGAATATCATTATGCACTAGAAAATATATGTAGGGAAAAATTCTGCACAGACTAGACGGAATGGGGTATTTGACTTAATACTGTAGGCCTTTTCCATCTCTACCTTCTATCTGTAACTCGTCCTACAATCAGTGGTTCTCTTTTTATACCAGACCTCTCATTTAGCTAGAATCTTGCCTTTCTCTCACATATAATATGGGTCCTGACATCTGGTTGTGACTCCCACATTGAGAACTCACACGTTAGCTAAATTAATTAAACATTCTGTACATGTAAATGTGCTTGTGTGTGTGTGTGTGTGTGTGTGTGTGTATATGTGTGTATATATATATATATATATATATATATATATATATATATATATATATATATATATATATAAAATTTAAAGAATTGCTTTCCTGTGATGCTAATTTGATCTTCATGGAACAAAGTACAGTATTCCACTCTTACTGTACTTTTGTTTTTCTCTGTTGATATATTCAGAACACACACAAATGGATCATTTGACAATTTTAGTTGTTTGATGAAAGCAGAGGACTTTAATAGAGACTTGTTTGACCTAAATCAATGAGCAATTTAAGGCGATACTTACACAAACATTTAAGTTTAAGAATAATTAACGAGAGTGATCTGTAAGATCTGTCCAGAACGGAAACTTGAATAAAAACAACATGATGTTCAAGAAGTTGAGTTAATTTAGGAGAGATTTCCAGTTGCAGAGGGGAGGATCAGAGGGACACACACTAAAAAAGCAGGTTGGGAAATATGTGAAAAAGGGTAGCAAGAACTTTTCACACTCTTCCCCCCTCGCAAGTCTTTATTTTGTGGTAGAAGGACTTATGAGCTGACGTGGCAAAAAGGGATGTTTGGTAAAGATTCTGTTTCTACACAAACTTCTAAGAAAACACGAGAATACAAAATAGTCTGCTGCATAGCCTTTCAAAATCTCAATCAAGATTTAGTTCTCTTCCTCATCACTTAGTAACAATAAAACATAAAAATCAGGATCTTCCTCAATATCCCTTTTTGCCATTCCACCCCATAAATCCTGACTAGCAGATGAAAATGGGGGCATGAGTAAGAAAATAAGGCTCTTGCGATCAAGAGTTTAGCTGACTGAATGTGGTAATTACTTGGTTTCCAGCATGTGGAAGAAGCTCTTCTGACCCAGTTAGGCTTTTGTCTATTCCTTTTATTTTAATTTGGTTGCCGTAGCTTTTTGTTTCTGCCAAAACACCTAGCTTAGAGTTGGATGCTCTTGTAGAGAATTTTTAAAATATTTTCTCCTCAAGCTGATAAGAGCCCTTTGTGCAGAGATGATCCCACTGGTTGTGTCTCACATCTGCTCTAACTGGTAGCTAAAACCTTTGAAGAAGCAACCCTCTGATTGCATCCTGTCCTGCTTCTTATAAAGGGCCAAAGTTTTAGTGCTTTAGAGTGAGCAGAAGCCCAAAATAAGTGAATCCAGCTCATTCAACCCCAACATTTCACTAGTTCCACGTGGCTTCATTCTTCCACCTGTTGGGCAAAATGCACAGTGAGACCTGCAGGTGACTGTTGCATCTGGGGTTGCCTTAGGTATAGTAACTATAGGAATAAGGCAGTCCTTTCTGAGGGAAAAACTTCTGGATACAAATTAGCACTATTCTTCACTTTCGCTTACCATGCTTGTTGTTGACAGGGTCCTGACCTTGTCACATAAAGCAACATGAAGAAGTAATTTACATCAATATATTTTTATCTTGTCTGTTCAGAGAAAATCATAGCACCCTTGAATGACTCTGGAGACTCTAAATGTCTGGCTTACCCCAGAGCACCAGATCTTTCCTCTGCCAGGATGGAAAAAACCTAAACGAGGCCAGTTCCTCCTGCATTATATCCCTCCTTTCTCTCTCTTTCTGATGTAGTGCCAATTCCTACCTTAACTCTACATAGACACCTCTACCCCGATATAACGTGAGCTGATATAACACAAATTTGGAAAGAGCGCGGTAAAGCAGTGCTCCGGGGAGGGCGGGGCTGCGCACTCTGGTGGATCAAAGCAAGTTCGATATAACGCGGTTTCACCTATAATGCGGTAAGATTTTTTGGCTCCCGAGGACAGAGTTATATCGAGGTAGAGGAGTACCAGTCTTTCCATTCTTCAAGGATGATTTTTCCATCTCTTCAAATAAGAACAGTGTTCCTCTCCTGCAAACTCGATATCGACAGATGATGCAGGAACTGTTATGGATGAAATACCTTCTGAGGGGGTAGTTGGATTTCTCAAGAGTCAGACTTCAGAATGGATAGTCTGCCTGTGCTGACTAGGTGAATAGCTTGCACATTAAAACTAAAAGATCATTCTCTAGGGTCTGTGGATGAGGAGAAGCTATTTTGGCTAGGGCTCCAAGACGTTCGTTATTTGATTGTTTTATTAAAGACACGTCATGATGTGGGCTGTTCCTAACAAGAAATTGCACCTCTTTAGATACTTTAGGTGGCTTTACACCTTCACAGAGATGTGGTTTATGTGGCCTAAGGCTGGATTCAGCGTCTGGTAAGTAGACAAGAAATCTACTCCACTATTTGATGCCTTGTGGTCCTGAGTGGGATGGAAAGTATTGGTGCCTCTTAAAAGCTACAGATGTCCTTACAAACATTCTTTTATAGAGCTTATTTGGCAAGGGCTCAAGTAAAATAGCTGGAAAAATTGGTGTCCAAGGAAGATGGTGTATAAGCATTCTCTCTTAAATAACATTTCTCCTCCCTTATTTTAGATTTTTTTTCTACAATCTCATTTGAGCTTTCTTTGTAGAAATATACCCTGCCAAGAGGTACAGCTGTGGATGACCTTACAATACTCCAAATTTGTTTTGTTTGCTCTTTCTTTTGAGTGGAAATAGCTTTGTGGAGTCTCAGCTTAGAACAAAATTCTTTTTAAGAAGAAATGTGAACAAGGGTGGTGATGAATGTAATGACAGATCGATGTCAAGATGTTAATTTCTTTACAATTGACTGTATGATTGACTAGGAGTCAGGAGATTTGGGTTCAATTTCTGGTTTTAGCACTGATCCTGCTGCATGACCTTGGGCAAGCCACTTAGCTTCAGTTTTCCTCTCTGTAAAATGGAGATGACACCTTTCTCTCCAGGGTGAGATTGAAAGATGAAAAATGCTATATAAGAGTTAGGCATTATTCCTAAATATCCTTTCCCTTTGCTTCATCTTTATACTTTGCTTGGGTATACAAATGGTCTGTGATCAACAAACGTGAAGGGAGGAAACTACAGGGAGAAAGGTGAAAAAATCACACTGAGGTTGACTGTGATATAGAAAATTGTGATCTTTTATGCCTTAGCTGGAGAGTTATCAAAGCTGTTATTTTTCAAGTTCTGTTTTTGTTTGTGTTGTACTTAAATTATTGTAAAATGCCAGATTCTTGATCATTGCATATTTTACAAATCAAAAACTAAGCATTCCTGCTTACGGATTCCTATCAGTCTTTCATTACAGCCTGACTAAAGGTCCATTGTCAGTTTCTTGTATATTGATGCAGCAGCTATTGTGTTTTGAGGACACACGAGAGAACATTCCTTTGTGGGTTCCCACGTGGAGATGGTGAATTTTTTAGAGCAGCTGGTAAGCTGAAGATGAAATTCCGGCTTTATAGGATTTCCATCCATTGCAGAGTGATATCTCAAACATTCCCCCCGCCCCCAAATCCCTAACAGAGGGATTTGACAATTCTGCTCTCTTAAAACTGATTTACTAGTGCCTGTATGTTCAGTTGATTTGGGAAGCTTCAGCCTATATCAATCAAGAATCAGTATTTGCTTTTCCATCAGTAAAAGGTAGAGATCAAGCCCCATTTCCTTATCAAGATGGTTCCATCCTTTATTTTTCATTTGGATCAATATGTTCTGTCCACAATAAGGTACCTTCATGCCCTTGATATGAAGAACTTTGCATAACTATTTGAACAAGACACTATTGTTGTATTCAGTGTAGTTGTAGTAGTGTTGGTCCCAGGATATTACAAGAGACAAAGTGAGAGAGGTAATCTCTTGTATTGGACCAACTTATGTTGGTGACAGAGGCAGGCTTTTGAGCCACACCCAGCTGTTCTTCAGGTCTGGAAAAGGTACTTGAAGCACCACAGCTAAATGCAAGGTGGAACACAGAAACATTGGATTTATGGCTTATTACAAAAATATGTAACCCACTAACCCCCTCTTCTTGTCCTATGACTTCAGAGGTTTTAATGGACCACTCTGTCTTGAAAGGTCCCTTAGGATATGTGCTAACTACTTGTGCTAAACAATCTGTTTCACCTTGCATTTAGCTATGATGCAGACAGTACTTTTACCAGATCTGAAGAACAGCTGGGTGTGGCTCGAAATCTTGTGACTCTCGCAAACAGAAGTTGGTCCAGTTAAAGATATTAGCTCATCCACCTTGTCGCTCTGAACAAGACACTGGAAGTTAAAAAGTCAGATCACCTATTTGCTGTTTCAGGGCCCTAAGAAAAGCATGCATGACTCTTAGGCTTCATTGTCTTCGTCCTCACTTACTGATTCTGCATCAAAGATGTACAGGCATGTCCCAAGCATTGTTTCCTTAGAAGAATGGATACCACGATGAGTAATTTGCATACATGTGGGGGGAGGAAGGGGAATGAAGCTGATGTGAAGGGATGTAGGACTATCTACAGAGAGAAAGGAGAAGTCTTGTTAGGGAGGTCTGGGTTATTCTTCCCAAGAAGAGGAACTTTTTACTGGAAATGTATGCTATATGCCTAAGCTGTCTACTAAAAAAAAAAAATTACTTCTCACCCCAGCATGCCACATGTCCCCTGTTTGGCTGACTTGCCTTACCTAGGACTGGGAGACGGGGGAATAGTTAGGGGATGCTACCTTGCTGGATGGGAATTGCTTACACGTGCCTCCTGGCTGCTGCTGGCTAGTATGGGCTGCAGGAATAAGCAAAATGGTAGACGAGGCCTCACCTGTTACTTGCTCTTGACAGCAGCAGAGCTGGAATCTGGAGTAGAGCTGGAACTGGCAGAGGGCTGTAGCAGGTGGTCTTGAGCAGTATTAAGCAGCCAGCAGCAGGTGGATGAAGAACTTTGAGCCAGTCCCTCAGACCAACTGGAAGACTTCCACTTCCAATCCCCGTATTGGCTGGGAATGCATAGTGGCAAGTTGCATCAGGCTCACAATGCTGTTCTCAAGCTGAAACGTGAGCCTGATGCAACTTGCCACTGTGCATTCCTAGCCAATACTGGGGACTGGAAGTGGAACTCTTCCAGTTGGTCTGAGGGACTGGCTCACCGAACAAATGTCTTGTTGTCTGGGTGGCCTATGTGGTCCTTTCTTGTATGTTTATTCTCTTTGGTATGTTTTTCAAGGTACATCTTATGTTTGCTATGAGTCTAGGTACTGTTTTTGTCCCACTGCTTGAGAAAGCATGGAGAATGGCAATTTCTTGTCTTTTTATTTGGTTTTTCTGTGTTTCATTTTTGTTGCCAAACTGCACTGTTTTTTGTTATTGGGTTGGGGCTTTTTTAGACCCTCTTACCCGTATGAAGGAATTTTTTCAATCCCTTTAGAAAGTAGCTGTTAGAGATTGATTCAGTTAATACTGTCATATTTGGGTCAATTACAGCAGATCAGATTCTAGAGCTGAACTGAAGGAAGGAGACCTCTTACTATCCCATAGAGTTGAAATACAAATTTTAGAATCTTAACTCTTAAAGGCAGAGTTAATTGATGATGTTTAAGAAGAGGACATATAGGGGCCAATTAATTCCTTTCAAAGATAGTGTGCTCACTTTTCATTTTAGAGAATTGTTTATACAAACTGTTTGTATTATTTAAAGTAGTGTAAAGAAATACCATAGTTGTGATTTGTATGTTGGTTTTTTTTTGGATTCATGTAGTTCTTACTGTAGTTTTCCCTATATTGAGATTAATGAGGAGAAAAAGGGTAAGGCATTTTTGTTATGGCCAATTTATTTCATTTCAGACTGTATTATCATTTGGTGAAAGCCCTATTGATTAGCCTTCATAGCTTTACAGAGCTTTTCTTCTAAGCACTTAAAGTTTGAGTTGTCTCAGTCCCATAGGACTGAAAAGAAAGCTGTTAGTACCATGAAATTCTTCTTCTGTATGTTTCCAACAGCTTGATGCTGCTTCTGAGAATTCGAAATATTAGCACATTAATGTTATTAACCCATTTAGTACAAAAATACATTTGGAAGCAAAAATATTTTTTATATCATCAAAGTCTGGGTGGTTTCTTCCATATGAGTACAGTTTCTTAAAGCTGAAAAATGTGTTATGCTGTGTAACAAACAGATGCTGCTCTAACAATGCAATACATTATGTACCAAAAATGATCTCTGTTTTAATCATAGATGCTGATTTAATGAGACAAGACTAGCTTACATCAAAAATGGATTTAGGGTGTGATTTTGTTTTCTCTGTGGTTTCTCTACATAATTAATAGAAATATGGTACCTTATATACTCTAAATTTGAAAGTGTGCTATAGTTTTATATTATTTTATGCTCCTTGGTCCTAAATCTGCCTTGTATAATACTCTTTTCCCCTCTTCATGCTTTGAATTAAAAGACATATCCTAGAAAATGTATAGTGTAGTTAATTAAAATTTTATTTAAAATAATTAAGATATTTCCATAGGTCTTCTCTTCTTATAGCTGTGAGAATACTTAATCTCTCGATTTTTTTTTTTTTCTATTTTACTACTTCTCCAACCTTCTCCCATCCAATGGCTTTGTTTTATGTTTACCTTGTAGGCTACGTTAGCAGTTTCTTTCTAATGCTGGTACTAATTCATGGATCAGAGAGGCGATGCTGATCAATATGCTCAGTTCATATCTGTACCTTATATCTTGAACACACTCCTGACCCCCTGGGAATGTTTCATTGTTGCTGTCCCTCCAGTTTAACTTTCTAATTTTATTCCATGGATATTCTGATTCCACATTAGTTACCAGATCTAATCATTTAAATTCTTCTATCATCAGATATAAATAGTGATTGACAATTTTACCTTTAGATACAGTCAGATAATACTATACTTGAGGGGGAGCGGGGAGGAATCTTCTTATTGTGTTTCTAATTCCACTAAACCCAGCAGAGTTAAATGTAGTTTGGATGCACAGGGAAGAATTAATGATTGGAAGATACAGAGTTGGTAAATTATTTATTCTGGCCCTGAGGAAGCTGAAAAGCTGAGTGAAAGACTAATAAATCATTTGTGGTAGTGCTGGTTGTCACTTCCAATTATTTTAGACGGTTTTGTGATAAACTGCAGCACCTGCTAGATATCCCTACACCATCCCTTGATGCTTGCAGTGCAGCTTGTTCAGTCGATTATCAAAGGCAAGTTTGTCTAAACTTTCTTCAGGTTGGAGAGAGAATTACTCTTCCCAGTCGCCCCAAACCCCATTTTTGTTAATTCCCTTTTCATTGCATATGTGAGCTAGGTGCAGTATGTGATGTACAGAGTAGAGAATTCTGAGTGATACTGTAAAATTCAACTATTTTCTGTTGATCAAGTCTAACCGGCAAAGGCTGCTTTTATTTCCTTTTTCTTAAAAGCAACTGCTTGAAGGAATGCATCCCACCTTATCCTCTCCATGATAACTATAGTAAGGTTCACTTCAAACCACTAAGATGGTTTCTGACCTGAAAGGGGAAAAGAGACCACGGCGGAGAGAGGAACAGGTGTTCCACCTGCTGTGACCACTCAGTCAAAGGCAATGACAAAATAAAGGGACAGGAGAGCAGCAGAGGGAAGTCCCCTTCCTATTTCAGACACACCCTGGAGCTAGGCTGAAACTGCAGAGCATATTGTGACTTCAATTTCAACTCATCTTATCACCTGCTGGCTTCTCTTCCTGTTCTTTCAGGAAGCCGCATCTAGAATGCGTATCCTCTGTAAAGAGGACCTGTCCCCCTCGGTCCCCAGCATGAGGAGTCAGGGACGGGGGGACAGAGGCGGGTAAGTTGAGGAAATAAAAGAAAGGAAAGAAACCAGATGAGGGAACTGAAGCAGAGGGAGATGAGTGAAAAGATAATTTAGAAAGGGAGAAGTGAGAGAGGGACTTCAGAGAGCGAGGATGGGAAATTGGATGGGAGAAAAAAGTTGAGGTAACTGGCCTCAGATAGTATGGGCAGGTCTGCAGTAGAAACTTTTGCATTTCAGAACTGAAAACTTTAAAAATATAAACCAGATATATACACATTACTCAGATGTAATGGGGCTTTTAGATGGGGCTTCTATATTGGTGGTCTCCTTTGCAAAAAGGTAATTTACAAGGTAGGAATTAATTCTCTTTAAATAGCCCTTAAGTTTAAGGGAAGGGCTGCTATATGTTAAAGAATTCAAGAAAATATAGTTTCTGTCCCACTCCAAGGGTCCAGGATTATTGTCCCATATTGTCTCAGTTGTGGCTCCAGGTGGGTTTCTATAGGTACAGGTTTAGGAACATCAGTTTGGGCAACTAGCTGTAAATCAATTTGAAGAGAGCTTTAATCAACTTTCCTCGCCAAAGAGAGGGTAGAGGAGCATCAAATAATCAGCTTGAAGTTGCTGAGGCCAATTCACAGATCCTCATTACTGGTGGAAAAACAGGATTTATTTCATGCCTGGGTCCAAAAGACTAGTTAGTGACCCCTAGATAGTATCTCATATCGGCCTACAATAGAGTCAGTGGAGAATCTTTCAGGAGCTCTTTCATTCAGTCTTCTTGATCTGATCCATCCAAAGAGCACGAAATACAAAACATTTTGAGCTACCCTCTTCGAGCCATAGCTCCAGTCCCAGAGGATTAGAAGTGTAAAGGAATTTATTTGATCTATTTCACCATCCCAAGAATCATAGGAGACCCGCATGTGGTCTTGGGTTTGAAGAGTGATTTTAGTTTTGTTTTTTGTTTTCAGGGTGTCAAGCTTCAGAATAGAGCCTGAGTCGTGTCGTTCAGGTGAATGATTATCAGCATGTATTCATTTTTAGTCTCAGTTGTGTACCTACATTTAGTTATTCTGTGCCAAGCATAGGCTGTTCTGTTTGGCCTGACTACAATTCCAAGAACCTTTATCAAGATCATGGCACTGCTGGCAGCTGAATTAAGGAAACAGAGGTTGTGTGCTAGCTGATTATGGCAAATTGAAGCAATTGACTACACCAGTGATTAATAAAATTTGCAGCATCTTGGAGACCAAAAGTTGGATGATAAGTGAGGAGAAGAGCTCCGTTGTCTTGTCATTGGGCTTGTTGTATCTGGAAGCATGGTTCAACACTAACCTTTTCTAGCACAGAAAAGAATAATTAAGTGAAAATCCTAGCTATTCCCTAGAGGTTTCAGTATGGGGCTACCTACAAATCTTAAGTTCTAAAGCAGTGAATCTTGAAGTAGGTTGAGGAGCCCATTTCTGTATGAAGTCAGGGCCGGCCCATAACATTTTGGCACCTGAGGTGATGAGCTCAAATGATGCCCCCATGCCCCTCGCTTGGGCCAAAACTTTGAAAGGTCTCAAATCTGCCTTCTTCCTGTTCTACTCCTCTCATGGTACTGCTCTGCTGCCTACCCCGATAAAGGAGAACTAACAACTTAAAATGCCTTGTTCAAAAATTTTAAGTAACACTTAACTTTCAAACGCCTGAACAGCAAATGTAACTTCTCTTGTCTGCATAGTAAACACTGGCATTTTTATCTGTTTGAATAATTAAAGTGGTGCTTTCCGTGCCTTCTTGGTTGCAAAGATTTGAACTGCTTCCTGAAGGTCCACAGTCTGGGCCAGCTCATGCTCTATTGAGATGGTTGCAAGGCCGACCAGCCTCTCCTGTGTCATTGTGGAGTGTAGATGTGTTTTTATTAACTTCAGCTTGGAGAAGCTGCGTTCTCCACTGGCAAATGTTACAGGAAGTGTTAGAAGTATGCGCAGAGCAACAAAAGCATTTGGAAAGAGGTTGGTCGTCTTATTTGTGCACATATATTCCAGAACAGCTTTTAGAGTTGATCCTGCAGAAATGCAGGGCTTTCAGTTCATCACCTAAATCACATGCATCAATATCGCGCATGTCATTATGTGTCAACAGTCTCTCTAGTGCCCTGCATTGCTGGTGTAGGTCTTCTTCAGATATCGTGAGGCGTTTTGGAATATCATACAACATCCCAAATATACGGCTGTGTTCCTTGAGCTGCATGAAACGTTCTTCAATTGACTGTATTGCACAATCTAGCACCTGGTTAAAGAATTCAACTTTGAATTGTTGTTTGGGGTCTCTTATGGGATTATCCCGTGCCTCGTAATCAAAATGTCGTCTTCTGTGACTCTTGTATTCTTGAATGGGTGGGAAAATCGCTTCAGTGTGAAGTTCCTCTGCCAACATCTCTGCACTCTCAGAACGTTTTGAAATCCCTCATCTGACCGGTAAGACTGTAGGTATGACTTTGCTTTGTCCAGTTGTCCCATTGCTCCAGATATATCAAGGTCAACACCTTGGAGTCTCTTGCTTACAACATTTATTTCAAACAGTATGTCATGCCACAACACTAAGCCACACAGAAATTTGAAGTCATGTATGTTTCTGGCGATTCTATTTCCCTCTGCCACTGTTCTCCCACGAACAGTTCCTATCATAGCATTATCCTCCATAATGGCAACTATGGCATCATCTATCTTCCCAATTTGGTGTTTGATAGGTTTTATCGCCTCCCCTCGACTTTCCCATTGTGTGGCACTCAGTGGTTTCAGTGTCAGAGAGAATGTTCCCAGACGTTGCTTCAAAATTTGCCATCGATGAGTTGATGCAGAGAAAAATACAGAGATGCTTTGAATTACATTAAAAAATTCAGCAGCCTCACTAGAAGCTGAAGCTGCATCACTGACCACCAAGTTCAATGAATGAGAACTACATGGGACAAAAAAAAGCTTGAGGGTTTAACTCTTGGATCCGTATCCGCACTCCTCTGTTCTTTCCTCTCATGTTGGCACCATTATCGTAGCCCTGACCTCTCATGTCAGCTATCGCAATTCCCGTATCTTCCAACTTTTTTAAGAAGCACATTTGTCATACCAGCTCCTGTAGTATCATCAATGTCAATAAATTCTAGAAAATGCTCTCTGACAGTCACCATTGCAGGGACATTTTCACTAGGTTCTGTTGTTACAAAACACACCATTAAAGTAATTTGTTCTATATGGCTGATGTAGGTGTGCAGTCCAGAATAACAGAGTAATATCTTGCTGACTTGCCACAATCTTCTGTTTGACTTTTGTTGCCAGTAACTGTATGATCTCATTTTGAATTGTTTTCCCAAGGTAGTGGTGTGTGTACATTTCTTGGGTGATGACTCTTCTTAGATGCTCTTGGAGTACAGCATCAACCTCAACCATCAGCTCCACAATTTTAAGGAAGTTTCCATTGTTTGGCACATAGAGCTGATCTGAAGTGCTATGCAGTGCTGGGTTTTGGGTAGCAAGCATTCTCACAATGGCAATGAGCCTTTTCAGAACATTTTGCCAGTAAAGAAACTCTGATGCAATCTTCTCTTGATGCTGATCATCTATGAATCATAGAATATCAGGGTTGGAAGGGACCTCAGCAGGTCATCTAGTCCAACCCCCTGCTCAAAGCAGGACCAATTCCCAACTAAATTATCCCAGCCAGGGCTTTGTCAAGCTGGGCCTTAAAAACCTCCAAGGAAGGAGACTTCACCACTTCCCTAGATAAGGCATTCCAGTGCTTCACCACCCTCCTAGTGAAATAGTGTTTCCTAATATCCAACCTAGACCTCCCCCACTGCAACTTGAGACCTATGGTGGCCTTTAACCTTAGTCTCATCTCAAGCTCTTTCTACCTATGGAATGCTCTCTGGTGATTTGCTGCCTTCTCATGGCATGCCAGATTTCTAGCCAGATTTTTTGAATCCGTTGTTCCTGTAGAACCCATTGTGGCTGGAACATTAGACTGGAAGAGTTTGCAACAAAAACAGTATGCAGCATTCTGGGGTTTGAGTACATAAGCCATGGCCTCTCCACTTCGTCACCATTGGGGATTTCACGCCAGTAATGTGTTGGATGGAAACTTCTATTTTCATTGTCTTTGGGGAACATGAAGTTTTTCACTTGCTGTGGCCCATGCAGTACAAGGAAGTCCCTCAGGCTACTGCTCAAGTGGGTCCACAGTCCTGGATCATCTAGACTTAAGGAACTAAACTCAGCAGCAGCTGTTTCTTGTGCCTCCACCACTCTTTTCTGATCTACACTTTTCTTCAGGAATGTGCATGGTTACATTCATTTGAGATGGAGATATGGATGCTGCAGTAGCTGCCAGGTCACCTGCACTCTGACTAACTGGAAGATCAGGCATCTCCTCACCACTCACATCCTCACTGGGGCCAGAAGGCTCACTGTGAACATTTGTGTCTATGCATCTCAGAGGAGCTCCTTCCTGCTTAAATAGAAAAGCTTCCTTTGCTTGCTTTCTTTCTTTCTTTCTTCTGAATGCTGCCCCAGATGGGTGTTTTCTTCTTTCATTCATGACTGCTGTTCTGTGCCAGCTATAGTGGCTCTCAACATTCAGTTGAAGGGGACATATAAGCAGGCTGGTAGCAGGGCCTGAGTGAGGGAAGTTATCGGCGTCTTAAGGGTCTAACTGGCTCCTACTACTTCAGTTGACTGCCTGTTCTCCTCAAGTGGGTGCAGGAAACAGAAAGCTCCCTGAGAAGCTGGTGTTAATCTGTCCAGGCTCCTGGGGCTGCTAGAGAGGTACGTAAGAGACTCCTCCTCCTCTCTTTCCCTGCAGCTCCTGCTGCTTTCTCTTATTCCCTTTCACCTTTTCTCCTGTCTGCCCGTTATGTCTCTTGTGCCCTCCTTCCTCCAGCACAGCACTCCACCATCCCTGTGCATCTAGAGCAGAGAGAATACCTATGCACCAGCAGCAGACACAATTTTCTACACTCTGGGTCCTAGTGGCGTGCCCCCCCCCCCCCCCCCCAGCCTGGCACCTGAGGCGGCCCCCTCATTTTGCTTCATGGTAAGGCCAGCCCTTTATGAAGTCCCCTACATCCTGCAGATAGTCTTAAAACGGGTTAAGGAGCAAAACAGAATAGCTTGTTTTAGTGCAGGGATGGAGGTTCCAGGTGCCATTAAAGTACACTTAGCTGGAGTCCTTTTTAGGAAAAGAGTGGTGGAAACTTCTTTTTCAGAAGACTGACAAGTGACTATCTAGGGATCTCTGTACAGCTTTGTAACCACTACAGAAGGGTGTTACAAGTGGGTATTAAGCACTAAACTCTCCCTGTTCTTTAAAACTATATTTCTGTGAATTTATAAAATATATACCTATAAATGCCTATTCTGTGGACCTGGTAGTGGAAATAAAATGTAGTATTTTGAAAGGTCCAGTCATCAGGACTCGTTTAGACGATGGAAGAAAGGAAAGGGGAATTTTTCCTTATCTTTTAATTTTTTCCTTTGAGATCTTCTATATCAATGCAGACCATACTCTGAAGCAATTCATGGATCACTGATGCAAAATTTTGGTTTATAGTATTAGAGGTTAAAAAAAATTCTGAATTTGGTGGCTGCCCATACACTACCACTACTTTCAAAATTTCAACTTCCCCATGTAAGTAGAAGGATGTCCTCAACAAGAGAGTTAATTGTTCTGGGAGCGAGGTACTATTTCCTGCAATGACATAGAAGATCTTAAAGAAAATGAACAAGTAAGGAATATTTCCCTTATCCCTCCTTAAGGAGGAGGAAGATGGAGACTTCCCAATTAGGCGATCAAGATTAGTGTGGGTTGGTTGAACTAGACAATGAGGAGATAATACAAATATTAATCAAAGAGACTGAATCACACAAAGTAGACAAAGCTGCTACTCTGAGTAGCCATGAATGTTAATGGAAATAAGCAAAGAAAACATTTAAATGGATGTTTTTAGATGTTTTTAGATTTGGGGAGCCATTCCTAAGTGTTGGAAAATGGCAACTTCTACATTTAAAAACAAAAAATCCAAACACACCAAAAACTCTAGGGCCAGTGACCCTAACATCTGTTACAGGGAATCGCTTGGAAATTATTTTAAGGCTGTTGTAGAAGTACATCTGGAAAAGCAGTCTAAGGATAACCAGCATGGTTTCAGGCATGGCAGGTCATGCTTATCTAATTTGTAGGAGTTCTATGTAGATATTACTGCCATAATAGATGAGAGGAGAGAAATTCAGTGGATGCAATTTCAAAGTGTTTCAAAGAGAATTTGGCTAAAAAAACTATGCAACAGGGAATAAGAGTATACTGGATAGAAAACTGATGTAAAAGCTGGAGACACCATGTCTCTTACTTTTAAACAGGCTTTCTAAATGGTATGCTGCAGCAGCGTTTTCAGTTGGAAAGTGGTTACTACACGGAGAACTGTAGGAGTCACTTTGAGACTTTTGGTTGCAGTAGAACAACAGTGATTCTTACTATGTGAATCCTATATAAGGGATCACAAACTGCTGCCAGCAGTAGGGAAATCAGTAGCAAAATGGCAACTGTGGAAACATTGTAGGGTGTGGAGGTAAAAGTCCACAGAGAAGATAGCACTGAGATGAGACTTACTGTATAGATATTATGGTGGTGAGAGTAGTATGAGAGCTTTCCAGTAATGCATTAAGGGACATGACTAATATCTGTCATGTGATGTTTTTCTCATCCTCTCCACAAGGAGAGAAGTGTATGAAGTCAAATGTCTTGTTTTGGTGGGGTGGGTTTTCTGTTTCTTTTAAAATGTGTTGCTATGTATTTGTTATGTATCAAAGAAACGTTCCTTGTACTTGAAGTGGGAGATGGTGACGTTTGGAGGCCCCTAGTTCTCAAGGAAATTAATTCTAGAGACCAACCCCAAGAAGTTCTGTGTCACACGCAGACAAGCTTTATCCTTATGGTAGAGCGTTTCATTGTGCCAGAGGAGCATAGTTCTTGATCATGGTCTTCATCGCAGAGCTTTAGGTGGTCTTTTAGATATCCTGGTCCCAGGCCATGGAGGGCCTTGAAAATGAGGACCAAGACCTTGAACTTGATTCACTATTCCATGGGAAGCCGGTGTAGAGAGTGGAGAACAGGTTTAATGTGTTTCCTGTAGCTAGTGTTGCTGAGAAGACGTGCTGCAGCTTTCTGAAGTTGGAATTTCCCAAGTGCAGTGCTTCATGCCCAGGTTTTACATTGCTCTAGTCCAGCCAAGAGCGATAAAGGCGTGAATAACTGAGGCCAGGTCATCATCAGCCAGGAAGGGACAGAGTCTCCTAGCCAACTGAAGATGATAGAAGCTGTTACTCATGGATGCTGCTATGTGAGAGCTTAGCATCAGCGAGGAATCCGAGTACTTCAAAACAATGGCCTGAATTGACCAATTATGGATGTGTACATTCAAAGGAGACTGCTCCATGGCTACAAACTCTTCAAAATACTTTCCTCTCTTCATCAGTACCATCTCTGTCTTGCTCAGATTTAGATTCAGCCAGCTGTTTTTTCCATGAGCTCTCATCCAAGCAGTAGGCTGTCTTGGTAGTAGTGGTGGAGTTGTGTGGTGCAGAATAGGTAAAGCTCTGTGTCATCTGCATATTGTTAGTACTTGAGTCAATGTTATGTGACCAGTTCACCTAGTGGTTGCATGTACATGTTGAAAGAAACGAAGAGAGAATTGGTTCTTGTGGGACTCCACAAGTGAGAGGACTTGTGGTGGAGTTGCAGTTTCTCATCACTATTTATCCCTCCAGGAAGGACTCAAACCAGTGTATTAACCAATTTATTAACCTGGACCCCTGCTGCCTCTTTCAGGTGAGAAAGTAGCATCTCATGGTGTTGAATGCTGCAGAGAAGTCCAGGAGGATGAGAATGGATGTCTGCTCCCTATCCATTGACAGGAGGAGAGCCTCCATCAGTGCTCCAAGGGCAGTTTTGGTTCAGTATGCTGGACTGATTCCAGATTGTGCCAGGTCTAGACTGTTAACTTCAGGCTCATCTAACTGAAGCTGCCCTTTTGCTAATTTTCCTTACTCAGGAAAGGTAGGGTTTAACGTGGGCAGTAATTAGTTAGTATCTACTTTGGATATATTGGTTTCTTCAGTGTTAGACTACTGAGTTTCTGACACTGGCTGTTTTGATCAGGAATGTGTCAGTTCCTCATGACTCTTTCACAAATCAGGAATGTCCTGGGTTAGATTCACAAGTCTTGGATTGAGACTCCCTTATGGTGGCCAGAACTTGTTGGGGCGTGAATGTACTGAACTCTGGGAAGGCAGAGGTTGGGCTTTTGTGTGGTTATAGACAGAACAGACCGATAAGGAATGGTGTCCCTAGCCTCTGTTTGTCAGAGGATGGAGATGGATGGCAGGAGAGAAATCACTTGATCATTGCCTGTTAGGTTCACTCCCTCTGGGGCACCTGGCATTGGCCACTGTTGGTAGACAGGATACTGGGCTAGATAGACCTTTGGTCTGACCCGGTATGGCCGTTCTTATGTTCTAACAGATCCATGCAGTTTGAGAGAGCTTCCTGAATGTAATATTTTCAGCTAAGTAGGATGATGTTTTTTTGGAGTGCGTAGTGCTAGTTCTGATACATGTTGTAGGCACTCAGGATCGATGAAGTAGTTTACCACCGTGGATAACTCCTTGGGATGGGATTTGGCATCTTCAGTGGAGGCTGATAGGAAGGTACTCTTGGCCTATAATATGGCCTTATACAAGGCTTTGGGGAAATTGTTTCATCCTGTCTGTTTCAGCCTTTGTTTTCCACTGTCGGTGCCCAAGTTTCCTCCCCTTTCTATCTGGTGCAGAGTCAAAAAACCCAAGGTGATCTGTGCTGGGGATGGGGAGAAGGGGCTGTTTGGGAGCCAGTGTGTCAATGGTTGAGGCTAGTGTATAATGAGGATGACTCACACTGCAGTGACAAATGTGTACACAGCCTGCTTTCACTATGGTATGTAGCTACACGTGTAGCGCATGTACTCTAGTTGCTGCATAGGATACAACCAAAAATGGAGTTACCTAGGGTAGAAATTGTTTAGAATGGCATGTTGGTGGTGGGGGACTTGTGTGACAAAATGGGCAATCTGGATGTTGGGTAAATCAGGGTCATACTCTGTTTTCTGAAAGTTCACTTTAAATTTCAATCTTCAATTATATTTCAAGTATGTAGTCTTTATTATTTTTAGTTTGCTGAGATTTTCAACATCACGGTTACTGGAAGACTTATGATTTTAATGATGCATTGACACAATATTTGTATGATGTATTTGAGTAAAGGTGGTACCAAATCATATGTTGCCTCTTGAGAATACTGTTAAATCACATGGAACTACTTAAACTCACCATTAATTACTTACAATAACAGCAGTGTTGGGAGGAATTTCATACTAGCCTAGTTATAGATATACATGATTCTGGCTGCTTGAAAACGTTTCTTTTTAGACATATTTATGAAGTGCTTGCTTGGTTTCTGGGGCAGTAATAGTTACATTTTGAAGAGGAGGAGGTGTGTGTTGTACAATTGTAGAGTATAACATTGTTGACTCTGGTAATTGTAATAGAACAGTGGTACTATTAGGTTCCAGATGGAACTTTAATCTGGCTTCTGATTGAGCAGAGTGTCCTTGTAGAGTCTCTTAGCATCTGCTTTGAAAATGTATATGACATTATTCAAAATTTGTACCAAATTAAACCACCTTCAGGCTATAATTCAATTTTTCTTTATTGAGAAATGTATTGTCAACAAATTTATGCCACGGAGTAATATCTACACTGAATCTATTATTTATTTGGCTATTAACTGGTCATTTAGATTACTGTGGTTGAATTTCAAATGACTTCAAGTTTACATTAGGAATAGAAAGTTTCCAATAGCAAATATAGTCAGATAATTTTTGCTGTGAAAAAACCCTGAATTTAAATGAATTGACATGATGTAGCACAAACCATTTCTATTGATTTACATTTTTATTTATAAAAACCTCATGAGATTTTATGTTTCTAGATATTTCCGGTGGGTCAATTTGAGATCTGTTTTTGACATGTGCATTTCATCAGCAATCTTGGAAAAGTATTGGAAGCATTTAGTCCCATTCATTTAACTTGTGTCATATGAGTTAGTTCCTCTTATGTTTTAACTGCTAGCAATTGTGATTTTTGTAAGTCCTTTACTTCCAGAAGTTTGCTGCATTTAATAATTATACTTTAAAACCGTATTTTGGAAACTCTTCTTCCTTCCTTTCCCTCAACAAATGCGCACACTGTAGTTGATTTTTGATAGGATTTCCTTTAGCAAATATGGCCAGATACTTTTTGCTAGACTTAAAAGAATTGACATGACGCAGTGCGAATCATTTCTGTTGACTCACTTATGATATTGCCTGGCAAACTTGACTAGTTCTGCTTGAAAAGACTGAAATCCTTTTACTTTCAAGATAAAAATCTGAGACTTTAGTGTACTTGGTGGCTCCTATTGAATTTTCCAGCCTTAGGAATATTTGTTCAAAACCTCACAGTGCAGTTTGATCCAATATTGATTGAGAGCTGAGCAGTTTTGAAAATCTGGCCACTCCTTTCAGGTGTCTAAATAGGAGGTCTGCGCTTTTGGAAATCTGGTCTATAGTCTTTTACCCATGACTGTTAAAGAATTACTACACTACTGCTCATTTTGATAAATGAGCCCTTGTCTTGAATAAGTCTGTGCTTCCTCCAAGTTCTCTAAGCCTTTGGTTTAAACAATTTACAATTTGAGTGCTTCTGAGGAATTTACCCACTGTCTCTTGAGGAACATTTCCTGTTAAAATATTTTTACAGAATTCTCAGGTTTGTGAAAGTTATAAAAGCCTCTTATACTGCTTTGTAACCCTGTTTCCTATTTCAGTAGCCCACAAATTCCCATTATTTATATACATGCAGACAATTGTTTAAATTGGGTAGATATTTCAGTTATCTTACATGTTTTGAATTGTGAAAGACCTCATATCTATAAAAAATCTGCCATTTTTATCGATAAATATGACAATATTTTAACTTCCTTTAAAGAATTGATTACAACTTTTATTGCATATGGATCACAGTTAGAGCTGTTTCTTCTGATTGATCTTATCTCATAATGTAGAATTTACAAGCTAAGCACACCGCAAAAAGGACAATATAAAGCATGCAATATAAAGCTTCTTCTTTCTCTGATATCAAAAAATTACTTTGCAGCTTGGACACACCACCATATGTATAGTATGATCCCCCATGAAATGGTGGTTTGCATGTCAGCTACAGAACTGAAATAATTTGAACCCCTTTGTGTTACTTGCATGGGTACACTAACAGGAGTCATAGATCCTGACAAAGACTTTTAAAATTGTATTGTTGACAACAAAGGTTTTTATTTTGCATTGTTACTTTGGTGGCGGAAGTGCAGAAAATAATGAGTTAGTTCAGTTGGGCTTTCACCCGTTGAATATTGGCAAACTTAACTCCTCTACATTAAAAAATTAAATCATACACTATGTATCTTTAATAAATTAAGATAATTTTTGTTGCAAGTTAGCAAAAAATCTGCTAAACTTGAAAAGAGAACAGATGAAAGGAAGAAACAATTATTTAACGTGTAGATTTTGAATGTCAGCATGACCTATGTATGTTTAAGGAAGACATATTTGTCATACAGATGAAGCTGTTTTTTCCAGACCTCAGTGTTGACAGAATCTCACCTACTTCTCCCATTTATTATGATAATAGTCTACTGGATGTCGTATGCTACAGACTAATGAAGTTGTCTGTCTGTTACTACGTTGCATATACTATGTATTTTGTTTCTTTTCTTTGAATTTAGATAATATTATATGCTCTTTGACATTTGTGGAGTTAATTTACAAGAAAAGAAAAGAATGGATGTTTAATAATTAAGAGCTTTTGAGAGTAATTTAAGGGATTTTAGTTTTTTCAAATGCAAGTATCCTTCATAAATGTTGAGACATGTCATTGTGTTTAGCTTGCCTCTCTTGAGGAATGGTCAGACTAGAAACTTTTGCAGTATGGATTAATTAACTTGTGGATAAAGGAGTAACTGTGTAGCTACAATATGTAACTGTCAGTTTCCTAAGAAGCTTATTAGAACATTTATTTTTGTCTCTGTTACGCTTATATATCTTTCTTTGATTGTATCGTTAAACTTTTTCAAATGCACATTTGGAAAATGTCACTTTTTGGGGTGGAGTCCAAGCCAGTGGGAGGTTGTCACCACTTGTCCTGTAACCCTGAGTGCCTTAAAATGTTCTGCTGCTGTAGCTCCTTGTCTAGATGCTCTCAGCTGGCATACAAGCATGCACTGAGTGTCTGTATGTTGAACAGCCCCGTTTCAGCAACTCTGACTCCAGCAGTCTGCTTGTTACACCACAGTTGCACTATGGTTTTCCACCAGCCTTGGTTCCTCTAGTCAAGAGACCACAGTACAACCACAGTTTCTAATTTCCCCAGAGCCATCTGTCCTGAAATGTCCAGTCCTCCCTTAGAACACTGAGAAGTAATAATGTCTGTTGCTCTTCTAAAGAGACAAAAGCACAGCAGCTTGTTGGCTTTTACTGGAGTTAATAATCACTTCAAGTCAAACACAACATTGGGTTGATCTAGAGTGAAAGTGAAACAAATGTATGTAATCAAAAAGAGAGAGGGTTTGCATAAGTTGAAGTATGAGGGATAAAGTCCGAAATGGTTACAAACAAATATCTATCTATCTATCTAGGTAGGTAGGTGTGTGTGTGTGTGTACGTATACACACACACACACACACACACACACACACACACACACACACACACACACACTTGCTCCAGAGGAATAATACTAGGTTTGTGCTGCAGTTAAGGTGGGGGAACATAATGTTGCAGTGACGTTTCAAAAGAGAATAAGTTCCGCTGCACTTGAAATCATGGTCTGAGATCATGGATTGCTTCATGTGTCTTTCCTGTAGCAGAAAATTCAGATTATGATCGGTGGAATGGTATATATTGAAGATTTTCATTTTTGAAGTCAGTGAAAAAAGCTCTTGCATTAGGTTAGGAGCATACTGACAGTACAGATCTAAAGTGGGGTTCTGGTACACCAAAGTTCTTGCTTAAATGATGGTCTCTTGAAAGGGTTTTCTGCCTTTCCCTTTTCTACTTGTGTGAAAGGTTTTCCACTTGCTTTATGTAATGGCCACCAAAATTATTCTTGGCCTACCTTCTTCTCTTTTCTGTTTTTTGATTTTTTTTCTATTCAGTTAAATCTGCTGCAATTTGAGAAATGTTTCCTAGATGTACAGGTTTGGAGTCATACATACTAGAAAGGGAGAGTTATCTAGGGAAAAGCTCCTTTATAAGACCTCATTTTCCTTTAAAAATAAATTTTGAGATGCCTAAAAATCTTTGCCATATTTCATGAGCTGAAGCAAGAGGGTGGCTGGTTCATAGGAATAGATAGTGTGGATCTATTTGCCAGCCTTCTTGTGTCTTGTTGTGAAACCCTTGAAGTACAAGATTACTTTGTGCTTCAAAGAAGGTAAATATTTTAGCAAAAATACTCCGTTCTCTGAAAGCTCCTGAAGGGAGTAGCTCAAATTGCTAGACTATGTTGCAAGACTGCAATATGTAATATACAGTAGATACATTTGGCCCAAATCAGCATGTAAAGCTGCTATTTTTGAAGAAAGGCAACAGATAGTAAGTCTTAGGAAGAGGTTCCTATATGCTTTCCAATACAAAAGTTCCTGTAAAGATGGGGGAAAGCCAAAATGTCAGTGATTTTATTTTGTTTTTTTAAATGTCCATTGACTGGGCTAGCACAAATGATCCCTTGCTTAAACTGATCTCCAAAAATTGTTTGATCACTTGGAAAGCAAAATGTGCACAACCGGAATACTAAGTAGGTATGAAAACATGGCAAAAAATTACAAATTTGACTTGCTTTTAAAGTCCAATTAACCCCTCATTCCCGAACTCCCGTTTTGCTCAAAACAGAATTTTTTCCCTAAAAATTATATCTTGTCTCACATCTGAAATTCCTATCAAAACCAATTTTCATTTTGAGTTAAAATTGATATTACAGGTTTTGATTGCACCTATGAACCCTGGCTTACCTATTTCAAATTAGTCTTTTGCTGTACAACTCAGTCTTTTCAATCCATGCCTATGTTTCTATTTTAAAAGTGTATAAAGACTAAATACCTTTAGTTGTTACTCTGAAAAAACATTGAGAGGTTGAAGACCCGCAAACATTGTTGTACAATTCCAAATAAGAAAATCAAATTAAAAAAAAATGCTTTGGAGTTAACAAAATGCAATTGTAATACGTTAAATTGAAGCGACACCTAACCATATCCAGTAGAATGGCACCTTTTTCAGTCCTAGTTTAGTATAAGTTTCAAACAGAGCAAAGTTTGTGATGCAATAGTAAATGTTTAGATCTTTTTCCAAAAAAGAAGAAAAATAGGGTATTTCTAAGTGGATTCTAGTAGTGTGGCATCAAATCTCAGGATATTTTTATTGTGATGTGAACAAATATAGAATAGTTAAACTGTATACATAACTGTCTTAATTTCTAATATTGGGGTTTGAGTCATTTCCTTCAAACTTCACCTTGGTCAAATGGATATGTGAATTGGTTTACTGATAGAATCAAAGAAACCCTAATTGTTTTACCTTTTAGCTATTACATTATTAGGTTGACGTATCAAAATCTAGCCTCTCACAAAAACATTGTGAGATGAAGAGAACAGATGTCATAGCACAAAAGTTTATAATAACGTTTTGTTTTAGTTTTGTAGTCTCAGCTATATATCCTGGAGATTTTTATTTACTTGTTATGGTAACTTGAACGGATGGAATCAGAGAACATTAAACTCTAACAGATTCAAAATATGATCAAGTCTGAGTATGCATCATTATAATATTTTCATAGACAGGTAAGTCAGAAAAACACCAATAATACTTGTAATAGTTTTCGGCTTCAGTGCTGGCTCATTTCATAAAGCAAAAAACTCTTAGTTCTAGGTATAGCCACAAAAGTAAAGGATGGCTTATTCAGTTAAACTTGAATGGGTATTGATGTTTGTATTGCAGGAATTTAAATATTATTACTGGATTGCTTTTAACAGCAATTCTGTGTTCATATGATATGAGTTTAAGTAATTGTTTAGTCCCATCTCTTCTCTTGTATGCAGATTATATGCAAGTCTGTTGCATTGTCTTGGTATACCAAAAATGGTTGGCATATAGACTTTATCTGAGGTATGTTGTTGAAGCCAAGATTTTGGATGTAGGAGAAGAGATTGCAAGAAGAAGACTGCTTCCAGCACAGTGCATTGAGTATGAATTTTACCCCTGACAAGTAAAGTAATACATCAAATCTTACCTTCAGTGCATTTTAACCTAATATGATAAATGATTCTCTTTGAGTGATTTGGGCGTTCAATGCAATACCACAGATAACCTTTAAAGCTTCTAAAATGTTTTTATAATCAGTTCTTTACTTATTAAAAACTTTATTTAATCCCTGAGGCTATTTTATAAATTGACACTATTTACATTTGTAGGTGACATCTTGACCCTTTGTTTTTTGCTTGCAACATCACTTCATCTCTGAATCCAAGTTTGGGAATATGTATTTAATTTGTATTTTAGCTTGAGTTCCACTAAATTATATACCCCACCCATCCAATTGGGTCAGTTAAGCCAAAGTGAGAGTAATGTCTTGGTATAAAAATTAATGTTAATTTATGAATCAATTTCATTTGTGAATTAGCATCCTAATAGTTAAAGATTCCAGTGGTGTGTGATAGCACAGAAAAAGAATTCTCCAAATACCTTGTACATTAGGTAGACTACCAAATATTTAACATGGTTAGAACTCAGCACAGAAGATATCAGGTTTTAGGACATGAATGCACTTAGTCTCCCTAAAATAGTTTTACAATCTCTAAACACACCTTGTTGAGAATAGGTATAATCTGACGCATCATAGAATCTTACTGATTTCAGTAGAAGTCCTTCCTTTTCTTAATCAAAGTCAGTTCAACTACACAGGAAGGTGTCTTCGGCTACAGTAGTGGTTGACTCATGAGCAGAACTATAGAGTTACTAGTTGCTCATAGCAGCAAGCCAGCCTCTGGGCATCTTTCTAAATTTTCAAATGTAATTATACAGTGGACTTCCTTTAACAAATTTTGTGTTCCCAGCTATAATTATAACAGCTTTTCTTGCCTCTAGCCTGTTCCCTTATCTAACAACTTACCTCCAAATCTCCCACTGCAGGTTAGTGCTATCTAGTGAAGCTGATGTATCTAGAAAAAGTAGAATGTCTACTCTTTATCTGTCTAAGGATGGTTTCCTCATCGCATAAGATCCTGTCTTTCTATCTACTGTACTCTGATTTACATCTATCAGGAAGTTAAATATTGTACTCAAGGTTGTACAAAGAATCATCGACTAACGTACTACTTTTATTCTGAAAATTCAGTTGGCTTTGTAAATTACAATAGTAGGTAGGAAATCACGAAGTGCTGAAGATGAAATAGTTCAACGAGAAGGGAAATATACATTTTCTATTACAAGCACTTTACTTTCCTGCAGTTGTATTAAGAGTATAATTATTTTTCTACTGGTTGTGCATTAGGTTTTCATACAGATAGCATTGCATGCTCCCTGATGGTACATGTATCTAACACAGAGGTTTTCAAAGGTATTGTATCTATTTTTGTCTGGGTTGGGTAGGGGTGCAACTAAAAAGTGTAACTCAAAGCGTGGGGCTCAGCTCAAAAAGTTTGAAAACTGCTGATGTAACATGTAATAAACTGTGATCTTGTGTACCCTTTTTATGCATAGTAGTTTGTAGTGCCAGCCAGGGATAAACCAGCAAGGAAGAAATGAAAAGTTATTCATTAACGTAGGTTATAAAGTTTCCATATTCCATGAAGCCCTGACACATGGTCCTCTCATTATACTGAACTGAGAAAACTAAATGTTAAATATGTAATAACACAGATGTGGCCAGATACTAACAAATACATTGCAAAATAGAGGCTCTGAAAATCCCAGTGCAGGATCAAAATAAGAAAGTGGTAAAGGCTATTATGTATTTTCTCAGTTGTGTGTTTTGCATCTCCAACCCCAAATAATTTATGAAAGTAGAATCCAAAATGTTTTTATACCAAACTGATAATCTCTTTAAAATGCTATGTTGTTTTTTACAGTTTGAGCAATCATTTTTTTTTTTACCTTTCAGTTTACTATGTTTTCTAGGTCATATAATATTTGTTGCATTTCTTTAGTATGAACTAAAAAGAGACTATTGCTGAATATGCTAAAGTAGGTATTGTTGGGTTTTTTTTAGCCTGGCATTTAAGTAGACAAGTAAGAATCATGTTTAATGCTGCTTTGATAATAAATAGTACTATAATTGATTGTTGATAGAAACCCTTAAAATACATTTTTATGGTTGAAATGTACTTTGGGTAAACAGCATTCAATTTGCCTATTAAAATAATTCACTGTGTATTGTGGTTACTTTGAGTATTAAGGAGGCAAGACTTTTCCAACAACAGTAATTGGTTGACACTGTTTGACCTTAATGCAAAGCTACAGTATTTAATGAACAAAAGGGGAGAATAAAGTTTTGATAAATAAGGCAATTTTCCTGAAACCTTTAGAAATATGGTTGAAGTCTTTTAGTGTTAGATTGACGGTTTCTTCTTTTGTGAAAAGAATAAGTGAATAATTTAAGGTTATATTTCATGTTTTCAGATCTTCATTCTGTCATATAAATAATAGACTGCTGAAGTGTGGAAGTTTCTGCATTCATAGCTTTAATAGACCTATATTAGTGAGCCTCTTGCTCCATTTCTGGATCTTGTAATCCTTTCTGCCCACTTGCATTGGAAAGAATTTAATTTCTAATCTGGAGAAGTGGGACATTAATAGGTACTCCACAGTTTTATTAATTCTTTAGAATATCCATATTCCCCAAACTTCAAAAATATCACATGATTATCCACTTTTAAATGAGACTTTCTATTTCTAATCTTTAATACAACATCATGATGGCTTTAATATTTTGACTTCTTAAAATCCCGTAATATATATAGGATGTTAGGAGTGATAGTTGTCATAAAAATACAGTACATATATCCTCAAAATTAAAGCCTGATAGAAATTTCCAATTGCCATAAGTGGGAGGACTCCTACTCAATTCATTGAGATTTGTATCAAGCACCCTCTTTTTGGGACTTGGAACATAATCAAATCTTGATGAGATAGAGATGAAACTTGTATGTCTAGATAGGACCTTGTTACATTAATTGGTGGAAAACAAGATGTGTATGCTGTGTGTGTGTGTGTGTGTGTGTGTGTACCCTTTATTTCATAGTCAAATTCCTTTAACTCTTACTTTTCAAGATCAATAATTCATTGTGTGTGTGTGTGTACACACACACAATTTTGGGAGGAGCAGAGGAGCAATTGATTACTGATTAAACAAAGGAACAATAAGCAGCCTTAGTCTGCTATATGTTGCATCTGAAATGAGAACTGTTAAGAACATATCTTAACCAACGTGGGTCATTGCCTGATAGCAGGAACGTGGTTTGAGGACTTTCTCTTAATGGAATGAAAAGTATGTATGTAAAATCTCCTTATATATAAACATATCTGGCTAACTGAAGGATCCTTATCTTCATCTTCCTTCTTCTAAATATCATATTCATTCTTCTAGATTACAACATCACAGCAACTCGAACTGTCAGGAACCTGTTCAGTTTGACGTAGCACTCTTGCCTCCTTCTCTCAGGTTACACACATGCCTACTGTCAGTGACAAATAGTCTTCATCTGACATTTTCATTACTATTTTATTTCCTAAAAGTAGGATTTAGAAGGAATTGCATTGTTATGCATTTTCATTGGTCCATGTAGTCATTTATCCTGCCTTCAAAAGTGGCTGGTCCTTGATGCACCAGAGAAAATGGAAAACTCTCCATTCGTGCTCCTGACCAATTGCACTTGTTTACAAGATGGGAGGTTTCCTGTCTGACCCTGTTGACCTATACCCTTTATTTCATAGTCAAATTCCTTTAACTCTTACTTTTCAAGATCAATAATTCATTTTGTAATCTGATGTCATACGCTATGTAAATCTTGCTATATTTTATTTCCATTGCTCTAGATTGTTTCGTTAATTTATTTTTGTATTGATTTCTCATTTCTGCTCATGTCATTTTCTTCCTCATATTTTTGTTAAGTCTCAAATCTTTTAACTTTCAAAACTGGAAAATGTGTGTTCCCATTCCCACTTCTCAGAAATCTCTACTGGTCACCTATACATCTTAAATATCAAAAATAATTCTCATAGTGAAGAACTTAAATTGGGACTGGGGTAATTGTTGATCTTCTAGGCCACTTCAGAGCTTGACTTGTCACTAACTACCCTTTTCCTAGTAACTGATGTCTGTGGAGCTCCTCCTGTAGCCCTTTATTTAATTCAATGTTGCATACTCAGTCTTCCATGTGGTACAGATATCAGCCTGGTTCCAAATAAGGTTAAAGAGGAGGGTAAAGACAGAGACAAACCTGAGATGAGTGAGTAAGATATGGAAAAGTAATATTTTAGTAGAACCGAGGAAATAAGGTAGTCAAACTTCGCTAGCAGATATCCTAAAAAATTATGTACTATGAAATTTTTTTGAATGAAAACATAGATGTTCATACACAATTTTTCCATTATCATTAAATAATGCAATTATATGAACACAGTAATATCTCCTCTGCTAATAGTTGTTTTCCATTGTTACAGTAGCTGTAGCTTAGAATGTCATGGTACAGTAATAGTTTGTATTCCTACTATGCATATTTTATTTAAATCAGTGGTAGAGATTTCTGTTCATTTCCGCAAGACTTGGTGTTTTAAATGTATTGATCATTTTGCCCGAACTAGCCGTTGAACTAGGTTCACCAGAAACCAGATTTATACTGTTTGACGTCTAATACATTTTAAGATAATTTGTATTTTTAATGATTAAACATCCCAATCTAGATTGGGATCCCATTGTATTAGGCTCTGAACAAATATATAAAAAAAACACAGTTCTTGTTTGCAGAGTTGACAATCTCATTTAAGAGGAAGTGCAAGAGGAAGAACAAAGTGATAGGAGCAAGTGATCACTGTACTGTGAATGTTACCAGTTACATTTTTTAATATTCTAAGGCAGTGGCTCTCAAACTTTGTATCGGCGACGTCTTTCACACAGTAAGTCTCTGAGTGCAGCCTCCCGCCCCCATTATAAATTAAAAACTCATTTTTATATTTACCATTATTTTAAATGCTAAATTTATAACCCTATTGTTTAAAATGAATTTATCCTTTCTCACCATTTTTAAATTAAGACTAAAATACATTTTAATGGAATGATTGTTATAAGCAGATTTTTTTAAATATTTACTGTTTAATACTGGGAAGAGGTGGGCACAAAGAAACTTTGTCAGTATCACTGATCACAGCAGACTTAGCGCCCCATTGCCACCCTTACTTCTGCGCTGCTTCTGGTGGCAGGCACTGCTTTTAGAGCTGGGCAGCTGGAGAGTGGTGGCTGCTGGCCATGCGCCCACTCTGAAAACAGCACTGCCACCACCACCAGCAGCGCAGAACTGCAGAAGTAAGGGTGGCTATGCCATAACATGCCAGCCTTACTTCTGCATAATGTTTGACCTTTGCACTGGGAGGAGTGGCTGGGGGGGAGGGGAGGACAGAGGGGGTTAAGGCAAATTTTGGGGTGGCTATAGCCTCCGCAAGCCTCCCCCAGTGCCCTCCCTGCCTGTGTGTCTGACTGTTAAATTATTAATTTTTGTTGTTGTTGCTGATTTCAGTATTCTGATTGGTCAGCGGTTCAATGCAGCTCCAGCAGCTGAACAATCAAGCTCTCTAATGTTGTCTCAGTCCCAGGGACGGCTTTAGGGAAAATCGTGCCCTGGACGAAATTATATTTTGGCACCTTTTTTTGGGACCTGGAGACCCGCTGTGTGTGGGGCTGATGACCAATGATCCCCTGAGTGGTCATGACCCCGAGTTTGAGAACCCTTGCTATAAGGTATAAATAAAAATTTTTAAATCTCCTCTGGTCTTTTACTTAGCCAATAAAATGTTGTTTTTTAATATGTTATGTTGAAAATGGTGAGTAGTAGTCATGGCCTTTGTATAATCTGAAAATGGAGTTTTTATCGTATGTTTTATTAACATACAATGTTCAGCTGCAATCAATTGTATAAATGCCATTCACTTAAGTTATTAAGAAATAATATGGGAATGCTGTAAGTCCTCTTTGTAACTAGATGCATTACATCTCATTCAAGTTGCACAACAGGATTGATAAATTATGTTCTGGATTAAAATCATTTTTGTATTTAAAATATTGCAACTCGGATGACTGTGTTTGATCATTTTGATTTCAAATGGCTGATGCAGATCCTTTGAAACCTGGAAATAATTATTTAGTATCTAGTGTTGTGGAGATGATGTGTTGATCCAATTAAAATAAAAAGAGTTTAGGTTCTCTCACCAGCATCTGGGCCATTTCAAAACATTAATTTCACCAAACTTTTTTAAGAAAGTTTTTAGTCTTTTGCAATAAGTACTAGTTTTTCAAAGTGTGTATTCAAAATGAGCTGCTATTAGCTTTACGATAAGGGCCAGATTTTCAAAAGTGTTTAGTTGCCTAAAGATGCAGATAGGCGCCCAGGTGGGATTTTCAAAAGCACCTACGTGTGTCAGGCCCATGGTTTCTAATGTAGAAACTGCGGGAATAGAAAAGTTGTGCTTTTCCTCAGAAAAACAAACATTAAGTGCTTACTATTCAACAAGATTAGATTTATACTTGTTTATGTAGAACTGTAAAATGGTTTGTATTTAAAGATACACTTCTATTAGTGATACGCTTATTCACACTCATAGTAGTGATACATTTATAAACTGTTTATAAGGGGTTAATAAGTAACGATAGATATTTTCATAATGGTTAACCAATTAGTCCAACCATTGAAAAGTTTGCTTAGAACTGCCTTATACATTAACTCCTCACTTAACGTTGTAGTTATGTTCCTGAAAAATGCAACTTTAAGTGAAACGATGTTAAGCGAATACAATTTCTCCATAAGAATTAAAATGAATGGGGGAGTTAGGTTCCAGGGAAACTTTTTGCAAGACAAAAGGCATTATATACATTTTAAACAAGTAATTTAATACAGGTATAAGTTGTAAACAGTTTTAAAGAAACAATTTAATACAACAATCATCACTGCTGAGTATGAAGCTTGGCTGAGGTGATGGAGTCAGAGCGTGGAAGAGGATGAATTGTCTGGCTGCTCCTCTTGCTGTTCTTGCAAGCACAGGCACTGACTTTTCCGGGGCAGGGGGCTCAATCCTTGGCCCATCCACTCCACCCCTTCCCCCCAAGCTCCCACCCTTGACCTGCCTCTTCCTCCCCCACCTCCTTCCCCTTTACTTCGCAAGCTGCGTCCTCGCTCCTTCCCCCTCCCTCCCCTCCCTTCTGAACGCTGCAAGCCAGCTGATTGCCGCAGGCAGGAGGCGGGGGGAGGTGGGGGAAGGCGCTGATCCGCAGGATCTGTCGGCGGGTGAGAGGTGCTGTGGGGGAGTGTGTGTGGGGGTGGTGGGGTGGTGGTGGTGGGGGGCATAGGGAGGCTGCCAGCTGTGGAGAAAGCAGGCAGCCAAACAACGTAGGATGTTCCTTAATTGATCAGCAGCATAACGAAACAACATTAACCGGGATGACTTTAAGGCCTGGTCTACACTAGGCGTTTATGTCGAAGTTAGCGCCGTTAAATCGAATTAACCCTGCACCCGTCCACACTGCGATGCTATTTAGTTCGACATAGAGGTCTCTTTAATTCGACTTCTGTACTCCTCCCCGACGAGGGGAGTAGCGCTAAATTCGACATGGCCATGTCGAATTAGGCTAGGTGTGGATGGAAATCGACGCTAATAGCTCCGGGAGCTATCCCACAGTGCACCACTCTGTTGACGCTCTGGACAGCAGTGCGAGCTCGGATGCTCTGACCAGCCACACAGGAAAAGCCCCGGGAAAATTTGAATTTGAATTCCTTTTCCTGTCTGGCCAGTTTGAATCTCATTTCCTGTCTGGACATCGTGGCGAGCACAGCAGCACTGGCAACGATGCAGAGCTCTCCAGCAGTGATGGCCGTGCAGTCTGGGAATAGAAAGAGAGCCCCAGCATGGACTGATCGTGAAGTCTTGGATCTCATCGCTGTGTGGGGCGATGAGTCCGTGCTTTCCGAGCTGCGATCCAAAAGAAGGAATGCAAAGATCTACGAGAAGATCTCTAAAGACATGGCAGAGAGAGGATACAGCCGGGATGCAACGCAGTGCCGCGTGAAAATCAAGGAGCTGACACAAGGCTACCAGAAGACCAAAGAGGCAAACGGACGCTCCGGATCCCATCCCCAGACATCCCGTTTCTACGAGGCACTGCATTCCATCCTCGGTGCTGCCGCCACCACTACCCCACCAGTGACCGTGGACTCTGAGGATGGGATACTGTCCAAGTGAGGAGTTACTGTAACAATTCGTATTCTTTCTGACTGATATAACTATATAACCATCTGTAACACATACTACTCAATGTAGAGTGTGACTGATAAATTTGTACACTAGAAGTCTTTGAGGATTATAACACAGGGAGAGGAGTTCACAATAGTGCTAAGATGTAGCCTGAAATAGAGGAAAATAAAAGTTTATGTTGAATTTGGAGAATATTTCTAATGGGGTGGGACTTTGGAATTGTCTCCCAAGAGACGTAGTGACAGCTCTATCACTTGGATCATTGGAATATGTGTTGGGCAAAATACTCAATATAGAGTTTAAAAAAACAAAACAAAACCCCCAAAATTAGTAAAAATTACAATCATGTAGCCTGGTAGATCTTTTCTATCCCTTAATTTGTGATTCTTTGTAATTTGATCATATGAAATAATTATGTGATCAGAACCAAAAGGTCAGTTTGTCCAGTGTTATGTTTCTATTATATTAATAGAATAATGGATTTTAAAGCCAGAAGGGATCACTGTGATAAACAAGTGTAACCTACTGTGAATACAGGCTACAGAACTTCCCCCAAAATAATTCCTAGAGCATATCTTTTAGAAAAACATCCAATCTGGATTTACAGATTATTAGTGATGGAGAATCCACCACGATCCTTGGTAAATTGTTCGAATGGTTAATTACTCTCACCATGAAAAAGGTACATCATCTTTCCAGTCTGAATTTGCCTAGCTTCAATGTGCCGCCATTGGAGCATGTTATACCTTTCTCTGCTAGATTGAAAAGCCCATTATTAAATATTTGTTCCCCTGTAGATACTTAAAAACTGTAATCAAATCATCCCTTAGCTGTCTCTTTGTTAAGATAAATAGACTGAGCTCTTTGAGTCCATCACTATATGGAAATCATCACAGTAATCTATAATTTTTCCATGCAATAGGTCAAATTCACAATTAAAGAAGTTTAGCAAATTGTCTAGTTTTTCCCCAGGTGCATCTTTTGAACTTACGTAGAAACAAGATTGACCTCAGAGATTTTGTGTCAGAAATTTTAATCTAGCTGCCTGGTTATTCTGATGAATGGGTCATATCCCAGTAGTGTCTCTGGACTGCAGAATGATCTGAGAATACAATTTAAAGAAAAAGTAGATTATCCTGTTTATAGTTGAACCACCTGTCAATGAGAAGCAACATAATTTTGTTGTGATTTTTTTTCAGGAGTCTATTCAGTTTGGTTTTATTGATGGCATAATTTCTTGTGCCTAGTTCTTCTTCTGCCATCTATGAACATATTGATTATTAATTTGATATGTTTCCAATAGTTATTCAAAGCCTAAAGTCCACTGTCCTTTAAAATGTTGCCTCCTTCCATGGCTCTCTTTACTGTGTACTTAATTGCCTAAATAGATTTTTCTCACTTTAATGTTAGATTTAAGATGATAAATGCTCCCAAACAGTTGATTTTAGTTCTTAGATGATGGGTTGATAGCATTAAATATTAGTCTGCTGTCCCCAGACCAGATGGAACATAGAAAGCATCAGTAAAAACTTTCCTATGCTTTCTCACAAATGTGCCTCATTCATGACATGGAAGGATGATTCAGTATTTGATTCAAACCTATTCTGACCTTCCCGACAGAGGAATATTTGGTAATGATGAAAAGTTTGCTTTTAGATACTTCCCAGTTTTACCTTAAATAACTAGATTATAATACTTCAATATTTGTAATATTCTTTCTGCTTAGATTAGGAATAACCAGGTTAGAAGAGAAGAGAAGAGCTGAAGCTGAAGAAGAGCTCTGTGGGAGCTTAAAAGCTTCTCTCTCACCAATAGAAGTTGGTCTAATAAAAGATATCACCTCACCCACCTTGAGTTATGTAAGGCAATTGAACATTTTAAGTTCTAACACTTCTGATTTAGAATATTGCCACTGGTCTGCTGGAAAACACCAGCTCATACTGATGATAGGCCTTCAAAGAGCTTTTTGAAAGGAATACCTTTTGAGCACTACTGGCCTGCATTGCATTCAAACCAGTAACTATTATTAGTTTTATTTTATATACAGGTGCGTGGAATGCTTTGGGCACTCACTTTTTGTATTGCTATCTACTTTCAAGGAATGATCTTCTTTCCAGAGACACTCCCTCAGTACAGGGGAATAAGTGTTGAATGGACTAGGTGTGGGCCACACAGTTCATTCGTACCAAGCTAGACGTGTCTATCAAGAATTGTCAACACAAGAGTAAAGTTACTATAGAAATACGACGTAGACAAATGACCTTGTCATTAACACATAGTGAGAACTAGCCAAGGGGACTTCTTGAAATATGGATGATTTATTACCTGTGTGACCATAACTATCTCCTTACCTGAACTGGGCTGGGGAAAGGAGGGAAGTACATGTGAAAACAGAGTGACTGTTTCAAAACCCAGTCATCCTTTTCAAAGGACACAGGTGTTATGGAGCTTTTATAAAATACTTGCTCTCCTGGCTGAGGAGAGGGAATTCCAATCTGAGATCTGTTGGCCAGGGTTAGGGAGGCTAGCTGCAGACCTACAGTCTATCTTTCAGGCTAGTGCAAAGAGGGACCCCCCACCCCAACCGAGTTAAAGGAAAACTGACAGATTATGGGTGAGTTGCGTTAGGCTTTTCTTTACTATTTTAATCCAATGTCTCTGATGACTAATAAATGTCTTGTTTTGAAAAGGCTTTCCTGTATTGCTGCAAACATTGGCTATCACATAGCTCCCAAGAGAATAAGGCCTTGTCTACATTACACAGGCTCTGCTGATACCGATAGAGCTATGCTGGTGGAGTCCCTAAGTATAGAATGCAGTATATGCCATGAGAAGGAATTTTGCTGGCATACTCACACTACCTCCCTGAACAACATTAGCTATGCCAACAGAAGCACTCTTCTGTCTGCATAGCTGGGTCCATACTGGGTTTTTTGCCAGCATAGCTGTGTTGGCTAGGAAGTGAGATTTTTTTCCCCACACCTCTGACTGACATAGCTATGGTGACAAAACTTTGTATTGTAGATCTGGCCTAAATCTCCAGTGTGCTCTGGGCTCATTTAGACCTGTTGAAGGGGTCACAGTGAGAAACAGAGGTGCTGAAGCCCGGGACTGAGTCTCAGAGTAGAGGAGTTGTGGGGCTCCCTTGAGCAAAGTGGAAGGCAAGGGTCAGAGGCAAGGGTCAGAAGCACAACATTCCCTGTAATATTGTGTGTTTGTGCAGGCTTTAAATATATTTTGTGTAGCCACAGTTGCAATAGAAGCACTATACAGTAAATTAAAGAAATAGAGCCTATGCATCAGAACAATTTTCATGCCTCACTCAATTCCTAATGTAAATTAGTAGGAACATTGGTTATCCATTTGAGAAATTGAGTTGGTATAAAAATAAAAATGCACTTATGGTGTGTGGTGCTTTGTGTATCATCTTGGGAGTGTTTTTCTGTTTATCTGTCACTTGCATTAGAAAAAGCAGTTACTGGCTGCAGGTGACATTAAAAATTAAAGGTTAACCTCAATTTCTTTACTGACCAGACATGGGGCAGAAAGTTCTTCTGGATGTGTGCCTGAATTCTGGAACTATCAAAAAGAGATTTAAGAAGTGAAGACTTGTGGTTTGGTGTTTTATTCCCTCCCCCCCCGCATGTATGTGTGGGTATGTGATTTTAATATTATCATATATTCCTATCCCTTGCATTTGGTTATTTCAGTAGCATTTCTCATCACAACCAAGTGCCTGATATTTGAAAATTAAATTGTAATTCTCTAGTTAAAAATTGCAGTGAGTTCAGGTTATAGTGGCCTGTATCAATTTGGGGATGACTTGCTCTTAAAACTTAGAAAAATGTTGAATGGCCAAATGTTTATGTACCAGCCAACTATTTAAAGAGCAAGTGATTGTTTCAGAAATAAGTGAAAATTGTAGTTGAAAATCAGTAGAAAAGCTTTTTTTTTTTTAAACTCAAATTCTTTCAATGTAAATATAAATCAGCTGTAATTTACAAGTTAATGAACAGTACTGGAAACTCTTCCTCTGAATGCCAAGGATTTGGACAAGATTGGCCTCTCCCTTCCCTTGAGTTTCAGGTAAGCCAGATTTAGTAGGGTGATAGTGTTATGTATCTCTCCTCTCCCAATGTACCACTGGAAAAAGTCCTCTGTACTAATTTGGCTCTAGCTTTAAGGAACAGGTGGTGAAACGTGTTCTCTGTAAAAAGCAACAGAGGGTCCTGTGGCACCTTTGAGACTAACAGAAGTACTGGGAGCATAAGCTTTCGTGGGTAAGAACCTCACTTCTTCAGATGCAAGTTCTCTGTGTAACCTGCATATATCTTCTGTTCAAGAAATAGGTCCAGCATGTTTATTCAGTGGTGTACCTAAGCCAGGAACAAACTTCTTGGCGTGTGTGCTGCAAAGTTATTACAAATTGAAGTTCTGGCTTAAGCTCTTCCAGGGCTGCTGCTCTTACCAGCGTTTTGCCTCCTGACTTTACTTCATAGATTCCAGGGCAGAAGGGACCATTGTGATCATCTAGTCTGACCTGTGTAACACAGTCAATAGAATTTTCCCTAAATAATTCCTAGAGTCTATTTTTAGAAAAACATCCAATCTTGATTTAAAAATAGTCAGTGATGGAAAATCCATCATGACCCTTGGTGAATTGTTCAAATGGTTAATCACTGCTAAATATGTATGCCTTATTTCCAGGTTGAATTTGTCTAGCTCCAGTTTCCAGCCATTGGATCTATACCGTTCTCTGCTAAATTGAAGATCCCATGATTAAATGTGTTCCCCATATAGACTGTAATCAAGTTACCCCTTAACCTTCTCTTTGTTAAATTAAATAGATTGAGCTCTGTAAGTCTTATCATGATAAGGTATGTTTTCTAATGGCTTCATCATTCTTATGGCTCTTCTCTGAATCGTCTGATTTATCAACATCCTTCTTGAATTGTGGATACTAGAATTGGACACAGTATTCCAGCAGCGATCCAGCACCAGTGCCAAATACAGAAATAAAATAACTTCTCTACTTCCCCTGCTCATGCATCCGAGGATCGCATAACTCTTTTGGACAGTGTGTTGCATTGGAGGCTCATGTTCAACTGATTATCCACCTCAGCTCCCAAATCTTTTTCAAAGAGACACTTCTTCCCACAATAGAATCCCCCATCCTGTAACAATGGCTTGCGTTCTTTGTTCCTAGATGTATACATATAACCATATTAAAACACACATTATTTTCTTATGCCCAGTTTACCAAGTGATCCAGATTGCTCTGAATCAGTGATCTGTCCTCTTCATTTTTACCACTGCCCCAATTTTTGTGTCAGTTGCAAATTTTATCAGTGATTTTTTTTTTCCAGGACCCCATGAGAAACACACCTGCTTGATGATGATTCCTCATTTACAATTACTTTTTGAGACCTATCAGTTAGCCAGCTTTTACTCTATTTAATGTGTACCATGTTAACTTTATATCTTTGTAGTTTTCAAGTCAAAATATTATGCAGTACCAAGTCAAATGCCTTACATCAACACTATTACCTTTATCAACGAAACTTGCAATCTTATCAATAAAATATCAAGTTAGTTCAACATCATCTATTTTCCATAAACCCATGTTGATTGGCATTAATTATATTACCACTCCATTATCTTGCCTGGGATTGATGTCAGACTCAAAGGCCTATGAATACCCGGGTCATCTCGCGTACCCGTTTTAAATATTGGCACATTAGCTTTCTTCCAATCTTTTGGAACTTTCCTTGTGTTTCAAGATTACTCATGTGATAACATAGTTTGTATATAATCGATATATTTATTGGTTTATTTTAACTGCTAAGTGAAAATGAGCAGGTAAGAAAGGAAAAAATGAAAGTGTCTGCATGATTAAAATAGACTACTAAAATGCACTTGCTTCCTTTTTCTTTGCCAAGGGGTCAATCTCTTCTGTCCCTTGCTGCTTCTCCACTTACACCTCCATTAAAAATGTATTTAGGGGATGTAATGAATATTAATTTAGGAGAGAATGTGGGGATTGAGGTTTTAGGAACCCTAATATACAGACCATTTATAGCATTGTACTAAAATGACACATCCATGTATTGTACTTCATAATAAGCTTGACATAGAGGCTTTGGTATTATGTAGATTTTTTTTTTCAATCCTTGGATTAAATTACATTCATCATTCTTTGGTGGAAAAGTAATTATCCATATTTCACATGATTTACTTATTCTTTTTTGTTGAACCTATATTTTAAACCAAGAATTTCTCCTAAGATACAAAATAAATTTTTTAAATTCAGTCCAAAAATAGACTACGTTACGTTTTTAATCAATTTTTAGCAGTTATCAAGTCAGGGTGGAACTTTGTACTTACTAATTTGTTGGGTAATCAGGCTGGTTTGTTTTTAAGTTAGATAATAATGAAATTGATCAAATATTTAATTTACTTAGGTACAAGGAAACAAATATACTGTGTAACTTTACATTTATTTACTATGACTTCAGAAATCTGATGTAAATTCCCAGAGTAAAAGTTGATCCTCCTGTTTTTGCATCCTGGATTTGTTTGCATGGTTATATTACAGACTGCAGTTCTGCTTCTTAAAGGTGACTTGTCAGGCAGATTCACTTGCAAATGCCACAGCTTCTGTATAGAACTGCACTGTAATTAACAGATTTAACAAAGTTCTGATATTGTATATATATTCTAATAACCACTTCTATGCCAATCTGTAACAGCACTATTTGAGGACACCAATACTATTACAAATAGTGTGTCTACTTAAATAATCTGTGGTTTGTGGAGCAAGTATATTACCCATGTGGTGCACCAGTATGCAGCCGATGCTGGGCTGCTCGTGCATCTGCATGAGTGTAGAATATTTTTTTTTCTTAATTTTTTTTTCTAGAAAAATGAGTCCATTGACTGTAAGCTCTCCTCCATGTTGTACAGCATTATGGAAGCTTTGTGAACTTCGTGCTTGTCTACCCTTACAGTGCTGCAACTGTGCTAGTGGAGCGCTTAGTGACTATGCTACCAATGCTGACAGGAGAGCATCTCCCATCGGCGTAGGTAGTCCACGTCACCAAGATGCAGTAGCTATGTCGATGTGAGAACACCTCCCATTGATATAGCGCTGTCTACGCTGGTGGTTATGTTGTCATAACTTCATCACTAAAACCATACCCCTGAGCGATGTAGTTATACCAACACAAGTAGGTAGTGCAGACCAAGCCTTCATTCTTCTACTTAGTTGATAGCTCCATTGCAAGAATGAGTCAGAGAGAGAAGACCATTAAGCCAGACTCCCTCCCCTGTTATAGCAACACCTGCAGGATTTTCAGCTTTAGGGAACGGGAGAGGAACAGATTGAGGATTGAGAACTGTATTGCACAGCAATGAAATTGTTACAACAGATTCTCACGTGTGCACACGCACGTGCACACTCACATCAAGACTAGTTACTTCCATAGCTTTATCTTTCAATAGTTGTTAAATCACCTCACCAGCCACAGCACGTTTGCCTTTGATGAGGTGGCCCAGGTATTAATTTGGTCTTTATGAAGCTAATAATCTGAGCCAGTTGATATGAAGTTTAAGGTTTGCTCCTGGTCACAGTGAGTGATCTCCAGTGACTGATTCACCCTGAACTAAGTTTCACTAGAATAAAGTGGTTCTGCAGAATCCTCCAAGAGTCTTTTCAGAAGGGTGTTAAAATACTACTATCATCAATTACCCTGGCATTCCCGAATGTCCATTCTAGCAAGACCTTTTTGAATAAGCGTAGTGGTAACTTCCCATTAGATTGTGGTAAAAATGGTTAAGCTAGAGTCAGAAGAATTGTTTGAATGACAGATTGCATTTGTTAGTTATGCCTTGGCATAGAATCATAGGACTTGAGAGGTATGCTGTGCAACTTTAAGACCATATTTAAGCACATTCAGAGGGGTATTGGCACCTGTAGCATGTTTCACATCTATTGCTTTGCAAGGAATTTCCAGAGCAACCACATGGAATTCTGTGACTGTGGCACCTATTTCTGATCCCTCATAAGGTCACATCTCCAGGCATAGTTCCTGTAGGCGGTGTCCACTGCTTCCTTGGACACCTTTGAGGAGCCAGTAGTTGCTGTTCGGAGTTCTTGGCTTGGTTTCCCCCTCTGGATCACTGATTTTATAACTTTGACCTTCACTCGCATCCCGTTTTATTTATTTATTTATTTATTTTTCATTTGTTTCCCCCTATGATTAGTTGATGCCTGGGTCCAGTGGCTTCTCCCCTTAAGCCAAGGGGGCAGGAGGCCTTTAGTAATGGGCAGGCCTACACCCATCCATACTCAGCACTTCAATAGGTACATGGAATTCTATATTTTTACAAAGTATTATTGCTTTAACTCTGTCTTGGGTCATGAATCTAGCTTTTCCCTTTGAATGGTACAGGGCCAATTTCTAGGGATAAGTGGCCAAATCCTCCTTTTATTTTGGAGGGATTTTGTAAAATATTTCAGGAGTAGTGATCAATTTCATGTATTTTGGGGAGAAATTTTCTTTTACTGAAAGAACTATAGAGATGAAAATACTGAGGAAATCCCTACTTTACTTTCACTACAGATTTGGGTACACAACTTACATTTTTCATAATTTTTTTACTTGCATCCTAAAGGTGAGGCGGTGGGGGGGGCTTCTGCAACCTCAGTAGATACCCAATAGTAAGGTGGGTTTAGTGACCTTTCGAGAGCTCTGGTATTTTCTTCCTGTTTTGAAAGTGACTGAAGAGTGGAGAGATTTTTATTACACATACCTTCTGAAAGCACAAATTACATATTGTTTTCTGTTTGCTCATTTAGGCTTTGATTCAGGAAAGTAAGATTTATTAAGTAATTAATGCTTAATTAATTTGTGAGTTTTCTCAATAATATCAATATAAATATTTAAATAATACTGTAAATGACAAGCAGCTGTTATATTCTGCTTTTATTTTTTAAATCAAGTTGTATTAAGGTAGAGTATGGCTAGTTTGGTTTTACTGTTAAACTTTACAAGGCACTTACAATTGTAAGTTCTGTCAGTAGTAGGGGTAATGGGTGAAATGTTTCACTTGTGAATTCATCTAGCTTCCTGTGATCATGTATTAGGTCAAAGAAAGGACAGATTTTAACAGAAACCCTTACTCCAAATGAATAGTGACCGGAAGCTGGAGTAAATAGTACAATAATTATACATTGACTATCATGCCATTGATTAAATGCATTTTGATTAATAGAGTGTAATGATACATGAATGATTGGATATAAGTTGACTGTTTCAGGTTATCTCTTGTGTGTGGCTATCCTAGATATGTAAATTACATGCATCCTCAAGCAAAATGATATTTTTCAGAATTTTACAAAAAATGCAAATTGTGTTTTTGCTTTGTTCATTAATTTAGTTAATTCCTTAATTAGAGGTTAAGCATGCTTAAAATATTTTAATTTTTTAATATTTTTTCCCATTTATTACCTTATTACCGTTACTATACAGGAGGTCAGATTAAATGATCTAGTGATCCCTTCTGGCCTTAAACTGTATGACTCACTCCAGGCATTACAATGTTTTTGCTTTGTAGGTAATGCTGTGCACTGGCTCTCTTGATTGTGCAGAAGGGGGATTTTGACAAATGTAGTCTCTCTGTTGTTATTGCTGTCTTAGTGCTTTCTTGCACATTTCAGCAACGTAGAGCTACAGGGCCTAAAACATAGGGAAAATGTTGCTCAGTTTTCTTTGGCAAAGCAGAGGAAGAAAATCTGTATGCACATGCACACACTAGTGCATGAACCAGTTCAAATGCTTTGTTCTTAGAAGTATTTTAATTATATGATTAATAGAGGAAGAAGGCTGGTGGGAAGGGTTCGAAGGTTCACATCAACTTGTTTGTTTTTCCAGGAAATTAATTTAGAATATATGCTTTCCTTGAGCAGGTTATCCTGCTGTTACTTGGGTTTTTCAGGATTGTATTGGTTAGGTTACAGGAATAATTGTCATTTTATTTTTTCTTCTAATTAAATATGCAATTATATAATAGCACTGATTTATATGAAGAAAGATATTACTGGCTTTAACTGGTTGTTATTAAGGACCTTTTGAAGTGGGAATTAATCCTTGATTGGTGAACTACTTTCTGAATTCTTATGGTAATTGTTTATTGCTTCCCTTTATTATCTTGTCCAGCCAAATTCTATATTGGAATGCTTAACAGAAGTGCTTGTGTCCTTTTTAAAAATTGCTGTAGGCACCTGAGGATTGGAGGTGGGATAGAGAGTGTTACACGTCTAGATTTTCATCTATAGAATCCAGGAGTCATGTTAAAATGGCTTTACTTTTTCCTATGACTAGATTCCAGAGTTTTGATGGACAGCTCCACTAAGATTTCGCTGTAGTGGAATCCCACAACTCTATCATATCCTCTCTTCATCGTATTTGTAGGGCCACGGCGGGGTTGGGGGGGAATTGCCTAACGATAACCATGTTTCATATCAATTTGATAATGACACCCCACTCTGTCTGCTCATTATCAGGCACAGACAGGCAGATTTCTGCTGTCCCAGTGTCTAAAGGAAATAGGTACTTGCATGGAAAATATCTGGCTCATTCTTAATCCAGGAAAGAGAAATGATAATGGGCAGAAGCATTTTGAGGGGCTATCATCTCACCATTGATTAATAACCTCTGCTTTCGATTTGTCAAGCTCATCCCCCAGCTTGGTGTCTTTTTACGCTCATCTCTGCGTCTTGATCTCCACAAAGCAGCAGTAGCCAGAAGACTCTTCTTCCATTTCAGTGGTCTAGGAGAATGTGCCCCTATCGTACAAATGTGGACTTACCTGTAGTGTTCTATATCTTTGCACTTCACTGCTGGACAGTTGTATTGCATTCTGCTTTAGGCTGACCTTGAACAATGCCTTGAAAAAAACAGTTCAGCACCTATCCATCTGCTTCATAAAGCAGACCAACACTAGTACACTGCACTTATGATTTATTCCACTTGCTTGAGATGACTAACATATTTCTATATGTATGTAATGTTGCCCAGATATAGAGGAATCAGCACCATAGAAATGACTTGTATGTGTCCCAGGCTGTGGTAGTGACAAAAAGCAGTTGCTATCAAGTGTCTAAAACCATAGTTTGCAAATGTCATATAAAGGCCTAACAAAAAAGTTTTTCAACCCAATATAACCTTTCACAGTATAGGAGTCTCATCTGGTAAATTTTAAATGCACGAGAGTGGAGGTTTCAGGGTCAGGCCCTAGGTATGAAATAAACAAAGGAAATACTGCTAGCTCTCATCATTCCAGAATCAAAGTGAAAGTGGTGACGTGCACATAAAAATTTGGGATCTGTATTAAGTGTGTGTGGTGTTAGGTGTCAGAGTTGAATACCAATTCTTAACAGGTGATTTCCATAGTTTTCCATGTTGAAAACTTCTTTGTGTGTGCAATCATGTCTTTTTTGGAGTATTGTTTTTGAAACTTAACTGTTAGCTAATGAAGTTTTCTATTTGGGAATTTCCATTTTTTTATGTTTGTGGTCTTTGGTTACAACTCTATAATTAACACAATGCTTTCAAAACATTTTGGCAATGGATAGGCAAATTGAGTTTTGATATGTACAGATGCGAAAGGGACTACCTTTTATTTCATAAAGTCAGTGATAATTAATGGGTTGGAGTGAATTGTAAAGATCTATGTAAAATTATAGAGAAGACCATGAAAGGCAGTTTTATTTAAAAGTTTTTAAAATGCCTGTTATGCTAAATGTGGTCCAACTGCAGAAGGAGACCAACTGAAGGAACAGCTGCAGTAGGTTCACAGATTAAGTCTAGCTCCATGTTTGCAGAGAAGTAAGAACAATTTAGAAGTAGATGCATAACTCCTTTTACAGAAAGCATTTAGCTTTTAGCCACTGTTTCAGTGCTTGGACAGCTTCTTTATTTTCCATTGGAGTTTTCACAGCTTGTAATATACATAGAAAGTTAATGATGAAAGAGTAGTAAAGTATTCAGTGAAACCAAAAATTAGAGAATTTGCAAATGTAAAATCATAATTTACATAAATGTTATAGTTAAGAACACTGTGAATGTAAATATGCCTTCATCTACTCTCAGTCCTGTAATGCCATTCTTTGTCCAGTGGGAGATGAAGAATGATTCGAGGCTGCTGTTTAACCTATTATAACAGTTTTAAAAAAATTAAATAGCACTGATGTAAATATGAGGTGGGAAAAGAGTATTTATCTCCATTAAGTTACACAAAAAACGGCAGAAAGAATAACAGGCGGGTGGGTGTGCATTAAGCAGTGAAATCCCTAAATTCAGACACTAATTATAAGCACAAGGACAATTGCCTCCCACATACTTAACTGTTGTTATGGGATTTTTCAGACAGAAAATATGCTTCACAGTTCTTCAGGCACTAAATATGGATTTTATTTTCCATCCTCTTTTTTTACCTGATACATAAAGTTCTGATATTAGTGCATGACAGCCTAATGCTAAAGATTGAATTCAGTGTTAATTATTACTAGGTAAGTTTAAGTCTTTGTGCTGTTTCGCTGTTTAATGTAGGCCTCAGATTTGATCTAAACAAATCCTATCCAGTTTTTGATTGCAGATAAGAATCTGTTGCAACATTATGCTCAGATGATTTAGGGCATTGTTTGGTTAACATGCTTTGCTTTAATTGTTTCAGATTCCTATTAGCTTTCTTTGAATTAGACCAGTAGTTCTCAAACTGTAGTCTGTGGACTATCAATGGTCTGAATAAAACTATTGAATCATAGGGTACTGGTTCTTCTCCTTGGTTCCAGATGATGCATTCTGTTAAAGAAAGCTAAAATACTTTCTAATATTACTTTTCCATTTAAGCAATTGCTCTACTTACTACAAAGATGTTGACTAACACTTAAGAGGAAGGTAGGTAGCCCCCACAGTCACAAACAAGGAAGGAGATGATCAATAAACATGGTCAAGTGCATCTTAACATTAAAATTTTAGGCTAGAAGGGACCATTGATGATCATCTAGTCTGACCTCCTGCATAATACACGCTAAAGAATCTCATCCAGTAATTTCTGCATCGAGCTCATAACTTCCATTTGAGTTATAACACATCTTTTAGAAAGATACCTAGTTTTGATTTAAAAACTTCAGGTGATGGAGAATGCACCATGTCCCTACCTAAGATGTTCCAGTGATTAATTACCCTCACTGTTAAAATTGTGTCTCATTTCTAGTCTGTTTGCCTATCTTCAGCTTCCGTCATTGGATTTCTTTATGCCTTTTTCTGCTTGATTTAAGAGCTGTATACTATCAAACTTTCCCCCACTGCAGCTACTTGTACACTGTGGTCAAGTCACCTCTGAAACTTCTCTTCAGTAACCGAATATACTGAGCTTCTTAAGTCTCTCTCTTACTACAGGCAGGTTTTCCAGATCTCTAATCATTCTGGAATTCTTTTCTGTACCCTTTCCAGTTTATCAACATCATTTTTGAAGTGTAGACACCAGATGGGGATACAGTATTCCAGTAGTGGTCTCACTAAAGCCATATACAGAGGTAATAACACCTCCCTACTTCTATTTGGTATTTCCATACTTATGCATCTAAGAATTGCATTCAGCATCTTAGCTAAAACATCACAGTAAGAGTTCATCTTCATGTATTTATTTACCATGACTGTATCAAGTCTACTTTTCAGAGTCATTGGTTTGCCTCCCACCTATCTTATATGCTATTCTTTGTTCCAAATGTAAATAATGTAATGTAAAAATTCCTGTAATATGTACCCTTAGATACATTTGGTATATGCACCTGTTTGGAAGGATTTACACTTACTTTGGCCAAGGCAGGATTTGAATTAGTGCCACAGGAGTGAAAAGTCAGTGACTAGGCTTTAACTTTTTTTTATATGGTTTATATTTTTAAAAGAAAATGACCTCACGATGTATTAGAACCTTAATACTGCACAAAGGTTTTACAATGTGTTTAGCTTGTGCTGAGACCTAATAACACAGCAAAAAAGCACTCTTCTTAGAAGTCTGCTTTTAAGATCCAAGGGAACGCGAAGAAGTGTTAAGAATTATGGATTACATTTCTTGGATTAATATTTTTAAAGTTTATTTTTAGGAACAGAAGCACAAAAATCCTGTCTTAATCTTTCTGTTTCTTTTAGTTATGCTGCTTATTTAGCTTTTAGTAACTTGTAATTTAAGATCACAGTTATTAGGTGTATTTCTGCATTTTATATATCGCTCCCAGATGCTACAGTATTAGTTTTTATCACTGCATATTTTATGAAATGTCAGCCTTCTGTTGGCTGTTCACACAGCATTGTTAGTGATCAAAGCCACAACATAAAGGCGAGGAATCTAAACAGTTGGCTTATCTTTGTCCTTCATTGTGACACAAATACCATAAAATTACTTTACTCAAAAAGCAAAAGCCTCATGTAGCATGTTTTGAAAAGGTGAACTTTTTTGTGAGTCTCAATGAAATGGATAAATTCTTTTTACAATGATATTTATATAAAAAAACCCAAAAGTTTGCAGATATGTGCTTTTTAAAGAAAAGTTTTCTTTTTTCCAAATTTTTAAACTTGCACAATGTGATCTTCTTAAAAATAATTGCACAGTAAAAATTTTACCTCATAAAACTTTTTCCAAATGGTGACTTGTGTGTCTTAGCAAAATCCATGGTGTATATGACATAACTTTTCTGTGAGACCTATAGAATGTAGTTAGCCCTACCATGCTAAATCCCTTTGAGCTAAAAACAGGAGAGTTGAATCCAATTCTGTATTATGGATACTATTGTGAATGCAAAATATATTTGGTTTTCATTTTGTCAGAGTGGGAAATTTTTTTGATCTGGTTTGTGTTTACAGTTTGACCCTTGCCACACAGATATAAGTGGGCCTTAATTTTCCTGTTTGCCTTAGTGAGTTCTGAATCAGAATTGAAGTGATAAGGTGTTGTGGAAAAAAAATCCACAAAACCTCTACATGCTCTGGAGAGATTCTGTAGGAATAAAAATCTTGAATGATTTTGATCAGCTGTTGTGTATGCCCTGCACAGCAGTTGGTTCAATCAATTTTATGTTTTGGGATGGTTTTATTAAAACGAGCTGCTGCTTTCAGTAAATCATTGAGAAAGATGCTAACTTTGTACATGCATTTTTGGGCCCGTAGCTTACCAATGCAGCCTGTCAAATTAGTGTGCTTGAGTCCATTCACAGAGAGGTGTATTGGATCAGTGACTCTTGTAATGCAGGGTGTGTTATCTGCAGTATGCAATGAAGAAAGTAATATTAAAAAAAAAGTTTATAAAACGTTGGTATATGGTCTTTAATGGTTATCTAAGGGCAACATTATCATAATGATCTGATGGGTCAAGGCCAGGAAAGAGTTCACACAAGATGCTGTCCAGCGGTGTAAAGAAAGAAAAGATTTCTTTTTTAAATAAAACGTTTTCCCTTTTGAGTGACTTAGTTTTGTAAATTGCTCTTCTCTGCTGTATGGCTCTCTGATCACTTAGAGACTGCGTTCAAAACATTCTTGCATGTATGTAAAGTTTTGCTTGTTAGATCAATTTGATAGAGGAACATCTTGTTTCTATCTGTGTAAAAGGAAGAAAATATTTTTATCCCAAATATTGAGGTAAATATTTCATTAAATAGAAAAGTATTTAGTTACTTAATGTGTTTAAGAAGAAAGGAACCTGCCATTTATGGAGTAGTTGCTGGTATGTATTGTATATAATGAGGAGTCAGGGCAATAACATAAATTTGCATGGGTCATGCTATAAGGCAGCTCCTTATAGTGAAGATGTCAATTTTCATTTCAGTTTCCATCTGTTTTTGTCATCTGTTCTGATATGTTTTCCAGTTGATTTATAAGCTTCCTTGAAGCCCCTCACACCTCACAAGAGGGCCTTTACCCCAAGGGAGGGCAGATGTTGTTTCCACTACTTCCACCTTTGGATTTGCTGCAAGTGAGGTGGTGGCTTTAAACTGCTCGACAAGAGCTCCAATAGGAGGAATTGCTGAGGGGAAGTGCTGAATCAGTCTGCTCTCAGGCTATGTCTTCACTGACAAAAAGGGTTGCTTTTACCACGGCATAACTGATGTGCATTAGCTTTCCCTGCTCAAAAACATAGTGTAGACAAGGTACTTTATCTTACCCTGAGGTTAACTAGGTGAGGTCAACCATGGGTCAGGGATTGATTGCTGACCTCATTTAGCTACCTCACGGTGAACACTACAATTGTCTTGTGTCCACTTAGGATTTTACAGCAAGATAACTATCCCCTGTTTATCTTGCTGTTGTTTGGGGTTATTTTAATTACCTTTTATGTCAGTGAAGACAGAACCTCAGGCTGTCCTGACTGTGCTGCATTTTGAGCCAACACTCCACATTTTGCCCTGCCCTGCTCTGTCCTCTTCTCCCATTCCAGAAGAAGAGAACGTGGGGGTCACATTGTGCTACTGCAATCTTTTTTCCCTGCTGGACTTTCCACCACCAAGGCTACATAAATTGAGTGAATCTGGCCACATGACTGTAATAAGCAATCAAGAGGTTGGGTTTTTTTTTTTGTGAATTTAGGGAATATGTCTGGCCAAAAATCAAATTCACACATACAAACTTGGTTAAGGTTGAAGGCACATATTAGTTGAATGAAGGTTACTGTCAAAAAGTTTAATTAAAAATAACATTGGAGAAAGAGGAAAAATTTCTCAGAGGAAAATCAGACACTCATATTATGGATCCATAAATTCCATTGTCCTGAAGATCACAGGGAGGCAAGACAGGGCACCAAAAGTGTGGTTCAAATAGGCCACAATTATATTAGGTAACATGTCTGGGGAAACTGGTCATGCCTCCTTCCATCATCTGGATGACCTGGGGGCTATTGTCAGTGTCCTGCCCCTCCCTCCACCCAAATTGCACACATTTAACCTGGTCCCAGCAGCATTGCTGGGATCCTGTTGTCCTTCCCTCATACTGGAGCTAAAGGAATAGTCTCCTTGCTTTACCAGGCATTAGGAGAAGGCACTTCCTGAAGAAGCGGAGGAACAGGATTGGTGATCCTAATCTGCTTCCAATTTCAATTTACCAGGGAACTGGACTGTTTATTGAATAAATTCCTACCCGGAACACTTGCAAAGTTGTGACCAATGTAAATTTTGCAACCTAAACTACCTGCTGTCAAGACCCACAAACCTGTGTTCAAGACCAGTGGGAGTGGCCACACTCCAACCCTCCATCTGGCACCCTGCTGACAACTGCTTACATAGAATCCACCAAGCCCCGTACCAGTTTGAGGCTCCTCCCCAAGGTCCTATTGGTGGAGTCCCAGAGCAGCCGATAGGCCCGCTGGACCTACTTAAGCAGGAACAGAAAGCTGTCCAAATAACTGCTCTCCTTCCTGCTCTGGACTATGTGCCTTGCACTTCCTGCTCCCCTGGCCTGACCCCCCCGCCCGGCTGGAAGGCCAGAGCCCAGTGCTGTCAAATTGGGATGTGTTTCTCCAGTCAGTATCAACCATCTTTGATGACCCGCACCAAGCTCGAATGGCCCAGGAGACTCTGGCAGGGGCAAGGCACAGTGGCCTCTTATGCAGCATGCTTGCATTGTCTTAGAGCAGATAAAGAGTGGGAGCATTGCAGCACAGCTATACCAATTTCGATGGAGCTTTCAGGAAGAAATCCAAGAGGAATATGTGTAACAATGCCTACAGGCGTACATGCCCTTGTGGACCTTGCCATCTGCACAGATGATTAGCTGAGAAAACAAAGAGAGGAGAAATGAGGTTCCCTGCAGTCCTTCTACCATTACCTGATCTTTGGTATTGCCTGCGGAAGCTATACAAGCTGATCTGGCTCATCAGTGGCTCACTCCTGAAGAAAAGGAATGGTGCTGTCAGCAACACCTCTGCTTCTACTGCAGTGAACCTGGCTGTGCCATCTTGGCCTGCCCCGTACAAACACTGAAGAGCTTGGAGAAACAAGCTGGTCCAGGCACGGTGAGGGGAACTGACTTGGTCCTTGAGAGAAGAGAATTTCCCCATACAATAGTCCTCACTGCGACACATCCTGAGCCCTATCCAGGGGCTTCCCATTTGCAGGTGCCTGTCCAGCTGTGCATCTGAGGGAACTCCCAACAGATTCCCCTCCAACAATCCCTTATTGTTTCAGGAGCAGCAGACAATTTTATGGATGCAGCTACAGTTCAGGCCCTAGAGATTCCCTTGCAACACAAGGCCACACTGGACGAGATTGAAACTCTTGACAGCTCTCTGCTATATTCGGGTTCAGTTGTGAAGTAGACTGTCTCCTGGGAGACTGTTGTTCAGGGACACAGAAAAATAATACAATTTGGCGTGATCAATTCCCCGCGTTTTCCCCTGTTATTTGGCATCTCCTGGCTAACGCTTCATGACTCCCCTCATTCATCGACGAGAACAGACGGTTACTTTCCCATCAGAATTCTGCCAATGGCATGGCCAGGGATCAGTAGGCATTGCACCCAGGCCCAAGAAGGTTCAAGTAGGTTTAGTCTCCTTCATTCAAAACACTTACTGAAGGAACTATGGAATTACTCCCGCCCCATTACTATGATTATGCTGACATCTTTGAGAAGAAGAATGCAGATAGCCTCCACCCTTATCAAGACTATGGTTGCCCCAGAGAAATCCAGTCGGGGGGAAGATACAGTTTGAGTGGATATACACAATGTCAGAGTTAAACTGGCTGTGTTGCACAAATACCTCCGAGAGAAACTGGCCTGGGAGTTCATCCACAAGTCAACTTCACCAGCCAATGCCCCAGTCATTTTGGTTTAAAAAAAAAAAAAAAAATGGCGGCCGTTGCCTCTGTGTTGATTATTGAGTCCTGAACCGTTATCCTCTAGCTTGAGTTGTTGAACCATGTGGTAGCCACCTATATATATGTGTATATATATATATATATATATATATATATATATATATATACACTCACTCACTCACTCACTCACTCACTCACTCTACTGGATCTCTGGGGAGCTTACAATCTCGTCCTTATCTAAGTGCAGGATGAATGGAAGACTGCTATTCAGACCCACTGGCTACTTTGAATATTTAGTCGTGCCATTTGGATTGACTAATGCCCCAGCAACATTCTGGCACTTAACCATGTATGAGACCTGCTGAACCAGTTTGTAATGGTGAATTTTGATGAAATTGAACTTGTTAGATGATTTGGACCAACACATTGCTCACGTCCGTACAGTCCTGGAGAGACTGTGACAACATTGTCTTTATTGCTAAATTTTAGAAGTGCCTCAGTCAAATTCCTGGGTTTCATTCTGTCCCCGCAGAGAATCAAGATGCATCGGCACAAGGTCCAGGCTGTCTGCGACTGGGCACCCTCCCTGCCCGCCAATGTGTGCGACCTAAAATGTTTTTTAGGCTTCACAAACTTTTACCAGAAATGCATCTCAAACTTTTCAAAACAAGCCAAGGCCCTCACTGATCTTCTCCAGAAAAATACCCAGTGTCCAAGGCCCAGCAGGCATTCAAGCAGCTAAAGTTTGCCTTCACCATTGCTTCAGTATTGGCCCATGCCAGATGTGCTACAAGTTTTCATCATAGAAGCCAATGCCTCTAGCACAGCAATTTGGGGAAGTCCTCTCCCAGAGGCACTGACCCAATGAAATACTGCACCCTATTGTGTACTACTTGAGGAAGCTTACTCCTGCTGAGCAAAATGATGAGATCTTGTACAAAGAACTCTCAGCAATTAAAACTACCTTTGAAGAGTGGCAACACTACTTGTAAGGGGCCTGTTATCTGGTCCAAATGTTTACCGATCACAAGAAGATGGAGTAACTGCATAGGGCCAGGGCACTAAACCAATGATCGCTCTGGTGGCCCTATTCTTTTCTCAGCTCAACTTTACCTTGCCCTATCACCCTGGAACTAGAAATGGCAAGGTCCTGAATGTATGGCTCTAACCCCCGAGAATCCAGTCCAGAACCAGCCCACATTCTCAAGTCCCATAATTTCCTCTACACAACCTACTGCCAGGATTTGCAGATGAGCACAAGCTCTGCCTGTGTCTCTGGAATTCTATCCAGTGACATGGTCATTATCAACTGAGAACCACACTACACCTGGGGAGGGGATAACATTCAAAAGGGACCTCATTTATGTTCCCCCAGTACCTGCAATACTGGCAGTTCTTTAATTGTGCCATGACTGAACCCTGGCAGGACACATGGGGCTATGTTAAACCCAACAATTAATGTCCCGGTACTTCTGGTGGCCCTGTATGCAACCCACAAAAGGGTCCTTTGTTGCTTCCTGCCAGGTGTGTGCCTATAACAAGATCCCATGCCAGAAACTGTGAGATCTCCTCCAACTGCTGGACACCCCATCTGGGCCTTTCGAGGCCATCTCCTTGGACTTTGTGGCAGAACTACCAGAATCCAGTGGCTTCATGACCATCCTGTCAGTGGTGGATTGCTATTCTAAAATGTCCCACTTAATTCCCTGCTCAGGTTTACCCTTTTGCAGGGGAAACGGTCTGGCTCTGGATAAACAATGTGTAGTCCATTTTCATGGCTTCCTGGATCATTTAATCTCCAACAGGGGTCCCCAGTTTACTGCCTGCTTCTTGCATGAGGCATTGTGTTTTTTTAGAGGTGTACGTCCCCCTGTCCTCTGCCTACCATTTTCAGTCAAATGGCCACACAGAAATAATCAACCAGATCCTGGAGCAATACTTATGATTCTACACCAAACATCACCAGGTTCTATAGAAGCTGACCGTTGTAAGGAGCCTGAAGAGTCATCTTTGGCATTGTGAGCCAGGCCAGTCAGTGGGAAACTAGAAGAAGTGTTCGCAATAAGGGAAAAGTAGTTTCAGGCAATGATGAAGGAAGATGGGGGGTTATCATTCCTGTGGTTCCGTTGAAATTGTGTTATGGGGCTTCTGAGGAAGTTATAACCCCAGTTTATTATTATTTGTGTTGTAGTTGCACCTAGAGGCACTGTACAAACATAAAGGAAGACACGGTTCCTCCTCCAGAGAGCCATTTAATTTTAAATGAAGATGAAGCAAGGTGGAGAAAGAGAGTGGTGGGGAGAAATGAGGGTAACAATGATCATTTAGAGCTTTTTCTGTATTAACTGTCAGATATAGGTATATCAATGAGCCCCACTTGCCATGTACCTAGCCCACAGAGTGCACTTTGCTTAGACTCTCAGGCATATATAATTGGTGAAGTCTCAGGTTTCAGTGGAGCTCAGTACAACTAAAATGATTGTCATCATGAGACTGCAGCCATTTTCTATTCATAATGTGCATTTTGATTTAGTTTTTGTATTCAAATAGTGACAAATTGCAGAATGGTAGCTGTGTTAGTCTGTATCAGCAAAAAGATCGAGGAGTACTTGTGGCACCTTAGAGACTAACAAATTTATTTGGACATAAGCTTTCATGGGCTAAAACCCACTTCATCAGATGCATGCAGTGTAAAATACTATTTTCCACTGCATGCATCTGATGAAGTGGGTTTTAGCCCACGAAAGTGGTACTCCTCATTCTTTTGACAAATTGCTATTATTCATGTATGAGTAGAAGGTTCATAATATCTTTAATAATTTTTATCATCAAACCTCTTGTAAAATAGTCTTAATGGAACTTAGCATATTAGACTATTTATCGATTCTGGGTCAACTAATTATTTTAAAACCGAATGGTAAAATACCAATGTGGCCATTATTCAATTTTAGGGATACATAGAGAAAAAAATACCTTTTTTGAAGAAAATGAGGGACTGGTTCTGTTATGCAGTAATTGGGGAAAAAAGTGTTTTCTTCCTGAGTTGGAAATGTTTTAATATCAAGTGTTTGGAGGTTGTGGGGGAGGAGGGTGTTTAATTTTAAAATAACTTATTTTGGGAATAAAAATGGCTTGCTGCATGTGTTAATTCTTTTGAAAAGAGGTGTTGTTACTGTCAGTTGATAGCAGATTGCTGGGACATAGGACCAAAGACATCTCTGGTGGCTGCTTTGCAGCACCTGTCAACCAATGGCATGCTATCACTTGAATGTGGTGCCTTATAGTTCATGGATCCATAACCTTTGGAAGCAGAGGTTGAAGGGAGGCAGTAGTCATGTCTCCCAAACCTGTGGAGAGTGTTAGTTGGGAACTGTGCCTTTTTCCTCATACAAGGCACTAATCTGTCATATCGGGCTGACCACAGGAGTGCTCTAACTCTCAAAATGAATGTCTCGCTGGCATAGTATCATGTGCAGGACTGCAGGCCCATTTAAGCTTAGATGTAGGTGTTAGGAATCAGTGGGCCCGTTACATTGAATGTAGAGATGGGGAAGAACATGACAGACTGGGCAGCTGTAACTTCCTCCACACACTCTGATTCTCAAATCTTTCAGACAAGTGAAGCAGAACTATAACAAAACCAAGACTTCTGTAGGATGTGTACCAAAGCAGTGGCATGTACTCTTCTGCTCCTCCTTCTGGTCTGCAGCCTCAGTTCACCTAATAACATTGGTATGAAAATATGGGTGCACAAAAAATTAGACAAGCCAAGAAATGTTCCTTTAAAAAAGGGTAAGAAATATCAGTATATACAAAATGGGAAAACCCATAACTGGTAGGAAGGAAATGAGTAACATATATCTGTATTCATAGCCTGAGGCCTGGTAAAGAACAATCTGCTATAATCTTACAGAATCTAGAAAATAAAGTTTCTTGGCTTAAACAAAATTAAACAGCTAAACTCTGTCCATTACTCGGAATGTTCTTCCTTTTTTAGATTCATTCCCTAACCTTAATTATAGTTTGTGTGAACACGTTACAAGAGCAACTTTTACATTATAATCCCCCCTTTTTGTGGCTGCTATTGTGACCAACTTGTACTATTTTCTCTGTGTACGGTAATACCTTGAGGCTTGAGCATAGGGGACTTTTTAAATAACATATATGAATTTATATCCCTAATAAGAAATTAATTATAAAAGTCCACAATTTTTTGCTCCCTATTTTAATAAGAGCTAAAATTGATTACAGAGATACTATAAGTTGGAGTTTAAACTCTTTTGGGTCTGTTGTCTCCTGTGTAAATCTCATGGCATTCAAACATGTCATGCATTAAGAAAAAGATGTGTCCCTTCGGATTTTATTTAATTTTATATAATGACTAATTGAATCAAAATTCTTGTTCTTGTGCAAAACAGGTGTATCTACTTTCGGGTAACTCTAAAATATTTTTTGTTCACAATTCACCTAACCCCTCTTCAACCAAATTTAATGTTCCATGTATCCTGAACACCTCACAGGAGTATACAACTTCAAAAAAGGGACAAAGTCAGCAGAAAAAGAGTGGTCTGAGCATTTATGCGTTAAATATGCATGTTAATTAGAAAAAAATTAAAAAATATGAAAACAGATGTTACATAAATTATTGTAGTCCCAAGATAGCAGTAACTTATACACTGACAATAACTTTTATATGTGCATATGCATGTGTATATCTGTTTCTATATTTCTGAACAGTGATGCAACTCCTAAGTGGGTAACACTAGAAAAATAACTCCTTGTTTTAGCAGAGTCTTGGTGCGTTAGAATTGAACCTTTCCTCCGGGGGAATTCCTGACCTGCAGCATGAATTCCATTGGGTAGCAGTGAGTTCCTTTAAAATACACTGCCTGCCAGACAGGTCTAATCTTAAGGCTCCAGTACTGTTCTGCAAGTAGCTGAGATATTTTCACTGAGAAAACATTCTTATTGCCTAAGAGATGCTGGAATTTTAAAATGTTATTCCAGTTGAGTTAGGGTTCTCTTAGACCATCTTTCATCCTTCCATATCCCATCCTTTAATCTTGTGTCTCGTCTCACTGTTCTGCAATATACCTTGTGGTGGAAGGATCACTTCCCAACAGCCAGAATATAACCTAGCAGCAACTAAAATGGTGAGAAGTTGTAAAATGAAGTGTGTTCTAGAGCTGGGTATTTGTATATTGTAAACAGCTAGAATTCATTTGCTTTGAGTACAAATGTATTTTGTTTTTCTAAGATGATACTTCTTAGAATGAAGATTGATCCAATTCTTCCAAGATAAATTCTGATATAATTGGAATAATTACATAACTGTGTCCACATTAAGAAACGGACAATGCATGAAAATGTGCACTTTCTAAAATAAGTATTTGAAAAGTTGACTTCTGAGCGAATTAGATAAAGATGCAATAAAAGGAGACACTGAGGATTATATAATTTTATTTTTATTCTGTAATGTAAATTTCAGATAATTAATCCAGGATAACATTCTAATTCTCTAGCATATTGTTTGAAGTGTTATACTGTAACTTTTACAACTTTCTTCCTTATCATTTTTATTTCTGTAAAACCCTACACATAGTGTAGGAAGACACAAAGGCTGCAAGAAGTAGATGATGAATTCTGAAAGAAGAGGAATAACATTTCTAGCCAATTGCTGATATTTTAAAATAGTGTTCAGGGTATGCGATTGGTGTTCTAATAGATGCATTACAATATTAAATGTGTGAGAATATGCTACTATATGAAAATGAATCACAGAAATCTATTAAGGATACCTTATTTATGTGTTGAAGAGGAAATAAATTACCATAATCTAACTTTATACCAATAAATTGAGTTACCAACACAGATGTATTTAAACAGGAAAAAAGAATGTGTTAATCTTTCACTACACATGTATTCATTCACAATGTGAGGGAGTCAAGTTGCATGGGGGAGGGAGAGGAAGTTGTATAAAAGGAAAGTAGAATTGTTCTGGCTAGGTGCCTTGAACTTTCAGTAAAAAGCAGTATTTTGGAAAGCTGAATATTTAGTATCTGGGAGTCTATCGTCCACAACCAATTCATGGTGAAATTCAAATCCTAGTTTGTTCTCCTTTTTCCTGGCTCCTTTTGCAAGACAGAAATAGGATTAAACAAATTTTTCAAATGTCATCTATTTTGGTTGGCCTGTAATGGGTGTCTGCTTCGTATTTCAGTGATGATCTCAAATATAAATTTTGGCCCTTAAAATAACTTAATTTATTCTATGTTACTGTTTGCTTCACCTGCATTTGCTTCAGACCTTAGTAGTTTCTAGCTCCTCTGTTTTTGTGTTTATAATCAGCTGCCACAAAAAAAAGTGAATCATATAAAAGCAAAGATTGAAGATTGCCAGACCTGGACTTCAGTGTAGTGTTCAGTGCTGGACCAGTGACAGTTGAAGTTCCAGTACCTGAGGAACCACTACTTGCTGCATTACATTAGATTCCTGGTTTTCCACAGCTTTTGATCCTAGCTAGCCAGGGCAAGTTGCAAGAAATCAGATCTTAAAATTCTGACAACTTAATTTATAGAAAAACGATTTTTGATAATTTTAAGATTTTAAAAATTGGTTGATTTTAACTACACCTCTACCCCGATATAACGCGACCCGATATAACATGAATTCAGATATAACGCGGTAAAGAAGCGCTCCTGGGAGGCGGGGCTGCGCACTCCGGCGGATCAAAACAAGTTTGAAATAACGCGGTTTCACCTATAATGCAGTAAGATTTTTTTGGCTCCTGAGGACAGCGTTATATCGGGACAGAGGTGTATTCTAAGAGCCTGAGGCCTGTACATATAAAATCAGGTGACCTTATAATTTTTAAGTGGAAAATATGAAAAATAGCACCCATAAAAGGTCTTAGCTCTCAGTAACTTAAAAGAAGGCAGTAAAACTTTTATAACTTCTCCCTTTCTGTCAATCTTTCTGCCACTGAAAGCTGCAGAGAAATGAGTGGAACTGATAGAAATCTTTCCTGTATTTTCCCATGATGAAATCCAAAACCCCCACACATTTGGATGCCCAAACATTATTCCCAGACCACTTGTATTTCAGACCTCCTATTGCTCACCATGCATAATTATGACCAGTATGTTTTGAATACTTCATAGGTCTCCCAACACCTATATTTTCCTCACACCTGGATTCTTACTTATCAGTAACATTCTGAGAAAATTGTAGTTCTAGAGAGGTAATATAGTTTACAGCACATAAAACATTAAAGGCATGGTTTACACCCAGTTCTATGTAGGTTTTTTTTTATCCTGCCCTCATCACTCTACTATCAGAGTACCTTCAAGTAGTGCGTTTTCATAGTTGAGCCTGGTCCCTTTAAAGCGAGTGGTCCAGCCCACTTGTAACCAATTGCTTTTTGCCCTTTATCCCTCATTGCTGGGCCTAATGAGGGATAAAAATTAGCAGGAAAACTCTGTGGGGAGGAAGTTCTTAGAGTTCAGAAAGTCTCTGGCAGGAACCGAGGTTTGAGAGGGGGAAGAAGGAACGGTAATGTACTTTTTTTTTTTTTTTTTTTTTTTTTTTCTGTCTCTGCTGTTGCCTGATTGTGTACATTTGGTTCCAAATGAGTTGTGTGGTTAACTGATCAGTTTGTAACTCTGGTGTTCGTAACTCTGAGGTTCTACAGTACATAGATGTAAAGGTAATCATACTGTAATGATTGACATTAGGTATTTGAAGAAAATAGCAATGTGTAAATTGCAAAAATATTGTAAACTCGACTCTACTGAGAAACTGACCTTTTGCTGACAATTGTTATGAGCAACTGGTCCTCCTAAATGGGCCTTGAAAATAGGTAATAGATGGGAAAAGAACAATTTTCAACATCATTATGGAAAACATGATTGAAGCTCAGGGATAGTGTTGAAAATCTGTTCCATCTGCACAAGCAGTTAACCTTGTCTCCACACAAGTTCATGGAGACTTGTTCATGACAACCACTGTTAATAATGGGTCAGTTTCCTAATGTAGACAGGGCTGATCTGTGTACAGACTGATGATGGTAAAAGTTTCTTGCCTTTGTAACATTGCACCTTGCTTTACAAAAGTAGGACAAACATAAGATGGTACTTACAAAACATTTGTCAGACTTATCTTAGGACAAGCAAAGAGTATATTGGCCTGCTGAAACATAGGACAATCCTATCAAAGGTGGTTGTAATAATAATTTTATAGCATTTTCATTTGAAGAACTTGCTGAAGTGATGTCTGGACCTAAATGGTTAACTCTGAATTTGTTGCCTCCTCTTTTGTCCTCGTATTATTAATGCTATAATGTATTTAAGTCCAAAGAGTAACCAAAGAGAAATCGTCCATAGAAGTATTTGAGATGCTGCACTTCAATGGATTCTCTTGTTCCCCTTTTAAAGATATATAAAAATATTGAGAGTTTTTAAAGTGCATGTTCACACAATAGACTAGCAACCATTTGCGAGCTGTGGTGGCCTTTTCAAGGACTGTACAGCAGAATATATATTACATCAAATACATTTGTACAGTGGGCAAAATATTGAAAGTAGCTATTGGCCTGGGTTGTAGCCAATTTTTAAAGTTAAAATAGCCTTTTTTTGAATAACAAATGTGATGAAATGGTCAGTTAACCTAATGGGTCATTTTTGTAATAAAATTCACCTTTTTAATATTGATGTTAAAAGCTGTTACACAAATGCAAAAAAATCTAATCAATAAGCTCTTATGCTCTTGAAATGTAACAGTGCCTGAGATGTTTTTCAGAAGTTGTATTTAAACAATACAAAATTCACAGCCTTATTACAGGATCAACTAAGTGGATTTTGTTATAGCCAAACAGCAACTGTTCCAGTTAAAATTCTGTCTGTGTGTTGGGCAGCATTGCCTTAATATCAATAGCAACCTTATCAATTAAGTTTACTGCTTCTATTGGGTTGAACTAGTGAGACTGGCTTTATTATTAGTGGGATGTTTTACTTTTGATAAGTGTTTTGTGTGTGTGTGCGTGCACGCAAGTGAAATCATATGTACGTAAATACATATATTTTTCTTTAATCTGATTTGATAATCTGATTCCCATTGTTAGCTGCAGATTAGAGAGAATTTTGCACTGGTGGTGGGTTGTAAAGCCTTGACATTGTTTTAATCTGATAACGAATGGCTTTAAGTTCATGTTCTTTCAGTTGTTGGCAACAAATCTAAACCTGTGTTTTTTGGATTTATGAGGATAAGTCCTGCTTTGGCAATCTTGTAGATCCTCAAGAGAATAGTTAAACAGTGATTAATCATTGTTTCTTCACTGAGTGTGCAGAGAAGAATGGAAAAGCTGCATTTCACACTTCTGAAGCAATTAATCCCCATGATCTTAGCCAGGTTTGTCTTGTAGATAAGTCGGGATACAAAACTGTACCTAATTTATCAATGTATGCATGCCATAAAGTATAAAACACGCAATTTATTTCATATCATTTATAGTCAAATGTAAAAAAAGAGTGACTTTGCCATATCCAAGAGTGTTTCTTACATTACCTTCATATAAACTAAGTACCAGAGATTACAATGGGATTCCTGTTTATTGTGCACATCTGGTGCAGTCACTATGCATTTTCTCATTCACTTGCTGGCATTTTTAGTGATTGTGGCATAAATCACCTTGCTAATCAGAAACATAAGTGACGGGAAGTCATCTCCTTTTTTTGAACAATGGGAAAAAACATATGGCTGCTTAGACAGGACTTGGCTGTTATACTATTTATGTGGCATTATATTCTGTATTTAGAATTTCATATTAATTGCAATGGTTTGATTGAAGGCGTAGAATGCCCAAGGTTTATGGTCAAGTATTTGTTTTATGTTTTGTTCATAACACACTTCATGCTTAACGTTTATTGTACACCTGGAAACAAAAGTGCAGTTTCAACATAGAATATATTTTAAAATACAACAAAATACTTTCAACCAGTTTTTAATTAGCGTGATATAGGTATTGTATGTTTTGAGTAGTGCCGCATAATAGAAAGTTATTGCAAATTGCATGGGATAAACCTAAAAGAGGCAAAAGAAAATATTTGTTGCTAAATTATTCCTGCTGGGGAACATTTACTCCTGATCAGGCATGATACTTATTATTGGATGTATTACACATAGTAATGCTTACGAGATTGTACAAAATTAAGTTGGGAATCAGTGGTGGTGGTTTTTGAAGGGGAATGGCCATGGTAGTTCTGTATTAAAATTCCCTTTGGGCCAGAGTTTAAAAAAAGATGTCAAAATTGTGTCAACAAAATGTACAAGATAATTACTCACAAAACTGCACAAAATGTGATCACATTTTGCCTCCAGTTCCCTTTTTATGTATATGTACATATTTTTCACTTAATTTGCTGTCACTTAACCAGTGTTTGATCCATGAAAAAATGTTTACTCCTTAGCCAAATGGTTTATTATTCTTAATAGTTCCAGTGAGAAATTTTGTCAAAACACTTCTGAAAGTCTAGGTTAACTTATATCCAACTAGCAACACTTCTGTCTGCTGTTTTATTAATTCTTCTAAATAATTCAAATTTTATGTTCTATTACATAATACAATAATATGGTGCCATGATGATTTTTTCCTAACCAATTTGAAACTTAACACATTATAATAACAATAATGGGATATACTAATTTACGAATGGCAAAGTGACTGGTATGCTGTGTCTAATTCCTGTTCTAGCACAGGAAAATTAAGAGTTTGATAAATATTAATTAAGATTTCTCAGTTCTGAAGGGGAACTCAAAATAAAGTTTCCTTTTGTTACTTTTTTTTGAGGGCCAACATGATGACTCAGCTGGTGTCATGACACAGCAAACCTTGATCCTTGACTGACTTTGAGACTCATACATTCCAGGCTCTAGGGGACTGAATAGGATACATAGAGTGGTGGTCTGAGTTGCAGGAAATTAATCACTCTGTGGCAATACAAATTTGCAGCAAGTATAACCTGGGAAAAGTAATTAATGGGAGAATAAAGAATAAAGGTTACAAACTCAAGGAACACTCTTCAAACTATATAATATTTTCAGTCACCCTCCATCCCAAGGAATTAAGAGCTTACTTGTCTAAGATTCAAATTTAGGACAGTGACTAAATCAACGCGTGAAAGTCCTTGTTTTTGAAAGCTCTATCAGAAAGTCAGTTTTTGCCACATTATTTAGCATATATTTGTTACATTGCAAAATGATGAGAAGATGGGTAAGATGACCTGAAGATACCATTTATAAAGAATAGACAAAGAATATATATTATAAAAAGGTAATTAATATATGTAACTTCGTTATTTTTTTTACAATTTTTAGTAACTTGTTAGTACTGTTTTGGTGCTGGTTTAGCTGTGCCCCAGGCCCATTCAATTGTCATTTTCAACGTAGAACACAAAATGAAATTCAGTTTTCTAGGCCAGGGTTTTCAAAAATGGGTGCCTGGAGCCAGACTGTGAAATCCATACTTAGGCACCTAAATAAATGGCATTTTCAAAAATGCTAAGCCCCTGCTAGCTCCCATTGATTCCTTATTGAATCAGTTGTACTAAAATATTAATTCCTTGTTGATAGAACTTACCTAGTTTAGTATAATAACAAGCATCTTCTTCTGATAATGATTTTTTAATATGCATTGTTGATATATATTGAAGTGAAGAGTTAATAAATGGTACTTACAAACAGTACAGCAGTGGTCAAAAATGTTCATGACTGAAAACAAGACCGTTGTCTGATTCTGCATGGTACTGCATGGTCATCATCCTCTCCTCGTTGAAGACTCAGCTTGAATATCCACAGTACTTTGTAAATCAGGGTGGAAGTGCAGTGACAGAGCTCTGTTGGGAAGCTGGCACATTGCCTTGCCACACTATGCTTAGCGCAAGTCAATGGTGTAATCCATTACTTAATGAGCAATAAATTCACCAATACAAATTTTAAAAGAAAGCAAATAGAAAGTAAACAGCTATCCTCTTCATCATAACATCTTATGTGCTATTAGTGTTTAGGAATGGGGATGTGATATAAGTCATTCTTCTTCAGACAGATTCTCCTCCTCAAGGAATTCCATTCCCCCTCTCTGCACTTTTCTTATAGCCATCTCTACCTGATACCCCAAACCTCAAATTCCTTGCATTTAAAGGATTCTAAGGTGGATACCCAACATATGATTTTTAAATTGAGAATTTTGGAACTTTGGATAAAGGCAGCTTGTCCAGTTAGCCTCCCCTCAGTGGCCTCCTTAAGGAGGATGTAATGGAATGTTAAAATGTATAATACTGTTCAGCCACTAGATGGTCCTGTGTGTAAAATATCTCATTTAAATGCACCTCAGCCGTAGTTGGCAAAGCATTACAAGATCTTATAATGAACACATCTGGTGTGTATAAGCAAGCTCTGTGCACAGTCCATATCTGGTACAGAAGAGCATGATATGATGTCAGGAGTAAACTAGAATCAGAAACAGACGTAAACCAGCAGCATAGGTAGTGAGCAGAAGGAACAAAGCAACAAAGGTTGCAGGATCTCATCAACATGCCACTCTTCAAGGCCCCAGAGAACTTCAGCTTTGAGAAACCTTCACAACGGATATCCTGGAAGCAGTAGTTTGCAAGATTTTGAATTGCAAACAAAGAAAGAAACTGGAAATATATATATATATATATCTTCTCTAATTTGTACTATGGGCAAGCAGATAGAGCATCTTTTTAAATCCTTTGACTTGACTGAAGACAGTCTCAAGGATGACTATAAGAGGGTTCTGGCTATGTTTGATGCATACTTTATACCTCACAGAACTGTGGTTTATGAAAGAGCATGTTTTCACCAGGGAATTCAGGAAGTGAGGGAAATGTTGAATGTTTTAGAAAAGCTATTAGTGTTTAGGAATGGGGATGGCTGACAACTCTGATTTTTGGAAATGCAAAACAAAAGGTAGGAGCAACTTGAAAAACCTGAAACTAGCTTAGAAGCTATGAACAGACACTTGAGTGTTAAAAGTCGTCATTATAAAACCTTGAGGCAATGAGAGAGAACTCCGAGGCTAAGAGTGACAAATTCCAGCTTCCATGAGCATGTGTGGGAAAAAGTCATATGCTAAAAGAGGATGCTTGTCCAGCCAGAGGCACACCATGTAATAAATGCATGAAATATTGACATTTTGCAGCTGTTTGTTGCACCTAAGCAGTCAGGGAGCTGACTCATATTACAGACAATCTAGAGCCATTGTCATTGTCTGGGATCTGTCATTTGTGATGACGGAGAGCCTGCCTGGAGAGTGAAATTGAATAGCCAGGTCAAAACTACTAATTTCAAAATTGACTCAGGAGTTGATGTCAGAGTCATCTCAAAAGGGACCTACAATCGCCTTAAAGCCCAGAGCTGAAGTCAGCTGATACAGCTCTGTCTAGCCCTGGAGGTATTCTCAGCTGCAGGGGCCAGGCAGTCACCACAGAAACAATTTACAAAGACAAAAGGTATGTATTCAGAGCGTATGGGATCAAAGAGCAACAACCGTCTCAGTCAGCATGGCAACTATGATGGGCCTAGTGAGAAAGGTGGATGAACTTAAGTGTTTGTTTGATGGCATTAGGCTTTTGAAAGGAGATTCAGTACGAATCAATTCGAGGCAATGTTGAACCAGAGAGTATACAAACACCTCCATCAGAGAGACCTTGGAAGAGACTAGCTGCAGATTTATGTGAATTCAGAGGTTTATGCAAATTTACCTGGTCATTGTGGACTATTTTCCAGGTATATAGAAATAATGTACTTGAAAGCCATAACATGTTGCAATGTTATCAGGAAACTGAAATACACTTTTGTTCATTTTGGTATTCCAGAACAACTAGTGATGGACAATGGACCACAATTCACTGCAGCAGAATTTGTCATTCCAAATGAAGTAAGATTTTGATAATATTACTAGCAGCCTGCATTACCCATAACCTAATGGAGAGGCTGAGAGAGTTGTACAGACAGCCAAGAAAATCCTGCAGCAGGAAGATCCATTCTTCGCTCTTCTGAGGTTCAGAGCAACACCAATAGAGGCTCCTGGATAGAATCCACCACAACTCCTGATGAGAAGACAACACCGATTCTTTTCCAAAGTTGAAACAGTAATTCTATCTCCAGCATGGCCAGACATGAAGAGAATAGCCAAATCAGATAAAAAGGCTAAAAAAGCTTATGAACACTTTACAAGAGACATCACTCAGAGAACTGCCAGGTCTAGAACTGTGTTCATGTCTGTTTGGATGGGGAAAAGTGATGAACAACTCAGGTGTCATGAAGAAAAAGAATTCAGTGCCTGATCACACGTGATCAAGATCAACAATGGAGATTCAGTAGAAACTGTTGACATCTACAGTTTGTTCCTTAGAAAGAACAATCAACAGAGCAAAGTCTACAGATGGCAGATGCAGAACAAGAGGAAGAAGACTCAAGGATTCCAAGCTGACCACAGCCAGTTGGTTCAACTAATGGACAACCAGATGACCAAGTTGTTATGTGTTTGGGTCATGTAGTTAGAAAACTAGTACGATTCAGAGACATTTAAAAGACTGATATGTACTGAACTTCAAAGAGAGTATGATAGTGTAAATATTGTAAATGGTAGGAATGTAGAACTTAAAGGGGGAGATGTAATGGAATATAAAATTGTATTATATTGTTCAGTGACTAGGTGGCACTGTGTACAGAGTATCTTATTAAAATGAACCTCAGCCATACCTGCCAGAGCATTAAAGGATCTTATAATGAACACATCTGGTGTGTATAAGCAGCTGTTGTGACCAGTCCATATCTGCTATGGAAGAACATGACAGAGGGTTAGGAGGAGAGTTGTCTTCAAGGAGTGCTGGGGCTGGAGGACGTCTGATTATCAGAAGGACCTCCACTTCTATGATGAATGGTCTAAGGAGCTGCGGTGAAGGAAGAATCTGGAACTCTATTCTGGGAGAGGGCTGCAGAAAAGAAGTGTGTTGATTTAAACTGACTTTTAGTCCATCTTTTAGCCATATGGAACCTGTACCTGGAAATGACATTTAAGTCATAGATAGCCACTAGCAAGTGGGTGTGCGTGTCTCTGATTGTGTCTATGTGCACCTTCTTCCTGCTTCATTAGTCTGTGCCCTGTCCATTTTCATTTATTTCACTTCAGCCAGTAAGGATATCAGAATGAAAACTAAAGAGGACAAGGAGGGCGGGAGAAAAGAAGGGAAGTAATGGTTTTATCAGAAGCTCATTAGAGAACAGTGGGTGGCAAGGAGGGAGAGGAGACACTGAATGTTCACAGGAATTAGAGACACTGGGTATGTCTACACAGCAAAGAAAAATCTGTGGCTGGTCCATGCCAGCTGGCTCAAGCTCACGGCGTTCGGCCTATGGGGCTGTTTCATTGCTGTATAGATTTCCGGGCTTAGGCTGGAGTCCAAGCTCTGGGACCCTCCCACCTCTCAGGGTTCTTGAGCCTGGGTTCCAGTCAGAGTCCGGAAGTCTATACAGCAATGAAACAGCCTCATAGCCCAAGCACTGTGAGCTGAAGTTGGCTGGAACAGGCCAGCCACAGGTGTTTAGTTGCTGTGTAGACATTCCCAGTGAGGTATGACACTGCTGCAGGATAACTGTAACTCCTGATATTTCACAAGGAAAAAAGTTAGCAGATCCCTAATCTTTTAGGGAAACATGACTTAAGGTGACAGCATTACTCCATGAGTGTTGGAAGTAGTTTTAATAGGTTAAACTAGACCCTTTTATGTATGCACTGTCTGCCAAAGACCTGCATTTTATTTTACACTCTTGTTGTACCTTGCAACTTGGAATCTTTATTTTGTAAAAAGGAGAAGAAATTTAAAATGTAGAAAAGTTGCAGTTTAAAAGGACTTTTTAAGATTGATAGGTGTTAAATCTCCTCTTCTGTTTAGACTCCTCCCCCTCCCCCCGAAAAAATCAGGATACTGTCTTTATTTGAATTATGGTCATAGGTGACTTCAGAGTGGGTACACAACAGTACCTTTACTTTCCTCCCTAACTATGTTCTTAGGAGCTGGGTGGATAAAATCATTTACTTCATTTTAATGTAGTTATTTAAAACTTAAATTTGAGTTTACAGCCATCTGTCTCAAGGGCTAAGCTCACTTTAAACTATTCTAATCATTTAAATAAATTGAGGAAAACCAATCAGTTCAATATGTTGAATCAATATGTCATGCTTTGCATATCTACATAATTTCCCTCACATTAAGATCCATGACACATGTACTGTACGGTCTATAAATAAAATTGGATAAAAAAATTGGATAGCTGGAATTGTGGAGTGACTGCTAGTGTTCTCCAGAATTCAGTACTTTGGTTTTGGTTTGGAGAAAGCTTTTGCCATAATCAAAGCATGTTTCATATTCAAACCAACTGATCTTAACAAAAAGAATAAACTGGAATGACTGAGAACTGAAGGTATCTTTGCAACCAGGTTTTCTAGAACATGGAATCTTCATCTGCCATCTGGCTTGTGTCTATTGCCTGGAATAGAATGGAAGATTAGCCTGCCTTACTTTCTCTCTTCCCATTCAGTTTCTCCAGCTCGAATGAACTAGTTCAAATAAAGAAAACATTTTTCTTTTCACCTGTTGAAGTGCCTACGTCAGACAGTCAGGTTTTCCACTTCAACAATCTGCATTTAGGTGGTTAATTTAGGTAACAGATCAGAAGTTCTCAAACTGGTCCGTGAGCTGCATTCAGGTTGTCCGCGGATAGTTCCCTTTAAGGTGCGTGCCTGGGCAGCCGCACACGAGAGAATGAAGGGCCACCCACCTAATTAGTGGAGCCACTGTGTAATATGCTTAATACTGTGTATTATGGGGAGAACAGAGGTCCAACAGACTTTAGTGCTCTCAGTAGTAAAGGTTGCTTTTTAAAACTTGTGTCCATGGACACTGGCATTCCATTAAGTACTGTAAGTTGACAATATTAGAAATATATTTATTTATTGTGTGACAGTTGCTATATTTTTGTTAGTTTGCAGAACATATACCTAGTGGTCAAAATGGGTTATGCCAGCAGAAGAGACTTGAGATGAATAGCGCACAGGGGATAAATGTAAAGTAAGAGTGAGTGCTGGCTCACTCAGACTCTCAACTAATTGCATCCTCTCCACCTTCTCTAAAGTTCTGTTTCTTTTAATCTTCCATTGATTCATTCATTATTACCATTACTTTATTCTTGTTCAGATGAATTAACTTTTTACTGCAAGAGAAGAGAAACTTGTGCTCAGTTTGAATATTGAATATAAAAAACTATAAAACATGTTATTGTATAATGCATATATTTTCATCTTCCAAAAGTGTGAATTGTATTATATACTATAAGCCTGCTCAGATGGACTAACAGCTGAGTACTAGTGGAGAAATAGAGATAGATGTAAATACACCTCTACCCCGATATAACGCTGTCCTCGGGAGCCCAAAAATCTTACCGTGTTATATCAAACTTGCTTTGATCCGCCGGAGTGCACAGCCCCGCCCCCCCGGAGCACTGCTTTATCGTGTTATATCCGATTTCGTGTTATATCGGGTCGTGTTATATCGGGGTAGAGGTGCATAGTAAGTGGATGAAATTAATGTAAATAAATCTCAAAACAGTTTTTATACCACATCAGTCTTGAGTCAGCTTTGGCCAGGAGAGAAGATCTTCATTATTTTTTGCTTTAACTGGTGATATTATTTTAGCTGTTAAAGTACTTCTTAATAATTTAAAGTAGTTTCACAGGGTGATGTGCTTTGAAAATATGGTGGGGACAGATTTACTGTAAAAATAAGGATTTTAATAGTATTTTATCAGATGAAGTACACTTTAAATGTAATTTTCTCATTATTTATTAGGTGCAGTGTAAAGCTGAATATAGAAATTTCAGATATATATGTCACTGCCTACCTGACCATATCAGATTTATTGTTATGAATTGGCCTTGGCCTTTGAGCCATGTGTAAAGAACAAAATTACAACTATTAGTCCCAGTTAGTTCTGTTTCAAAGAGGATTAGATCAAAGCACATTTAATTAATTGTAATGCGTGATACCAGGGTCCACATGGACAGTTCCTGCAGCAGGTTAGTGAGGGGCTAGTGAGGGAAACCTCAGATTGTGGCAAACTAATTGTTTGTGTAGACTAACTCAATATAATTCCATCCAGGGTTTGTAGTGACATCATAAACTATGAGACCTGTTGTTTATGATGTCACCAGAATCCCTTGATGAAATTATAACCCAATAATTCACTGTTATCTCTTCCCTGTTTCTGGGGCAAAGAAAGAGTAGTAATGCCAGGTATAAATCTCCCTCCTGCCCCCAGTTCTGGCTATATAAATAATATAACATCTAAAGAATGATGTATGTATTATTTTGATGTTATCTACTGCTTCTCTGTTGCACAAATAATATTCAAGTCAATGAGTCAAATACTACTTGCTTATTCAGTATGGAGGAGTACGGTGCAATGGTTAGAGCAAAGGATTAGAAGTCAAGAATTCCAATTTCTAATGCCAGCTGTGATACTGACTTGGGCCCTGGTACTGCAGGTTACTCCATGAGGGAAGACCCCAGTGTTACACCCCACTGAAGTCCTCACATGCCTGATATCATTCTGGATCAATGTGAAAAGATGGTTACTTACCAGTGTCGTAACTGTCTTTGAGATGTGGGTGTGGATGTGTATTCCACACAGATGTGCACGTAACCAGCACGGCGAAGCCAGAGAACGTTGCTTAGCAGAACCTGTTGTGGAGTCTACTTAAATAATGAATCTGACCTAGATGTCATGGTAAGAGCTTAATGTTTGGTAAAAGTATGTTCGAAAGACTATATAGCCCTGCAAATGTCCAATATTGAAACATCTCTGAGAAATGCAATTGATGTCATTTGGGCCTTGTTGATTGAGCCTGTAATGTTTATGGAGGTGTGTCTGAACTACTCCATAAACTCTGGTAATCAGGAATTTATCCACTTGGAAATCATCTGCATGGAGACTGCCTGATTTTTCATCCGATCTGCATAAGAGATAACAAGTCAAGGTGATGAACAAAATGGTTTAGTCCTGTCCAGACAGAATGCCAAAGGCCACCTCATATCTAATGTATAAAGATGCTGATCATCTGCATTTGTGTGTGTTTTAGGAAACAATACAGGTAAATAAATTATCTGGTTAAGGTAAAACTATGTGAAGTCACTTTCGGCAAAAACTTCAGATGTAGCCTCAAGGACACTTTGACTTCGAAGAACTGTGTATATGGAGGCCTGCCCTTAGGGTCTGCAGTTCACTGACTCTTTCTATGGATGTTATAGCAACAAGAAAGTCTGTCTTTTGGGAAAGGAGAGTCAACGAGCAAGTTGCTGGCGGCTAAAACAGAGGACCCAGGAGAATGGCATGTACGGTATTAAGGTTTCCTTCACAAGTGGAAGCAAGCAGACAATGCCTTTCAGAAATCTCATTATCAAAAAGTTTTAGAAAACTGACTGCCTTGGTATTGGAGAATGGAACACCAATATCACCGCCAAGTGAATCCTCAACAAGCTAAGAGCCAGATCTGTGGACTTGAGGTATGACAAATAATCCAAAATGTCCTGAACACAAGATAACGTTGGCTGAATTCCCTTAAATATTGATCAAACCGAAAAATGCTTCCACTTGGCCAGCTAGGTAGTCTTAGTAGATGGCTTCCTACTATCAAGTAGGACACTCCAAACAGCTTCCAAACATTGCCCTTCCTCCTCATCTAATTGTATACCATCCACACTATGAGGTGTTAGACTGCTTAGCACTGGATGTGCAAGTTGGCAGTGGTGTTGAGACAGTAGTTTGGGAAGGAGAGACAGAAATCTGGGAAGTGTAGAGAACCAACACTGTCTTGGCCAACCCAGTGCAAGAAGTTTGTTTGTCATGGTCCAACTTCAGGTTGAGGATAACCTGAGAGATGACAGGAAACGCATACATCAGGGCCACTCCCCAATTCAGTTGGAAGGCATTGACAAAAAACCCTGTACTGAGTCCCATTTGCAAACAAACTTAATGGCACTTCTTCTTGTCCTTTAATGCAAACAGGTCAACTGACAGGATGCCCCTTTTCTGGAAGATAGACCTCACCATACTGCTGTTCAGAGACCACTTGTGGTTCTTGGAGAAAGTTCTGCTGAGATGGTCAACCAACTGGTTTTGAGAGCCCCGGTAAATGTGTGGTTGTGGGCATGATGCCAAAACTTCATTGCTCTCTGACAAAACTGATTGGAGCAGGCTCCTCCCTGCTTGTTCACATAACACATAGGGTGGTATTGTTGATGAGTCTGTAAACTGCTGCTCCCTTATCTGATCCCAAAAGGCACAAAATTCATTGTAAATGGCTCAAAGCTCCAAATATGTTCATAGGAAAAGATACTTCCTGTTCCAACCACACAACCTGAACCTTTAATGTCCCTGGATGCACTCTCTAACCTGTGGTCCTATTGGATAGAGGATGGGCAAAGGGAACACCCAGACATAAATTGTTCTGTACTGCCTACCAGTGTAGAAAGTTCAGTATCTCTGGAGGCATTTAGACAAACCTGTCCATTGACTGGAAGCACAGACGCTAGATCAACTTCAACTGTGACTGAAGAGGATTAAGATGTGATCTCACATGCTTGACCACATAAGTCCATGAATCCATATGAGCAAATAGGCACACATTGACTATAGTTGAAGGTTGAGATTGGAGGTCCAGACACAGGCATCAAATCAAATGGTCTGGAATAGTTTGTATGGAAGAAGGACCCTCAAATTCGTAGAGTCTAGTACAGACCCAGTGAACTCCGGGTTTTTTTTTAAATCAGTGTTGATTTTCCTTTGCCCTAAATCAACCCCAGTTGATTAAAGAGGTCCAGTGTGAACTGGACATGACTGAGGACTTGTTCTTTGGATCTGCCCCTCACTAGCCAATTTTCTATGTACAGGAAGACATGAATTCTCCTCCTTCTGAGATAAGCTGCTACCATGTCATGCATTTGGTAAATACGCATAGGCTGATGACAGGCCAAAGGAGAGAACCATGTACTGATAATTTTGACCAGTTTCTGAGAACCTCAGAAACTTCCCATGATTTGGGAAAACCATCACATTGAGATAAGCATCCTGAAAATCAAGAGCAGCAAACCAGTCCAGTGCGGGAAGATTAGTAGCAAGGTCAGCCATGTGGAATCTCACATATTTGATTTACTTGTTGAGCGCATGGAGATTGAGGATAAGTCTCCAATCATCCCTTGGACTTGGGATCACGAAGTACCAGGAGTAGAATCCCTTTCCCCATTAAAGAGGAGGAACCTCCTCTATAATTCCCATAGCATGGTCTGGATATGCTGTAGAAGCAGTGACTCATAAGTGGTCCCTGAAAAGGGACAGAGTAGAGGAAGGCGGGAGGATGGACAGGAATTGGATGGCAAACCCAATCCTATAGTGTTTAGGATTCATCTCTGAGTTATTGCTTCACAAGCATTGTAGAAGCAAGACAATCTGTCTCTGAGCGGAGGTTTCGTATTTGAGATGTTCACAACTGGTTTACTGCTCTTGATATGCAAGTAAGTGGAGGACAACAGACTGGTTGGTTAAAATTAGATCCATAAGGTCTTCTCTTTGATTTATGCCTTTCTGTGGGAAAGTCAGGAGAGGATGACTGCAAAAAGTATCACTGCTGATGGTAATGGTACTGTTGCTGACCCGCAGAACCCCCAGTTTATATTGTGGTCTGAATATAAACCATCAATGACTGAAAAGTAGCAACTAAATCCATAAAATAATGTAATATCTTGTCCATTGTCTTAAAAAACAAAAATGACCATCAATAGGTAAGTCCTCAATGCTCTGTTGGACCTCAGGAGCTTTGCCAGAGTTCTCTCACCATGAGCCCCTTCTCATTGCTATAGCTGAGGCCATAAGTCTGGACAAAGTATTTGCCACATCCAGTGCTGACTCCAAAGACATCTTGACCACCAAACAGCCTTCTGCAATAAAAGCCTTCGGTTTTTTCCCTGGAGGATTTTGGCAACTTAGCCAAAAACTCGGACACGGTGTCCCAATTCGCAAAGTCATATTTGGATAATATGTCTGCTGGTGGTAATGCACATTTGTAACAGAGGTTGAATAAACTTTTCTCCCCATCCAATCTAACCTCTTAGCTTCTCTGTCTTTAGGTGTGGATTTATATCTCCTCTGCTGTGATCTTTTGTTTGTCGCTGTCACAACTAGGGAATTAGGAGCTGGATATGAGGAAAAAACTCTTGAAACCTTGCATGGGGATCTAATAGCTCTTATCAGTATGCTTTGTGGTGGATGTTAAAGATGATGGGATATTCTACTGAGGCTTGGCAGGCTCTTAATATTGCTTCATTTATAGGGAAAGTGACTCTCCCGGGAGCTGAGGACTGAAGAATGTCCACTAACTTGTGGGTGTTCTCCTGAGCAAACTCAGTCTGAATACGCAAGGTCAACACCATTTCTCTCAGGAGATCTTTATATGAGTTAGGCACTGGAGATGAAGAATTCAGCACTGTAGCATCAGTGAAGAGGAAGGAGAAATGCGAGATCAATGGAACCTCCTATAGCAACATAAACAACGAGGAGTCCTTGGAGATGCATCTGATGAAGTGGGTTTTAGCCTACGAAAGCTTATGCCCAAATAAATTTGTTAGTCTCTAAGGTGCCACAAGGACTCCTCATTGTTTTTGCTGATACAGAGTAATACGACTACCACTCTGAAACCTATAGCAACATGTAACTGTAACAAGGGGTTCAGGGTGCACCAACTCAGAGGGAGCCCTCTCAATCTGTGGCTGCAGCACAGGTGGCTTAGGAGGGGAAACTTCTGGGACAACAGGTGATCTTACCCTGGACTAAGCAGAATGAGGAACCTCCCAGGGATTCCAAGGAGGCCATTGTGGATAGTAGTACAGCATTGGTGGCCTGTAGGAGGTAGGCCAGGGAACCTTTATCCCTACTATGGGAGCAATATCGATCCTGATAAAGCTGGTGGTTCCCAGGAGGTCTTGATGATCTTCGTAATCAGTATTGCGAAGTTGAAGGAGTGAGCGGTCTCTGTACTCAATTCTGTAGACCCTTCCAAGTAGTTTCACAGTAATGGAGGAGCCACTCCAGGCAGAGCTAGTCTTCCACAGCCCGATACACTGATCTCATCGTTACCGATGAGGGTACAATAGATGGCATATCGAGTACTGCTAAAGGCATCGGTACTGAAAACCAAAGTTGGTAGCAGCCCTGCAGATGTGAACTGCATTGCAATCGTCATCAGCACCAAAGATAGTATTGGTGCTGCAAACTCCTTGGTACTAAGCAGGAAGCTTGTGGGTATGAGGCAGTGTGGATGATGATGATGACAACAGTGATAAGTCTGCAACCAATCCAGGAGGTGCCAAAGTCACCCAAGATGAAGCCACCACAGTTTTATGCGCTTGAATAAGTGACAAATCAAGAACAGACAGGCCTGATAGGCCACCGGTATGGAAACAGTCAGTGCCAACATCTCTATTGTTGGTACTGGACTCTATGGGGTACCAGAGTCAATGGTATGGTGTCTAACTAGTCTTGCATCAGTACTGGAAAGAGGATTGATGGTCCACTTCTATTCCACGTACTGGAAAAATCATGGTGCCTTTCTGCACTCCTCTTAAAAGGGGAGGAGAAATCTCTCCAAGCTCTGGAGCAACCTAATTGCATTTTGGGAATTCTTTTTCTTAGAGAACCAGAGGAAGGAGAGTGATCTCTCTTCCCTGTGGGCTTGGAATCCAAGTCTGGTCATGGAGCCCCAGGCTGTACCGGCTCATATGCTGTCTGTGGGGAGACTTATGATCTGCCCAAGTGGGCCTCATGGTCTGCTCCATAGGGTGCTCTTCAAGCACAAGTCTCTAGCCACCTGTATTCCCTTCTTGAGTGACTTACAGATGGAGCACCTTTCCTTAATGTGCCCTTCCACAAGACACAATAAACATGATGGACAATGTGAAGGTATCACACCCGGCTAAAACTCTACTAACTACACTGAGTGAAACTAATCCTAAGGTACTCAACTATTTACAGAAATTAACCATAGAAATACTGTGATAGGGAATGTGAGGTGAGACACAACACTGAACACTCCAATTCAAGCCGCAGGTGGAAAGAAGGAACTGGTGGGGGGCCTTTTAAAACTATGGGAGGGGGCTCCAAGGACCAGAGGGTTCTCTGCCTTCAGTGTGCCAGGCATGCATGCACATGAGTGGAATACACATCTGCAGCTACTCAAAACAGAACACGGGGTCCACTTGGAGTAATTTACAGGATTGGGGCCTTGGTATATGATTGTGGGTGTCACTTAATTTCTCTGTGCAACTGTTTCCCCATCTATAAAGTAAGAGAAATACACCACTACAGGGTTGTTAGGCATTAGTAATGTTTGTAAAGCATCTGCTGAATACTCAGATAAAATGGTCTGTATATGTGCAGAGTATAATTTGTTGTTCAAAAATACATAACTCCTCTGCTGATAAACAAGTTTTTATCCAGTGACTTCTGTCATTGTAAATGATTGGGTCAATCAAACTCTTGAAAGACAAATTGTGTATTGAATAAAAATATGTAGGTTTGCTTTTGCAGCTTCTTAATATAGCAATTGTAATTACTATAGTGTCTTCCTTTTAGATAAAATTTACCTTCATATGTATCAGGGACCCTTTCTGGCAGCTGTTTGTCTAATGCTATCATACCTTTTCTACCTTACTTTGTTTAAGGTTCTGCAATGTCTTTTCAGTTATCATTTTTCTGAATGTTATTAGCACTTAATAAAACTCAACTATTTTTGTAGTTTGGGTGAAAACAAATCTAGCTTTCCAACATTTTGATTGGTCGTTTGGTTCAGTGGTAAATAACATGATACTTTACAATCTATTTAAAATTCGACATGATTTTTTTAACCTTTTCTTCTAGAAGTTTCCTTACCATTTTCAACTTGATTAGCAAAAATGTGTATTTGTTTATCGAGATCTATTTGTATTTACGCATGCCAAGAAGCAGTGAGGTCTGAACTCTCTCTGTAATTTATTTTCAGTGTGTAGTGTAAACTGCTGTGCTGTATATACATTTTATATTTATGTCAGAAAAGGGTTGCAGAGGGGTGCTTTAAAACCACCTTTTCGGCTCTAAATAGCTATTGTGTACATATGGTAAGGTACTGCTGCTTAACAATTAGTAACTGCTTTGATGAAACTAAATTACATGTTTAAGTTCCCATCAGGAAGTCGCTTCACATATCTGTATTAATGTATTCAAGGCTTGAGAAGGAAAGTTAATTTTCCAGCTTAAATATTTAATTCAAGCTTAAAATTTAGTCTGTAATTAGAGCTCCCAAATGGCAGGAACATGGAGTATTTGTCCATTTTAATTAGATTGTTGTTTACCTATTAATTATATATCATATCTTGTCATATAGTTTTGATGGTAACAGATGGTGCTAGGAGTTAGTAAGGGTTTGAACAAAATAAGATTCCACATGATTTATTAAGTTGCACTTTATTAGTGAGTGGTCTGCTTTAGTCAGGTTATTCTCTGGAGTAAGAACTTTGAAACATTTCACTAATTTTGGTGATTATTCTTTTATGGGCTCTGTGGAAATATGGAACTTAAAAAAATGAGAGGTGCAAGTTTTTTGTTGTGAAAGAAAAAATATTACAACCTCAGAAAACAGAGAAGTATCCTGTCATGTTGCATAGCTGACACTGAAGCTTTTTATTTTTTAAAAAGCAGCATAAATCTGTATGTGTAAGGTATGTTGTATCTATAGCAGTTAGTTGTCTCAGTATGGAAATCACAATATTTAGTAAAGAGATTAGCATCTGCAAAGTTAGGTGTCGGAGTTTGTCCCCAAATTGAGAAGAGGGATAAAAACAGCACTATCCATTTCATGAATGGCGAATTCCGATGTCAAGTGAATAACTGTACATTTGAGTGGCAAAATAGCAAAGTACTAGATGTTAGCACTCTGTTAAGCACCAGAATTAAAGAAGATAAATATCAAAAGCAAAGCTTTCAAAGTTCTATTATGGGTTGAATGAGTCATATCATATATGACTCATATAAAACCTGAAGTTTCCTTATCCTTTGGCAATGGCTAAGTAGACTATTCAATAGTCCATGTGGGCACTCTTTACCTAATTTCTTTGCTATGTATGCAATGTAACTTTATTTGTCTGTAGTGTCTCTGTTACAAAGTGTATCCAAGAATGTTTTACAGAATTAATACAGGGTAGTATATGGTATAAATAAATATATGGAAAAAAGATAAAATGTGATGTTTAATTACAGTATTCAGTTATAAGATAAGGAGCAGAGGGAGAGAAACTGAGGTTTAAGTAAGGGCAGAAAAGGATTTCTGTTGAAATTTGAAAAAAAATTGCAGTAAATGATGGGGAGAAAATATAGGCGTTTCTGTGGAGAATGTGCTCAGATAAAGAGTATTGAGGTTGTGGAAAGGGGCATGGAGGAGGCCGGCACTAGCTGAGAAGAAGGAGATATCTGGAGAATAGAGAACACAACAAGGCCCATGAGAGAGACTGGAGCATGTTTATGGAGAAGTTTAAAATACACATCCTCACCCACCCATGAGGGAAATGTAAGTGCTCCAGCCCGAACATCTACATTGCAATTAAATGGCCCCTTAGCCCGAGCACTATGAGCCTGAGTCACCTGGCATGGACCAGCCATGGGTTTTTAATGGCAGTATAGACATACCCCTAGAGGCCCCGAGGGTCTGTTCCTGTTGGCAAATAATATATCTAAATAAACAAAGAGATATTATTTATACTATCTTTTTCGAGATTTAATTGGGTCCATTTTTATGTAGCTCTTTTCTTCCAAAGTTAAGAAACATACATGATCATAGTACAGTAACAATATTTGTGTTTTTGACACGGACTCTTAGTATTTCTTTTGAAGCCACAGTCAGAGTTTTGATAGTGAAAAGTAAACAGATGGCAACAGTACATGCGCTGATTTCAAGACTTGCTTCAGTGGGCGACTCGACAAACAGTAGATCCACAAAACTGCTTCCTTGTTCTGGGATACAATTTGTCCACACACCAGCAGCAATAGATTTCTGATACTGATACAAGTTCATTTTCCCCCTATAACTTTTGTCACATATTCATATTGTGTATACTGTGACCTTTTTGGTTTCATAATTTGCCCCTTAAAGCATGCTACTTTAAGCTGTATTTGGTAAGCATGCCTATGTTCAAATCAACAGGAGGTGGAGTGAGCAAGCGGAGGTGTTTGTGAGTGTGTATGTGCCTTGGATGTGTTCCCAAGCCCAGCATCATTTCATCACCACCTACATCTTAAAAGAACTGTGACACTGAAGCTATGCAGATTCCTTAGCTAGGATAAGCTAAGAGTTTGTCTACATGGTGCATGTCCATGTCAGAAAGGTATATAAATTCTAGTGCACACTAGCCTGTCGCACACTAACTGGCCCATGTGGACCCTGCTGCTGATCACTAAAAGTTCCCTGTTGCACGTTAATGTACTGTTCAGAACTATATCAGTGGATCACAGGGAAGGCCAGCAGGGTCTACCTGGGTCAGCTATAGTGTGCAACATGCTACTGTGCACTAGAGTTTACACCACTATGGTGCAGACTAACACACCATGTAGGCAAACCCTAAGCGACTTGGCCTGTTACCTCCTGTATGTGTGAAAAGACCCCCTTCTTAAAATGTGACCTTTTATCCTTGTGCTCAGATATTGAATTTTTCATAGAACTGTTAAAACAGAAAGCTGTAATGGATTTTTTACATTGGATTTTGTAATGTAGAGATTACAAAAAAAAAATAAAAAAAAAATAAAAAGACAATGTTAGTTTTAAAAAAAAATTCCACTAAATACACTGAGGCTGAGTTTGCAGTATCAGCATTTATTTATACATTTTATATAAAATGTACAGGGTTAATTTTTTTATTCCTTTGACCCTATTTATCAAATGTGATAAAATATGCTCTCCTGCCACTAAAAGCAGATGGAAAAATAAAGTGAAGGGCTGCATTAATGCAGTCTTATCCAAATTTATATAAAAATATTACAAAAATAAAACAGAGACATAACTAGGTCATTTAAATGTTCCTTAAGAAGGACTGCTTTATGCAATAAAATTACACCACTTTTAAATACTGTAGTTCATGATATTCTTTAAAAATAAAAATTAAAAGCTGATGAAAGATAATAAAATGGCTCAGCAGGATTTTCAGTTTGTTTTAAAAGCTTTTGGTGATTTAGGCCAATCTTCCATTAATAAATGCAAGGATAAAATAGTTTTTCATAGCTTACAAACAACAAAAATAGTGATGTGTTGGCAATGAGACTTTATCTAGGGTGTCAGAATATCAAAGTTCTAATCTGTTTTACTCGCATGAGATGGAAAGGTTCACAGCAGAATCACCATCTCTGAGTTTATTTACAGTGTCTCATAAGGCTTCTGTTTTACCTATTTGATTTTGGTTTGCAGCACTTGTAATTTCCAGAAAGATTCAATTTTCACCTTTGGCTCTTGAATTGTAATTGTCTGAATGGGAAGTTGTAAAATGTCCAATTAATACAAAATACCTAATATAAAGCCCTGTGGTGCATTAAGATGACTTACCTTCATTTTTCAGTGATTGTCCACGTGGCAAGATAAATGCTGTTAGTAGGAAAATGAACACTCCACTTTTACATGCTGGCTTTGTGGGGATGAGAGGCATTGTTTATGTAAATATGGATATCAGATATGGGAAGTGGGCTTCCCACAGAAGAGACTGCCACCAAGCAAATATTTACACTTAACAAGTATCTGAGCACTTAAGATGGCATTAATCAAAAAAGCTGCCTTTGTCAATATGTGTGAGAAATGTGGTTTCTAGTGCTGTGTGGAACAACTGGGCCACCCTAATATTATCACAGTCTCGGTGTTGATGCTGCCAATTGTGATGTCATAAAAGCGATTGCCTCCTTCTTCAATAAATGCCAGTGCCCACAGGAGTTAAGGATTGCACACAGACCACACTCTGTACATTAAAATATCAAAATGAAGAAAATAAATCTGTCACCAAAAGATGGAATTTCTGGTGCAGAAAAACTATTTTGAAGGAAGGAGAACTCACAAGCATGGAATATGATCTATTGGTTTCTAAGAGAATCTGAAGAACATACCGTGAACCTTTAACAGAGATATTTTGTCATCTTGTCTACAGAAAAGATTTATGTACTAAATTAATGAGTAGCATAACATGGAGGTACACATCAGAAATTTTTTTTTCTCTTTCTCACCCACTTTGATCTGCATTCTTATGCTACTCTCATGGTCAATTTTTATATAGGCTATTTGCACCAGAAGTTAGAGTTGCCTCAGGGAAGTTTTCAAATTGCCCACAGGACTTTTTCATCCATGAACGTTCATTTTCCCATTGTATTTAGTTGGCTCTGTTTGGACTCATGAAAACGTTTTGTTGTGCAGCAAGTAGTCAACACCATGTATTTTTGATTTCATCAGAGATATATGGGAAAAGTGCAGTATAAGTTGCATGCAAGTCCATTTTACATGTGGGATGCTAGTCTTATCAATGTGAATAAAAGAATAAACTGGCCTAGTAAACAAGAAATAATTAGCATCAAACACCTCATCTTGTTGAATTACATTTTGGCAGGAGCATTTATTCTGATATCCAAAGGCAACCTCCTTCTTTATTAGAAATTTTTCTTTATGGTATAAGTACAGGGGAATGGAGAAGTATACTTGAATATTAAAGCCTGAACAATAATGTTTGACTTCATTTTTTGTCAGAGAGAATTTAGCTTACCTTATTTAATAAAAGTGGATGAAACTTAAAAAGAGTTATGTTATAAAGAATGAGGAAATGGTTAACCTGTTTCTTTTGCTTTGCATCAATGAGTTATGTTTGTTTAAAACCTCAGTTGTCAAAGCTTTGGTTATGAGGCTGAAAACTAGGTAATAATTTTGGACCAGATTTTGATACACATCTCTCCTTACACCCAATGATGAGTAGTTACTCCCACAAGTAGTCCTACCAAAACTAGCAAGTGACTAAGGGTATGAAGAAGGTTGCAGTCTATCTGGAAATTGCTTCTAGGATAGTTGTTACAATTTATCTGGTTAGATTATACCAGCTGTTCACTGGTTTCTTCTGTTTCCATTGGTACCAATTTTGATAGACTAGAATGAGGTTATGGTCTTCCATATCAATACTGACTTGAGTCATGTGTGAATGGGAGTCTTATTCTGTTGACCATTAAGTTCATGCTGGAGACTGTTAATTTACCCTTTCAGAAATACACAGATTGTTACTAAATATGTATTATGTTATGTATAATGGTGTGTTGTAATGTTTGAGACCTGTAAAGAGAAGGCGCAAACATTACTATATTGAGTACCCCTAAGTAGTGTAAGATGGCCTTTGAAGCC